>NC_139946.1:39877300-39957300 GCF_963454915.1 Gymnoscopelus microlampas
CCTGTCTGATGACAGTCAAGAAGAGCTTCACCCTACACTGTATGATGACAGTAGAGGTCCTACAACGTTTCTGAAGACTGTGGTTCTCCTGTAAGGAAAATGGAAGCATCAGCAAACGCAGACCAGCCGATGGAGCCCCCTCATAAGGACGGAACGGAAGAGGAGGAGCTTCACCGCACTGGTCATCAACGGAATTCCACGGAGCAGATGTTTTCATTCATGAGAGAGGAGGCCCAGAAAGAAGAGAAAAGGATCAACCAACTGTACAAACAATGGAAGGTGCAGGCTCGCACAACAAGAGAACAGCTAAAGACAGACATTCCTAAGAGTCAACTTGCAGAGCTTTTTGACACAATTAAAAAGGCAAAGGCTGATGTCTTGAGCAGTTACATAGAAATACAAGATTACATCACTCCATCCAATGACACAAGACGGCGGATTGATGCTTGTGAGGCAGTGACAAAGGACATTGCGACGGTCATACATGAACGGATATTAGGAAATGATGGAGACTTCGACAGTCAAAAGGTAAAGGAATGCCTCCATAAGCTACTTGAGCCAGATTATGCTTGTTCTATCTACGGATCCACAGCCTCACATACAACACACAAGTCCAGCGGAGCATCAAGTAAACGGTCGTCAAGGTCTACAAACCCTATTGCAGCTAAGCGGGCAGAAGCAGCAGCTGAATTAGCACAGAAGGAGCAAGAGCTGGAAAGACTAGAGGCTCAGAAGGATGTAAGCATAGCACAGAAGGTTAGAAGCATAGCACAAATGGAGCAGGAGCTGGAAAGACTAAAGGCACTAAGGGATGTAAAAGTAGCAAGAGCCAGACTACAGGCCTATAATCAAGCAATGGCACAAGAGGACAGCATCCACTCTACCAACCCCAATGCTCAAGGACGGCAGCATAAAGCTGCACAAGATGTGTCTTCATCTCCCATTCAACAGCCTATTAATGTCTCTACAGCACCACAGCAACCGATTAATTCACCTCCCATTCAACAGCCTATCATGGCAGCATCCCCACCTCCAAAGGCAGATGTGTCCTACATTGCTCAAGCCACATTGGAAAAACGGAACCCTGAAGACAATGAAACGGACATGGCCAACGTCTTCCATGCAGAAGCAGCTGTAGAGAACAACGATCAAGGGTCTACTAAAGTAAGTGTTAAGCCATGTCTGTTCTGTCAAGACGGTAATCATATGATTCACAACTGCACTGCATTTGGCACAAAGTCATTAGAAGATAAACGACAATACATGAAGGAAAGGAAACTCTGCTACGGTTGCATGAAAGCAGGTCACAGTGCAAAAGACTGCCGTCACCGACACTCCTGTGACACCTGTCAAGGTAAACATCCAACATGCCTACATGATGACGACTACATAAAGAAAGCCAACGCTGCACCAGTCTCAAACCAAGGTAACACTAATGACATGGCTATTACTAAATCTCTCAATGTGGAGTCTGAAGGGCCGTCAGCAAATGCCTCCATTCAGAGTGACACTGTCTTTATCGACCAGGAGGTGAGCAAGGAGCTACAAGCTGAATCACGTCCTGTCAACCTGAAGATAACCACTATGCTTGGTAAGGATTTCATCATGCAGAGTGAAAGGGCTTCAGGTCTCGGAGTAAGAGGCTACGGCTGTTCAAGGGCACTAGCACCAAAACAAGCAATTATTGGAGGAGAAGAGGAACCCTATGCTGTTCACACAGCACTGGAATGGAGCATTGTGGGCCGTTCAGAGCCATACCAAGACTCGCCAAGTGTCAACACTATTTGTCACAGAGTCAACATTAAGGAACTTCCCCCAGTATCTCCAGCAGAGGTCATCGAGGAAGGTGATGAAGAGGAAGTGTGTGATGAAGGAAAAGGAGAGAAAGGCTATATACCTCAGCAAGGAGTAAATCACACCAAGGAGTCAGATCTCATCACTGCAACAGAACTAGAAGAAGCAGAAAATTGTCTAATCAAAGACCTGGAGGAAAACGTGGATCAAGAAGAGTTGAAACTGGTGAACAAAGGCATTCACCTGCCATCTCACACCCTATTATACACTCCTGATGCTTGTCTTGACAAAGAGGGTGTTCTTAAGCTGGGAGGACGGCTGTCCTCTCTTCCCAAACTCATCATGCACCCAGCAATCATCCCCAAAGGTCATCATAGTAGACGGCACCGGAGACTATTGGAGAAGCGAAGGATGGCTGATCTTCACCTCAACGAGTTGAGACTGGGAAAGGTTTCAAAAGCCACGACGGATAAAGATGGACTCATGAGGAGAGTCAGCCTTGGAGACAGAAATCTGGAAAAGAAAGTCGAGCATCGCTACAAGATGTCTGAAGTTGAGCAACCAGTCCAGAAACTGTCCTTTCTGCTAGATACGGGTTGACTGCCCTGTCGCTATAAAGCGTTTCCTTTCTTTTTTGTTTTTCATGCTTAAGTGTATACGTGATTAATGGCCTATGTCTTGCTTAAATGTTCCTTTGAGTGAGAAATCATTCGTGTTTTGCATTACTTAGGGTCCTGCAATTCACTCATGTTTTGGTGGGAGTGTAACGAACCACTTAAGCACTGCCCTGCATAAATTAGTGTCTTAAAATGTACTGTTATTTTCTATAAGAAAAGCCCACCAGATGCACCTCCTGGCCAGCAGGCGGCGCTATTGTCACCCTAAACATGCCAAACCTTTGGACTTTTAAAGATACTTTACTGTGGACTTTTTTGCCAAGTTGTATAGTTTATCACTTTATTTGGGTCCTTTTATTGTTTACATTGGACATATAATGTTTTATTGTATAATGTTTTATTGTTTATGCCTCAACTGACACCTTTATATTGTTTTGCTTGAAAGAATTGTATTTGAGTTCGTTTTTATTAGTCTGTTATAGTAAAGGCTTTTATTTTGAAATTGCCTGAAACAGGAAGGATGTCACTCCACTGTGTACTTTCAGCGCGTCTTTGCAAAGACGTCAGAATGAATGAAAACAACGTCGAAGGAGCATGTCCATGTTCCAACCACAAGGTTTATTTTGTTTAAGCACCTGGTATATACAAGGTATAGTTTGTTTTGCTGCATTGTTGTTTGCGTGTCTTGTTACTTTCTGTCCTTTGTGGATTCAGTCAACAAGTTAATAGACTATTTTGCACGTCACTCTACTGATCTATTTTCGACCCTTTGAGAAGCCTCAGTAACGTCAATATATAATTAATTATATGAATAAATATGGGTTTAAATCAGTAATTCATAATAACAGTGCGTGGACTAAAAGGGTATATTTCATGTTCAGTAAAAGGAGATACATTATAATGACTTACATTTCATTGTTGTGGTTTAATAAGATGAAAGCTATTTTCTTTGTGATTAAGATAATTGCAGTATTTACTATTTCATATGTTTTGCACTCTAAAGAGAGATTGTCATTTTGGTTTAAAAATAATTCTTGCTGAAGTAATTGTAACACAGGACATAATGTCAAATGTTTATTGATTCATCTGTGTCACTTAATTTTTTTATAGAGCATTTAGCTTTATTTCAGTATGGTTTATGATGTGTTTGTCACTAGTCATATTGATGTTTGTACTATTTTTCTGTGCTTTCCCACCTACATTTCTTACGGTGGTTCCAGGAATAAACTTTCTAAAATCATCAGTTTGAGATCCATCCTTATTAGCCGGGGTTGCTTACAACTACTACAAAAGTAGGGGGAAACACATTTGTGGTTGGTCTCACAAAACTACACATAAGTAAATTAATTATCATCTTACTATTAGTAAGATTAGCAAATTATATCAAAGAGCCACGTGGATGAATATGAATATGCACACGTTTCTGTAGATCCAAATCATATGGGTTAACAAGTAGGCCTACAAAGTATTAAACCCTTCCCTACTTTTGCAAGGAATTGCAACTTGATCCCATCCAAAATTAACTATCCCTTTAAAAGCCATTCTTTAGCCTATTTATTGTTGGTAAAGGTCAAAGTAAAGTAAATTCCAAGGGTAATCTCTGCTTACTTTTACAGTGTGATATGGAGAATGACTGAAGAAAAATGGAAGGTACTGTAGGAACTTGATCTGGGCCTGAAAACATGACGGTGCAAACATCTCACCGAGCCGCCAGCGTACAGTAGGTGAGTTAACCTCTTTCTGAGGCACACCTGGTACCAGCTTAAGTTGACGGACGCCGGAGTGGCACGAGTTTTTATAGTCACCAAAGCTAAAAAAGGTTCTGTCAATTATTGTATGTTAATATTATATTCTGCTATAACATTTTGAAGGTTTTACAACAGCCTACAGTATATGAGGATGACATATGAGCATTCCATCCAAATGTATACAGAGAAATATTTGGCATAACTTAGCGGCAGGAAACAAATGCAGTTGGCAGGAAATGCCTACGGTAGGCAACAGATTCATGTTGAACAGATAGGTCTGCAATAGACTAGATTATCAACAAACTAACACGTTGGGTCATAAAAGCGGATAATGCAATAAGAACATTGATAAACAGCAAAATGATGCTAAATGTCCTACATCAAAATTGTGAGGGGACACAAAATCAATAGGAGGGGGCATTGCTGTTTTCTTTTCAGCTCCCGGCTTATTTCATTGCATATAGGGGAGCTTTTTTTCCACATTTCAATTTGTTGATTGCACTTGTACTGATACTTATTTATGACACAATATTTTAGAGCGCTTTCATAATAGGAGAAATCAAAATGGAACCAATGTAGATGGAGGTATAGCTTGCTTTCTCTACTATCACAGTGTTGCTTAACAGACCAAAATGTAACAAAAATCAACCGACTGTGTTGGGTCAGCTGCTAGTAATATACGTTGCTAGCAGCAATCTTTTGTACAAACATAAACTGAATGTATCAGAACAGGATATCAGAGTTAGACTGGGACGCCAGGATGCCTCTGCAGACACTTGCATAATGTGATGAAAGAAGTGACTAATGGGTAATCTGAGAGGGTGGGTATCGCAGGGAGAGATTGTGTAAAGGTCTGTTTGTGTATGATTTTTAAAGGCCTCTGTGTGGGTGTGACTGTGGGGTGTGGGGGCATGGAAAGATTGTATAAAGCGGTGCGCGTGTGCGTGCGGTTATTGTTTTTTCACATTCAGTTGGCAAAACGTAGCTTGTAATAAGATGTAAAGTAACTTAGTTCGTACCCGGGAGATCAGGTAGTATGTTTATACCTGTACAGTATGTTATATTACATGTATCTAAGGTGCTCCCAATAATACTCAAGACTTACTGTATGTCACTTAATTTTTGCATACCAACAAGCCCATAATCATACGAACTGAAAACATTTAATGGATTATTTGTCAGCCCAGTTTCTTATTCATTTAACCAGCTTTGCACCATTTACTGAGTACCTCCGGCAATTTTTAAACACATTCCATCTCCTTTCATCATGTGGAAGTCACAGAAAAATTACCAGAAATATCAGGGTCAGACTGCTGTATCTAAACAACACTCGACATCTACTGTAGTTTTTCAGTCTTGGCTGTGATATCTTTGCTCTGTTTAATGATGCAGCAGCTACATTAAAATAGCAATGAAAGACAGTATATCCATGCAAAATCAAAAACAGTGCCTTGGAAATTCTCAAACTTTATCCAACTTCACATGATATAGTTTACTATAATATAAACTGTCCTAGACAAAGTTGAAATCTAATACAGCTTTTTAACCAGATGTGGTGCCCCAGACAAGACCCGGCCACAACAACTCTGCCAATCGGGCTCAGCCCTATTGCCACGGTAGGTCTGAGCGTCGGTTTGCCGAGTGGGAGACTGGGGTTCGATCCCAGCTCGGGTCTAAATCATTACATCTGGCGTAGTCGGCCGGACTAGGATGAGGTTCTCACGTGAGGGACATGAAAGTCGTGCGTCGTTGAGCGTATCGTGAGCGGCGTAGCGTATAATGTGGAGAGCGAGGAGGCGCTCCCAAAAACTGAGGTGGTAGATGTGGTGCCCCGGAAAAAAACCCGGCCACAACAACTCTGCCAATCGGGCTCAGCTCTATTGCCACGGTAGGTTGTGCGTCGGTTTGCCGAGTGGGAGACTGTGATACGATCCCAGCTCGGGTCTAAATCACCACACATCATAACAACATTCTATTTGTTATATGTCAAACATCGAGAACGTGTGACCCATTTAAGAGACAACTGTATAAGAAACAATGACCATAAATAGCTACAGAGTCATCATATCTTACAGTGTGTAACCCAGTGCAGGTGTACTGTACAGTATGTCTCATTTTGTACAAAAGCCGTGACAACGAATCCTTTGCTGTTGCAATTGTCTTTAATACTATTACTAAATCCTACCAATCATAGTCTTCACTGGTGTCAGTCATCACTGGCAATTACATTTACATAAGTTTACTTTTACATTATTTAGCTGTCTCTCTGTTATAGTGTTTTTATGGTCATTGAGATGAGTCTCAGTGTTCCAGTATGAAGGGTCCCTCCCTTCTCGTATCAGAACAATAAAGCTGTAACCGCACCAGAAAGTTTGTCACTTTGTCTTTCCGATGACATTGTGAAACTGCAGCCCTTCCTTCACATCTTGATGCGGCTCAGCTGCTCGCACATGATCGACAGGTACTGGGTCAACTTAACCAAGGCAATGATGACGAATCCACAAATCAAGGTGCTGGTGGGCCAGAAGAGGGAGTTGAAGACGGCGACCTGGCCATAGATCTGCGTCAGGATGGCGCTCTCCACGTGGCATCCGGGGTCCACGAAACACGGGACTATTTGTTGAGTCGTGAGACGTGCGGATATGTTCTGGACCATGGTGTGTGTGGCCGCGTAGTCCTTACGGCACTTTGGGATGAAGAAGCACTGTGGGAGGGGAACAAGAAAGGGAGAAAGTTGTGTACCGGTCCGTATATCAGTGGTTCTCAAACCTTTTCATGTCAAGGACAAGTGCCGCGCTATGAGCTTGTATATCTGCCATTTTTGAATAGCAAAAGTATAAAATATGGTTAAAGTGGTTAAAATGATTGTGACCACCGGGGGTCCCCGGACCTCACTTTGAGAACCAATGCCATATAGTATGGGCAGCACCATCTAGCTTTGTTGGTATATTCCATCCTGAACCTCGATTAATTTTTGATACAGTATGGCAATCTTTGAACACATTTGGAAAAGTAGACCTGCTCTAGAGTCCCCCCGGAGAATCATAAACTATATGGTGGAGAGTAAACTGAAGCCATTAGAAGGTAATGATGTGTAAATTAACAATTAAAATCCAATAAAACGGGCATTAACATTAACAAAAATAAGTTATCATTAGTCTCATCTACCCATTCAATGAGAAAAACATTGTTTATTAACACAGAGCGATGCCGTCTAGTCCCTTTTAGAGAGTATTTATAGATATTACATTCAGCCCTGTCTTTGTGATGAATTTGCCAGTGTGTCTGTCTGTCTGTGTGTCTTGTCTCTGGCTCATGGAAGGTACCGGCACTAGTCAATAGCAGGCTTTTCATTCGCCGGCACAAGCCAAGGCTCGAGACTGAAAATGCTAGCTCATCAAAGATGCATTGTAGTTGAGAATGTATGCATGTAATATATATTTTTCCGAAAATCTCTTAGTCACACCAACATTGTTTTTGTGAAGTCATGTTCTAATTAGAACCCCCTTGAGGGCCCCCTTGAAAACGAGATGCTACATCTCAAGAGGCTGCATGTGAAGGTTATAAAGATCGCTATGTCTATTTAGAGACAAGCCTACTGTAAACTGACCTATTGTCCAAACCTTGCATTAGATATAATGTCCTCTTGTGAAGGCTGCATCACGGCTGATTCATACCTTTTACTGACTGGTAGTGATACAAACATAATTCACACCAGGAAGTGGCAAAGTGGCAATCCCACTTTCCAGTTCACACAGAACAATGAAGTACTGTACAACTGTATGTCATTCACAATTACTTGTGGGTTCCTAATTTACATTAACAACATGACATCAGCATGTGACATCAGCATGCAACTTGTTTTTGTTCGCGGATGACTCGGCACTCTTGGTCTCGGACAAGAACAAAGCTCCAAGCTCGGAAAAATCTGCACATGGCTCGCTGATAACAAACTGTCATTACACCTGGGCAAAACTGAATCCATTCTTTTAGGGTCCAAAATTAACCTCAGTAAGGCCACAGACTTTACGGTCAGAGTGGGTAACACAATGTGATCTCATATCATAACAAGGAAAGAAGAGGTTACCTATCTGGGTTAACAATCTTCCCAGTGAAAAAAATGCAACAAAAGTCATCAAGAGAGTCAACCAAAGAACAAGATTTTTGGGCAGGATCTCCCCGTTGGTCAGTAGGAATGCACTGAGGACACTAGCTGGAACATTCATCCAAAGTCATTTTGAATATACATGCACCATGGTACTCTGGCACTTCAAAGTCATTAACCCATTAAGACCTGAGGCTGATTCTAAAAATGTTTTCTAAATCCTAACTATATACATAAAAAATATATACAAATATTTTGTTCCAGGGACCGCCCAGAAGCAAACATTTGAGTTACAAATGCTCGCTTTAAAAAAGTACATATTCAAAGAATGCACAAATGTTCATGATTTTTCAAAAATAGCAGATCTACAAGCTCATAGCGCGACACTCGAGCTTGTATATCTGTTATTTTTGAATAGTCAAAGAAATCTAAAATGACACAGATTCGTTCCCGGTCTAAATTAATAAGATAACTTCAGACCTCTCAAAACAACCTACTACTAGACCTCACACCTAGGACTCATCTAACCCCTGCTCATTATTTTAGGGTGGGATGGCTCAGGTACCCAAGGGACCAGTGCCCATGTACCTGTCAAACCACTTCGAAAGAGTTAGAGACACTCTAAAAAGTGACATCAAAGTGCCATCAAAAAGTGCGACTCCCTACCCTCCTTCAAAACCGCCATAAAAGAACACCTGTTCTTTTATGGCGACAGACAAGAGACAGACAAGTCTTCTAGCTTGCCACCAGAAATTATTGTTTGATTGATTGAATACTTTATTAACAGTTTGCAAAGACAAGCACAGGGAAGTACAGTTCAATACAAGGTCTGAGGATTTTAAACGCAAGAAAGCACTATGGCTTGTTTCCATTGGGGTCCTTTGTACATGTGCCCTCAAAATACTAACTTGTGCCCTCCAAATACTAAGTTGTGCCCCTGAAATACTATTCTTGTGCGCACAAGTTAGTTAATTCGGGGGCATGAGTTAGTATTTTGAGGGCACGGGTTAGTATTACGAGGGCACACGTTGCAAGTTAAATCACACAAAGCTCATTCCATTTACCAAGTCTAAAGACTGTACAGCTGAAACAGCTTGACACTGTTAGGTGCGCATGGTCACAATAATTGAGCTTGATGCGGACATGCCCAGGTAGACGTATAAATATGCTGAGGTCTGCTTTTTTAGTCTGTGCCGACCCCTACGTATATGCTTCATGAATGTCTGGACTGGCCTTTGGGCTATAAACATTGTAACATCATGTTTGTCCTAGTGATGACAACATGCCACACTACTTTTAGATGCGTTCACTCTTCAAAGCTTTTGTCTACATATAGCCAGTCTACTCTGGTTGCACCGTAATGATGTTATGATAATAACGCTTAATATGCTGTATCCCTTCCCCCCATAGCACATGCCTTTTCATACACGCACAGAACTCTAAACCATCACATGCCCTGGAGACTGACAGAAAGATGGAGGGACGTACAGTAGTCTACATCATGCCTCCTGGCAGAGATTTGCACTCAGACGAACCATTACAGTTTAAATCATAAACTAATCATGAACTGCCCTATATATGCACATAAGGATACAATGTGAAAAGTGCAGTACTCTTATTACACATTCCAAATCACTTCTGTATACCTCCATGCTGCTGTCTTGTGTTTCCTCGTTGTGCGACAGTCGGACCACCTTGCCTGAGGAGTTCAAGCTAACGTACACCTGAAGACAAGGGTAGCGGGAGCTCTTCCAGCACTCGGCACCACAGCTGTATGAGCAGTTCACATCCCACACGATGGTGGAATTCAGAACCGTACAGCTAGTCTCCTCTGTCCACACACTGGAGAGAAGATTTGGTCTGCTTACACTGCATGTTTTGTTCAGTGGCGTATAATGTTCTGTTTTTCGTACTACAGTATGTCATGATCAGTGCCATATGATTGTGCCCATATGGCATTTGATCTTGGGCATGTTATACATATAACTTGTATAAGTTAAGTATAAAACTCAGGCTTACCTGTCAGAGTATGACCGTAGTACGGTGATTCCCAGAACAAAGTACATCATGATGGAGATGAGCACCATGCTGAGACCTAGTAGTATGGCTCTGTCCTCTCCTGCCTTCAGAGCTGTCACAGTCTTCTTCTTGTCCAGCACCTCATACTCACGAATCTTCTGGTAGAACGACCTGAGAGAGTGTAGCACATCCCAGTGAGACATAGTCGGCTATTAGACTTCTTATAACTGTTCTAAAAGTGAAAGTTTTTTCAACGGCTATAGGCTTAGCCTGCCCTAGATGTTGATTAGCTGTTTTTTAAGCGTCTATGTATAGACCGTCTATATATAGCCGTTGAAATTATGTTGTTTTAACGTCTAGGCGTATTTTAGAAGTCTAATAGCCCGAAAAATGCTCAGTGGGATTGTACCACAGAACGTACATTGTGATTGGTTGAGAAGCCGTTGTGCCTGCGACTGCATCACGGCAGTGCTAAAAATGTCAAAGTATAGCACTCACTTTTGTCTATTCATTGCCTAATTAAAGGCACGTATTGGCATTCAGTACTTTAATATTTTGTTCTTCACATTCACTTTCTTCACATTGCATTTGCTTCTTATTCATTTCAAATGGGAACCACTTATAATGTTCGAGATCACAAAGTATGCACATAACACACTAGTTGCATTCATATCATATGACATATCGTTTTAAATTGTCACGGTCAAAGACCAACACTGTAATCAATACAGCATCAAGCCAGTGTCTTGGGATAACAAAAAAAGAAACCTGGAGACACTTGCGTATGTGCTGAAAGAAATGACGAATGAGTAATCTGAGAGGGTGGGTATGGCATTTTTTGTGTTTACACATCACCCTTAAAGAGGATATGTTTTTTAAAGAACACATTCATTCAAGGCAATATTGAGTCTAGGCCAGGGTATGTTCATAAATTGACACTCCAGGTGACAGAGTGCACTCTGTCACCAAAATGTCCTGCTCTTAAATTCAGATCATGTTCAGAATTCCTAATGGTTTATTCAGAGCATCGCCCTCTCAGAGTGCACTCTGGACATTCTGATTAAGAGTAGGTGCAAAAGACCATGATTCAACTTGATATGATTATTAGCATGGATACAACTGACAATCCCTTGATCCATGCAGCAGTATTTTTTGTGTCAGTCCACATAGTTTTTTTGACGAATAGGAATTGGTCTTATGAACTGGGCTTTACGCACTGACTAACACTTCTCATAGGATCAGTGCCAGATGTATTGACTGCATTTGTTATTTCCTCCCAAGATAATTTAAATATTTTTTGTTTTTTGTTTTTGTTTGTGGTACCATAGATTTATTTGACAATTTGAACCTCCCTCAGAAGGGCATCAGTTTGCTCTTGGGAGAAATTACGTTTCCAAGGCTTTTCTTCCATGACACTATAAAAAGTACCAGTATGCCCTTGGACTGAGCAGAGTGAACTGCTCTGATGAAAAGTGATCATTTGATTGCTACTTACACCCAACCAGACTAAAGTGGTTTGAATCAACTGACATTGCCATCCAGTCCCCTGTGCTGATGGGGCGAATAAATAAATAAATAAATACATCTGCAGAAAGATGTTTAGGTATATTGTCTCCAAGTGAAAATTGTGGCCAATAGGGTCACCAAAATCAGTAGGGTCCATCCTCTGGGGAGCATGAAGGTATACATTACAACACACATCATTGCAACCCAACCAGTAGTTTTCCAAATATCTTGTTTGGGACCAAAGTGGCCTGACCACTGCAGCTACTGTAGCAGGGCTAAAAACATTTAAGAATGTGGAATCTATTTTCCTCATGCTTTTTAGAACTGGTGGTATACCACTATGAATGCATCCAAGGGAGACAATTATAATGTGTAGTACTGTTGTATTACTTTACATTCACATCCCCGGACGTCGTTCAGCACTGGAGACTAGACGCATACGTGTCATATAAATTATTATGTTTATACAGTGGCTGCCTAAATTATTTGTCTGATCTGTCCCCAACTGGCCCCCAAATAGCCCTCATGACCACCACACTGTTCCTGCACTGTCAGGTTTAAGGTATGTCTGACGAGGACACACTGTGATTGGCCAGTCTTCGCTTTGACTGGCAGTTCTGCCTTTGTGCCTTGGCAACTGCCAGGATGAAACTCATTGTCTCCCCTATACAGTACATAGTAATACAGTCAAGCCCCTAGGGACCCCCCTGAGTCTATACATTTATGGAAGGATGATTGTTATTGCTTAAACATGTAACTTTATAATTTTGTGGGACATAATATGCTATATAGTTGTTAAAAGGTTACAGTGCTGCTTTAAATACTAAAATCAAATTTGCAGAGGAAGGGGCAAAATAGTATACAGTAATGTGTACAACAGGAGGATTTGGAAACAGGAGCTGAAGCACAGTCAAGTTTGTAAATAACTAATTGTAAATAACCAATTCCTAATATTGTAATGTAAATGCAAGCTTAAGTTGGTTGTAAAGTAAGAAAATACACAGTACCTCCCACTTCCTCCCTGTGATGATTTACTTCCTGACCATAGGAACATCCTCTCAGAGGATTGTGGGTATTGTAGTCCACCGCTGCTGCCAGAAGTGCTCACACTGGGCTGATATTGTAGTCCACCGCTGCTGCCAGAAGTGCTCACACTGGGCTGATATCGTAGTCCACCGTTGCTGCTAGAAGGGCTCACACTGGGCTGAGGAAACCACCTGCCAAGAACATACACTCTTAAGTGTTCATAGACTGTTTGGGTCGCAAGGCAAATTTCAGTGCAAACTGACAATAAATTATTATCGTATCGTATTATCGTATCGTAGACTCAGACCTTTACTGATTCTGGGGAAATGCAATCGCCAGAGGCTGCACAGCAATTAAAGGTAGGGTAAGTGATTTGCGTTGGTTAAAATAATTGTTAAATAGCTCTATATTCTGATAGTACTCATTGCTATAGAGTGTTTGTTCAGTATTTGGAGTCTCCTTGTCTCTCCACCTCTTTATTAAACAGAAAATGCATTTTCGTTTCAGTTTCAGTTTCATTTCCAATTTTATCCAACCAGGATAGAGAACTCAATCAGGATACAGATTAAACAAGTGAAATTGGAAGTGATGACACTAAGAAATGAGCAGACAAAATTGGAACTGGAACACTATACAAATTAAGCTTAAAAATTGGTACTTTCTTTCTGATTGGCTGAGATTTTGGCACCTACCGGAAAATGTATTTTCTGTTTATTAAAGAGCTGGAGAGACAGGGAGACATCTGTTACTGAAAGAACACTCTATAGCAATGATTACTATCAGAATATAGTATTTTAACCTTTTAACAAAATACTTTTTGTTTTAACCAAAAAATATCACTTACCCTACCTTTAAGTTACAGAGTAGGAAACAGCTACTGTAAGATACAGTAATAATATCACAAAAAAACAGCATCAATACTTAAGCAACAGTATACCGTAGTATACCCCTGTACAATAGCCTGCACTATGCAGAACAACAAACACAAAGTCAGTGTCATTACAGTATCCTGTGAGTCAAGTCACCAGATGTCCTTCCTCCCAAGAGCATACTGTACAAGCTTTACCAGAAGTAATACATTTTTTATTTAATTTGTGTGTGTTTTGATGTTTGATGATTTAAACAAAAAGTTATCTCAGAGCGGTCCTCTTGAATCCTTAAACACTCTGGATTTTAGAATAGATTAGTCCTCTTCTGTTCCAGTCCTCAACTCTGTATTGTGTGGGCTTACAAACAAATCGTGCCCTTAATTGTCAGTCATGCTTCTCTCCTCCTCCCATCTTCCTAGCTAGTGTACATTCCACCATTTAAAAACAAGAATGAGCCAGCCTAGTGCTGTTGGCTGTTTAGAATTAGTAACGAAACAAACAACAACCTCTGGTATAAATGTTAACATTTAAATGTAAATGGCCATGGAAAATACTAGTTTCTGGTTGGCCATCCATTAATACTGGATATCCGGACACCCTGCCAACAGTTTAATCACCCTTCTAAATCAAAGTATATGCATCCTACTATAATTCTAGTAACCTCTGTCCGTCCGTTTGTTGTGGTGAGTGAGTGAGTAGGTGAAGCTACCCAGTTCTCCTCAGTGGCTGGACCAATTGCTCTGATTTTGCACACAGCCATCGACCATTACCATCTGAACTTAACTGTGAAGCCCGTTTTTCAATTTCATCAAATCTCAGCTTCTTATTAGCGCTTTTGTGTCAAAGAATGTCGCCATGGTTACGGGGCTGCCCAGCTATGGGACGAACTGCCTCCCGGGTTGCCAGATCATGTGCGCATATCCCCCCACGGATGCGTCGACCGGGTATGGTCTAGTTATTGTAATATTGATATAAAGTATTGATATATTAACCTGCATGGAAACATAACAGCGATAAACACACTGTAGAAGCTGTTTGCTGTTTTTCCTTAAGTAAGAGGCCATTGTATGCTTTGTGGAGTTCTTCACCTCGGCCTCATCCAGCATTGTCATATAGTAGGACACCTCAGTGTACATTACTGCTTAAAATGTTGGCTAAACAGCTTGAAAGCTGTTGAGGAGAATTTGGGGCAACTCTGAACAGGGGAGCAGCAGCCCTATTTAAAGGCCAACTAGGTAGCTTTTCTAATCTGTGTGTGTGTACAGGCACACTCCCCCCTCCCCTCTCTGACAGACTTCAAAGAGCACTAACGAGAACATAACAAGTTTGTCACTTTTATGGCCCAATAAATAAACTCGGTGCACAACCCCTTTGAACTTCAAAGTTCTGAATAGTTCAATTAAGAGCTCTGGCCGAGCTCCCCCCCATAGACAGAGGCGTCCCTGCAAGCGATGAATGTCAGCATAGACAGTGGAACAAAACCAAAATACAACCAGAGGGATGTGTCTTTCTGCAGGAAAACCCACCAGCATGTTTAATTTAGGTTCAAAGTTACCTAGTTAGCCTTTAAAGTCAGTTTAAAGTTTAAAGTGCTACAGAGTGTTTGTTCGGTCCCAGGGGTCTCTCCAGCTCTTTAGTAAACAAAATATACTGTATATACATTTTCAGGTAGGTGACAACACTTAAGCTAATCAGGAGAGAGCACTGAAAATGCATTTTCTATTTAATTAAGAGCTGGAGAGACATGGGAGACTCCTTTTACTGAACAAACACTTTATAGCAATGAGTACTATCACACTATAGAGCTATTTAACACTTATCTTAACAAAAGTAAATCACTTACCCTACCTTTTAATTAACATTAGCATCACTTCTAAAGAGCGTTTAATGTATACTGGTCTTGTTTGTTTACCTTGTGATATTCTGCTTTGTATTTTAGTTTTTTGTTATTTTGAGGGGAAAATGTGGCAATTTGAAAGGGAACATTTCTTTGTCACAAAACATTTGTTTTGAAACATACAATACAAAAAAGTTGATAAAAATGACCTCAATTAGTTATAACAGCACACTGTACTGCACCAGTACTAAACAAACATCTAACTATCTGCATACGTGAGTGCAGATGTATGTAAACATACTGTTTACTTGACATTGTTTTTAACTGACCATTAGTGAGCTTTGTCCTGGGTTTACCATTACAGATTGTAAATTATTATCATACACAGAAAAGAAAAGCTCTACAAGCTCACAACTCGTCACAGCGCGACACATTGTGAGCTTGTACAGTAGGAAAACTGGCAGAAAAAGACTCGCTCTCTGCATAAACTATTAAGGAAGACTCCTTAGACAGAGACTAAGAAGATAGTATTTATTTTATTTTAACATGCTCATAAAGTGCTCTGTGCTCAAAGTGAAGGTTGCAAAAAAAAGTGGCAAAAGTTTTGGTCCTAGTAGCTTTAGTTTATGGGTCCCATAACCCTGTGGTTCGGGACCCCCAGGGGGGTCCCCACATGATTTTGGGGGGGGGTCCCCAGATGACAGTGAAGTGACAGTTTAAGTAACTATTTTAATACCTAAAAAGAGTAATCAACAAACTAAAAAAGCTTGTAGATCTGCTATTTTCTCAATATTTATCTGTGGAACTGAGTCAAACAAAAACAAAATCCTAACATTACAAGTGCTTGTCAGGGTGTGGGTACCCAGTTAAAATATGATTATTTTGGGGGGTCACTGCCTGAAAAGATTGAGAACCACTGCCTACAGCTAAACTGTGTTAGTGTGTTAGTCCCAATATTTTTCCTTTTGGCTGTATAACTTAATCACCATAATCTGCCAGAAGCCATACATTTCCTTGTTGGTGACTACAGTTTTATCTTAAATAAAACGACAATCTCATCTTGTTTGTTATTTTAATGACATAAATGATGTCATTACCCTCTGGTGTTGATGTCATTAGACAAATGATTGCACGCTAGATTAGCTGCGTAATTGTCCATTAAATAGGAGAGGTTGGGGGATCACACGACACTAATGAACATAACAATTGTAATTACTCCATGGGCACTGTTGATGCAACCTTGATAATTGGAACCCCCAACATGTTGTGAGCATCTGACAATGTCCCCCTTTTCCAGCATATGCACACTTTAATATTTTAGTAGCATAGTAAAGGTTCTGATTTCATCATACTGTAGATTATGTTTATCTATGTATTTAAAGTCTGTTTAAGAGAGCTTACTGATAATAATTCAAATTATAAATTAAACAGACTTTCATTTTGGATTAATTTGGGAGTTGCTGCAGAAATTGTATTTCTATGTGTGCATGTATTTTCTTTTTTTTTGCTTCATAATCATACCCCTTTTTCTCTCCAATAGGCTCTATGCACAGCAGCCATATTGGAAAGAAATTGGCCCTCTTCTTACTTCCTTCACAGGTGTTACCAATGATACTAATGAAGGCTACTGTATGTTCAATTCTGGTCAAACAGAGTCATGGTGCTGATATTGTGCATTTAGGCTCACTGGGAACAGGGTCCAGGGACCCTCATGGTTCCTTGAGGGGGTTCCAAATGGCCCCTTACGGGTGTTCAACTCTGAGAGTGTACAAATGGAACCAAATGAACCCGTAAGGGTCCATTTGGTCCATTTGTACGCTCACAGAGTTATGGTGGTTTTTGAAACCACAGTGGTTTGAGAACCACTGTGCTATACACTAAATGGAACAGAGCCTTCATTAGAATCAAGTAACACCTGTGAAGGAAGTAAAGAAGAGGCCCAATTTCTTTCCAATATGGCTGCTGTGCATAGAGCCTATTTAGTCGATATGCCAATTATTTCCTCCACACGGCTGTTGTGCCCTACTGGCTCACCTGCCAGTGAGGAGCCCACACCGGGAGGACGTAGACTATAGCCTCCGTCCTACTCCTCCCGTCCAACACTCCTCGCTAACAGGTGCCGTCCCAGCCTGTTGGAACTTGGATTACGTGCCGTAACAAATACCACCCCTCCACGCCCGGCATCCCTCCTCCGGAAACCAATTGTGTTTCGTATAGACGCTCGACAAAGCCGGATGCACCCTGGTTGATTTGAACCTCCAACCTGTGCGGTGATGGACAGGTACTTTACCACTGCGCCACCCGGGTTGTCCCACATGTGCATGTCTTAAAAAAAATTGTCAATTCTGGTTTGAGGCGTCACTGCTTTGCTTAATAGGTAGATGTCCATGTTTACCTGACTGCTCATGATGTTAATATACTGTATATCCCATTGCCTGACATTAGTTACCAAGGACAACCATGGATGCCTTGGGAGAGTATTTGTTTTTATTACTTGTAGCCTATATATTATATACCCATAGCCTTAGACGAGGAGAAAATAGCCTTTGTTCAAATACAGCTGCCATGCCAGCCATGTTTGACATGCTGGGTTCACAGTGAGGTCACGTGGTGACAGTTCAGCATGTGGCAGTTTTTCTTGCACTGATTATTCAGCTACTGACTCATCAGCCCTTGGGCTTATCCGTTACCAACCCAAGGGGTTATCAGATATCACCCTCTCTGTCCTTTAATCACTCCCCATACCCAGGGAAAATAAAGGCTAATTATCATAGCCTGTGATGTCTACTGTCGGTCTGACCTAATTACAGTATAATTGGTCGGTACTTGAAGGGAAGATGTGGTCAAATATATAGTATCTTGCCTCATCAGACACACTACATTACAATATAGGATGTGCTTATGAGCACATGGCTCACAATGCAGACTCGCAGAGTTAAATAACACTCAGGATTTAGCAGTGTACCTTCAATGAAGAATGCCAGCACTGCTAGCAAGCCACTATAAATACGAAAACATAAATGTATACAGTATGTGGACTGTCCTACTGTCCTACAATATAAAAGGTGCATGCCAGCAGTGGAAAGATGAGCAATTATGGTTCAGAATGTGGAATTATTGTTCCTGTAGTCAAATATCCAGCTGCCATGAAATTGATGAAATTAAGTTTTTTACCATTCCAGATTTTTTATTCTCAATATTACTACATTTAATATGTTCAAATACTTGATTAGGTTATTTGTGGGTTTTAAGCATATACTTATTCTGCAATAAGATGACTTGTTTTAAAACATTTATTTCAAATCAATCACATTCCTTTTAAAATGAGGCTTTTGTTTTGCATCACACGACTACAGTATTTGTTACACTGCTGTACACCTGTCACCTTCCTATAACATGAAGCACGCAAAATATGTTTATTTACTATATTTATTATTATATTTTGGTAAGATAAAAGGTCAAATTAGTGGTTTGCTTTACAATGCAACAATAGGCACAGCAGTTCTCATCATCCAACCAAAGGGTAATTATAATTATGTTTTAATGAGCGTGTTTTCAGCTCTATTACTCTGATGATTACATATCTCATAATAAATACATTGTGGTCATGAATTGGTGAGATGTACGACCCCAGACCCCCAACAGCCCCATGGGACTCATCTTGTTCCGTTTAACTGGCCCAGCTTTTCCCAACATCTAGTCGTTAACTTTTAGTATTGAATTAGGCTCTCTTAATTTGGATCCATTTAGAGTGTCATTTTAACATTTAAATGTTGATGTGAACATGTTGACTGTGTGTCTATTGACCTCCATTCAAAAGCAATACTGCAAAATGTCAGGCCAAAAGGTCTACAGGTAAAGGAAAATTATCAGAAGGAATATATTAATGATAAATAAACAATCTTCCAAAAAGATGTGACAGGGAATGAAGTGGCAAGACCCCTATAAGGGAATCATATGGAAACAGAGCCCAGAGCATCAACATAGCAGAGCAGCAGCAGCCAACACAATGAGCAGTAAGCAGGGAGGTTTAAATAGCCAATCAGATGATGTGTGCATGTGACTGAGTTGGCACTATGAGTTGTCTGCCTGAACTGTAGCTCCGCAGGCTTCGTATCATCATATACAGTGATAACCATTGTGGACGTGCAGCACCGTGCATCTGTCCTGGGTTCAACTTCAATTTGGTGTGAGTCCATG
Source organism: Gymnoscopelus microlampas (assembly GCF_963454915.1). NCBI lineage: Eukaryota > Metazoa > Chordata > Actinopteri > Myctophiformes > Myctophidae > Gymnoscopelus > Gymnoscopelus microlampas. The sequence continues at coordinate 39,897,022 of NC_139946.1, forward strand.
CCTCTGCTATTGATATCCCCCTCTGTTCATTCATTTGTATAGCCAGTGGGGATACGTTTTATCCCTGCTTCTGGTCAAACTGAATTCAATCTGGGAACCCATTCGGTTAAAAATAAAAGCAACAAATCTAATCTTCCACTTTGTATTTGCCTCCAGGGGCACCACCAAATTGTTTTGTGTAAAACAGGAACTTGGTTTGGCTCCTCCCCTTTCTGAGCCCACTTCTTCCTGGGTGCTTCTGTGTTTATTCCTACTAACAAGAACATTACATGTTTATGGCAGTGGTGCTGACTCTGCTGTTGTCTTGAGAGATTAGACTGAATTAAATACATGCATTTAGTTTTGGGAAACTGATATTTATATTTGATAATATCAGAATTGAAGAATATGATAAAAAATGTATGTTAACTATTAAGCCTGGCATCCCTATTTTGGTCAAATCTTCAAAATGCGTAAACATAATTTTTTTTCTTCTAAAATAGCAAAAATAGCCGCTCGCATCGATTTACAAGCTCACAGCGTGATCGGCTATTTTCGCTATTGGTCATACAACAAAGTATATACGGTGGTTAAGAATGTATTTTACAAGTCAAACCCTGCATCTATCCATCTTATTCTGCATCACTGTAATGAATAACTATTAATGCACAATAATACTGTATGATAACACTCACTGATGCTAACACTCATTGTTGGTCAACACATCCTACTGTAAATCCTCATACACAAGCCATAAGCTTATTGAGAGGCTTATTTATTCCCCCCTCAGGCTATAAATGTCTGTTTTGCTAAACTGGTGGTGGATGACATAAAAGATGCACGAACTATCCCAGCTGGCCGTTGAGGTGAACACACGTGTCACCACTGAGCACGACTAGCATGCCTCAGGATGGTTTACAGCCCAAACTGAACCGGGCACTTTCAGCAGCCATCAATAAGGGTCCTACTTTAAATCCAGAGGGCAGGACAAATGTTTTGGTGACCACAAAACGGGGTGTGTGTTTGTGAGCATCTGTGTGTTGATGGTTTTGTGCGTGCGTACGTGCGCGTGTGTGTGTGAATACCTAAGCACACGTCTACATGGTTGTATGCTTGCATGTGTGTGTCTCACATACTACATTTGCTGGAGGTGTAAAATCTTTGTAACGGAAGAACAAAGGTGTGGTGGCATGCAGAGACGACATGTTATATGGACATATATACATACTGTATGCACTCTTCCTACACATGCACTCAGACATCACACAACGACGTATATAAACATACCAGACATTCCTTTACAGTTTAAGACCTTCTGGTTCGATGGAAAACATGCTCACACTTCAAAGTTGACCTGGTGAAGGTCAGTCAACTGTATGACAAACGTGGCAGACATTAAACTACTGTTATCTAGCCGCTACAGTAGCGCCTCTCCAATAGCTCCCGTTACTATATCCCCTATCATTGACAGCTCAAATAATTTTATGTGGGATATATCCAGTACATCTCTGAAAAATGTGGTAGGGGCAGTTTACAGGCTTTATGAGAGATTAGAATCTCTTAAACATACATTTCATGACTGTGGCTCAATGCAGGAGACATTCTGGTTCAGCTTTCAGTTAACGCTGTTAGCGTTTTTCTCACACTTATTCTGTTGGATAAAAACCTTGTAGATCACATGCCTTTTTTAACCAAAAGGCTGAATGGGTAGCAGAACCATCCTATGCATTATCCTAAACCTGTTGCTAGAGAAATCTTTGGTGGGTGTATAGGGGAGTTTGGAGGCGCCTGAGCACAATTTGAAGGGTATCATTTTGCGTTGCTGGGGGAAGAAGGGCGTGTGGTTGAAGGGCAGGTGCTGATACTATTTGTGTGTATTTAAGTAGCAGTTGGAAGAGGCAGCTAAGGAAGCCACGAAATATATCCATCATCTGGGCATGTTTGCGTGTTCTCGGCTTGAGTTGCTTGTCTTTGTGCACGTGTGTTCTTAAGAAACCTCTTGAGAGTCAAATATAAGCACAGTGTTCTTCACCCTGTAATGATTAATATGCACACACTTTTGTTATGTTCTTTTCTGCTCTGTTGACGGCTTGATAACAGGCATGAGTCAGCTATCTCCTGAATCCACGACGACAGCATGTTTGTCAATGAGAGAGAAAGTTGCCTTTTTAGAAAAACAAAACAAGACTTTATACCGTGGAACATCCAGCAACATCTGCTGGAAGAAATGCTTGATTATAGACCCTGTGTGGTGTGTGGAGGTTGGAAGAGTCTGTGTATGGAAGCATGATTAAGGGAGGATGGTTTTTTGGAGAAGAAGGTAACATTTATCTTGGTAGTCGTGTATCGTAGAATGGTGTACACTCACACACATCTTAACTTAGGACTGTTTATAAAGTGCATTACGACATGCACACACATAGAGAAAGCTCTCTCCTCCATTACAGTTCATAGAATGTTAGTTATCTTCCTGTCTAGGGTTAGTGTCTCCATTCTCCAGTGAGTCAATGTGATTGTGACTGTTTTTGTTGTTGTTTTGTTTTAAATATATTTTTGGGGCTTTTCTGCTTTTATTTGGATAGCACAGTATAGAGTGACAGGAAACAGGGAGAGAGCCAAGGAGTGACACGCAGCAAAGGTCACAGGCTCAGGAATCAAACTTGCTGTCAGGCTGCATTAGAGCCTGTACTGTATGTGGTATGTGCCTTAACCACTAGGCCATCTGATTGGGACTGTTTTTGACCATCTGCTGATTTACCATTATTAAAAAGTCTTTAAAACGGAAAGCCAGAAATGTTGTCCTCCAAAGGTGGAGCTATAGAGCACTGTTTCTCAACATATATTATAAAAATATATTCTATTTTTGATATTTATGAATTACAAAATTAAAGTGAAAGTGGTTCATTATTTTATAAATATTGAACCAATGAAATGTATTAACAATAGCTCGTGACTAAATAATAACTACATTGGATCCATTGGAACACAGGTTCCTTTATCCATTTCCTGCAAAATAACAGGTTTTCACCCGTCAGCGTCAATATATTAATTCAATATATTATGTAACTGGCCAACTGGCCTGAGGGTGGTGCTACAGGAAAGGCCAGGGGGTCAGTAAAATCAGCAGGATTCATGCTCCAGCGAGTATGAACTTACTCAGCAATTTTCATGGCTATTCGATTTTGAGATATCATTTGTGCAATTGCAAAAGTGCTACCTTAAGGGGCCACTTTTTCCCATGGCTTTCCTTTCTTGTGGTGTTTCCCATGGATACATTTGGGTCTTACAGTATATTGTTTTCTATTTACTTATTTCATGTTGCTCTTGGGACAAATTGGGGCAAATTTGTCATAAACGCAATATCCATTTCCACTGTTAATCCTTCTGTAAATTCATGAAACCTCTGTGTGCATGAGTATCTGTCCTTCATGCATCTCGAGAATCGACTTCAAACTGACCGATCGACTTCAAACTGTACTCGCGTTGGGGCGCTCGGGTGGCGCAGTGGTAAAGTCCCTCCCCACCACTCCCCATCGGCTTTGTCGGGCGTCTTGTGTTCAGGAGAGGGGAGCCGGATGGGCATGGTGATATTTGTCACTTTATGTGCTGGGGTGGCACCTGTCAGCAGGGAGTGTTGGGCGGGAGGAGGTAGGACGAAGGCCTCCCGGTGGGGGGCTCCTCACTGGCAGGTGAGTCAGTAGGATACAACAGGAGTGACACCACAGAAATGTGTATAGGGAGGAATTAATTGGCATAACAACTAAATTGGTGAGTAAAAGGGGGTAAAAATTAATTGGCTACTCTAAATAAAAAAATTAAATAAAAGATACAGTACTCAGATAGGGCCCTCTGGTTACTCCTAAAACACGCTTTATGACTTTAGTGACTGGGCCTTTGCTGTCCAGGCCCTCAGCTGTGGAGATCCCTAATTCTGTATTTCATGCTACAGTAGCTCAATCAGTATAATCTTTCATCTTTTAATCTTTCATTTTTGTGTTACTAATGTTAAAAAATATATTTTCATCTTTTATCACTGTTTTATCTCTTTATTTGTTGTGGGTTCTCCTTTTATCTTGTTTTTAAGTGTCATGTCTTGTTGAACTTTATTTTTGTTACAAATGACTTTGTAGCTTTGTTTTGAAACATGCTATAGTCTAGAAATAGTTTATTATTTTTAGAGGGTAGGGTGGTTTTAACATCATGGCAGCCAAAGAGAGCAAGATAAACAAACAATACAAAAGTAGAAATAGAATACCTACAAAAGCAGAAATAGAATCGATAGAATCCATAAGATGCATTATTTTTTATTCTTTATTGCATATCGTTGTTGTCCGGCAAAAAACAGCTAACTCTGTGTGTTGATTAAACAAATATTGAACCAATGAAAAGTATTAAAAAGTGCTTCTGACAAAACCAGCTAACTCCATTGGATCCTCAAACTTTCTGCTAAACCAGCTAAATCCACCAAAGGGGGGTGGAGTTAGCTGGTTTTGCTGACTCCAGGCTCCACCCCCTTTTGACCTCAAACCTCATCGTGAGCATTGAGGTCCATTTAGCTGTACTTATCAATGATGAACAAAACCTCCTAACTCCACTTTTTGTTTTGTTTTTGTCATTTCCTGAAAAATGAACATTTTGGAGTTACAGTAGCTGGTTGCTGCCGGACAGCAGAGATATGCATGAACATTATGTTTGTACATATCGTACATATCGTAATTGTTGTTGGCCTACAGTTGACACAGATACCTCTTTTATGGTGTTGCCGAAGACTACACAGTGCTGGAGAGGACACATTGCTGGGACCATCACTTCTGATGAAAGTGGTTAAATTTAGACATGTGCTTGGTCAAAGTTAGTGAATTGTGCACATTGGGGACGCATTCACTATGCCTAGCAGAGCCGCTAGCAGAGATGAAAGATTTATTGGCTATGCCTGCTCTCCTGGCGCCAAAACTGAAATCACATCCATAAGTGAAACTCAAAAGCTCAAAGTTGTATCATAGCCTAGTTTATCATTTGTGCAGTTTTGTACTTCTAGATTATAAGATCACTATTTCCATTCGATCAAAGGAGACGTACTGTAGACACGTCTCACCACGCTTGTCTACATGCAGGTTTGCAGTCAGTCTGCGTGTCTTCATTCACAACAAACTGCACACATACTGTAGTAACTTACTATCAACAACTCCAGATTGACGTGGATGGTTATTACACTCTGTTTTGTTGACCATCCTTCATTATCTAATCACAACCAGTAACGAGTATGACATCATCATGTACAAATTGCTTGTGCACAGCTTTTCAGCGATATTGAGTGGATCTTCAAGCATTTAACCCATTCAATCGGGGAATGCATCTATTTTAGATTTCTTTGGCTATTCAAAAATAGCAGATATACAAGCTCATAGCGTGGCACACAAGCTTGTAGATTTGTAATTTTGGAAAATTTGTGCAAATCTTTGAATATATATATATATATATATATATATACTATTTGAAGTAAAAAAAAAAAATCTAAATATTTTGTAGAATCGGAACCTCAGGTCTTGGGTTAATCTATTGTATTATCACAGCACACCAATGAGGAAATATAGCTCACCTGATCTCTGATGATGGTGTTGGACATGTATCGATGGTCAGACTGTTAGAGCAGTTGTCCTCTAGCATGGCCCTAGTCCGTCTACTCCACCTCTACCCATGGGCCTGTTTCTTTCTCTCTCTCTCTCTCTCTCGCTCTCTCTCGCTCTCTCGCTCGCTCTCTCTCGCTCTCTCTCTCTCTCTCTCTGTCTCTCTTTAAAATACTTATGCGATTCAAATCTCTAAATAATTCTCATTGCTTTCTGAATGGAAACAAAATCACTAATCTTTCATTTTTTTTATCACATGGTTAGGCCTCTGTTTCAGTTCCAGGAGGCACAGCTAGATTACCAGAACAATATAACAAAAATATAAAGAAAAAATAAGATAAATACATTTAAAAAATGAAGAAAAATAAAAAGCACTGTACAAAGATGCTGTTTTATAGAGATAAAGGGCGGTTCTTTTGCTTCCGCTTGGTAGCAAATGAATCACTGAAAGATATGAAGAAATAGCAAAATAAAAAGCATGAATCTTGTGTGACTGCCTGTGGGCTAGTCTGATAGGTCACCTCTAGCCTTCACTAAGGTCTCTAGTGTACTGGTGCAGCCCTGGTAGACACTGGTTTCTGCCTTTGAACAGTGAGCGTACGTCAGCCACATAAGCATCTGTTGGCATTGCTGTGTGACAGCGTGTATAAGAGGTGGGTGGGTTGTTGGAAGGTGTTGAGAGACTAAAAGGGAGGGAGAGAGAGAGTGTGTGTGTGTGTGTGTGTGTGTGTGTGTGTGTGTGTGTGTGTGTGTGTGTGTGTGTGTGTGTGTGTGTGTGTGTGTGTGTGTGTGTGTGTGTGTGTGTGTGTGTGTGCGTGCGTGCGTGCGTGCGTGCGTGCGTGCGTGCGTGCGAGAGAGAGAGAGAGAGAGAGTGGTATGCCAAAATCTATGCTTTGGCAATGTGTGCAATGTGTACGTCATGCCAATAAAGTTAATTGAATGTAATTGAGAGAGCTAGAATATGAGAGTGTTGAGAAGAGAGACTGGAAAAAGAAGGATATATTTGTATTATGATTTCTGAAAGTAATGGTAACGTGAGACACACACACACACACACACACACACACACACACACACACACACACACACACACACACACACACACACACACACACACACACACACACACGTTTGTATTACTATACTTGTGAGGACATCAACGCTTTAGGAAAGCGATTTTATGGATGTAATTTAAAAATACATATATTTTGCTAGTTTTAACTGTAAGCCTAAAGCCGAAAAACAGCAGATCTATAAGCCCACAACGCGTCGCGCTGCGACGCGTTGTGAGCTTATAGATCGGCTATTTTTCGGTGCATGACACTGGCGCGCAACTAAGTATAAATCATGTTTAACTCTAATTCCGATCCCTAAACCTAACCTCTAAATGTTTAATCCTAACCTGAATGTTTTTCTAATTGTAAACGTATGTCTAAAAAATGTTTTTTTAACAATAAAACAACCTTTTGTCTTGTGAGGACCAGGAAAACGGTCCTCACAATGTAGATTTCTTCAAATTCTACCATACTTGGTCCTCGCAAGTATAGTAATACACACACACACACACACACACACACACACACACACACACACACACACACACACACACACACACACACACACACACACACACACACACACACACACACACACACACACACACACACACACACACACACACAGACAGACAGAGCCTATAATGGTTGCATATCATGATGACTAGAACCTCCCCCTGTCCTGCCACTCAGCATTCTCTGAACGTCCTTTGCGTCAGTGACCATGCTGTCCTTTTTGTCATGTACACATTCAGTGCAGTTGGCTCCTGTACAAAACCTTCTCCTAGGCCACAATGATTTCATGGCTTAAACCCCAGAAGTTTCTATTGCAGTCATTAACATACTTATTTTCTGAAAAATTCACATTTTCTTCTCATGAACACAGATCTTTGGACATTAAAATGGCTTAATGTGCCATCTGTCTTTTCCAACGTCAATAACGAGCAATTATTTCCCTTTTTGTCATTCCATCGTAATTTTGTTTGTCATTTGATCATTCTTGAGATCCAGATTCAATGCCTTACTATTGGCTCAGCTGACTACACAATCTGAAGGTTAACCTTCAAGACGACGTAGAACTTCTTTTCGCTGAATGTTGTAACATTTTATTCAATCTAACTTTAAAAGGCTTCAAACTACAGGCCTAAACCTTGCTCTGTTACATACTCAAAATGCAGTTACTGGATATCTTGTAATTTAACCTTGTATTAATCCAGGGACAGTTGACTATGCATGGAAGCTCCTTGTTCATTCATATAGTTTCCTATTTGGGATATTGTTAGCTACTGCAGGAGCTGAGTAGCCTGGTAAACCCTCCCTCCGGAAATCTCCTTTCCATTTGATTTCAGGAGTCAAATGGAAATGAGATATCCGGAGGGAGGGTTTACCAGGCTAGGAGCTGAGGGTAAACCACTGGAACCATGGTATCGCTATTCTGGGAGGGAATCTTTGCCCAAAATAGCAGTGAGCTTGTATATCTGATATTTTTGAATAGCCAATGTGTAAAATAATGGATAAAGGGGTTAAAAATATTGTGATTCCTTAGAAGGTTTAAGGGGTTAACCCATTCAATCCTGGAACACATCTCTGTCATTTTAGATTTCTTTGGCTATTCTAAAATAGCAGATATACAAGGTCATACTTGTATGAGCTTGTAGATCTTCAATATTTTTGACAAATCGTGGAAAATTTGTGCAAATCTTGGAATATATATATTTTTCAAGCGAACATTTGTAGGGGTCCCTGGAACAAAATAATTTACAAACTAAGGCTTGCTTTAAAGTAGATCTACAAGCTCATAGCAACGAGCTTGTAGATCTGCTATTTTTGAATAGCCAAAACATTTGTTGTGCCTCAATAGTGAGTTATTGAGGGAGGGGAGAGATTTCCTCACATACTTTCTGCACCTAGATACAACAGAGCCAGTGTTGACATTTGAACCAGCAACCTTATGATCACAAGCCTGCTGCTCTGGGCTTCCCTCACCCCCATTTATCAACATTTATATGACAACTATCCTATCAGATGTCCATGGAACATTTCATCTCCACGTCCAATCTTAGAAACACACACACACACACACACACACACACACACACACACACACACACACACACACACACACACACACACACACACACACACACACACACACACACACACACACACACACACACACACACACACACAATAACACAGCTATTTATTTCACCCGTGTTAACGCTGTTAAAAATATAGATATCACATCTTGCACTGTTTTAGACTGTTTTCTCGCCCCTCCCGTTTGTGTGCGAGAGCTGGCGAAAATTTCTGGGAACTCAGATTACTGTTTAGACTACAAGAACATTGTTCTATTTTTCCCACTGCGTCGGCTAGCATACGATGCCAAATGCAGGACACTCATGGACAAACTGCAACAGCGACTGTGCAAATAACTGTTGTTATAGGCGTGCAAGTCAGTGTTGTTAGGCACGTTCCATACGAGGCTGAATGGCTACACTATAGGCTACTGTGCTGTGTGCTTCAATGTATTTGTGCTTGTTTGATCACACATGCATACATGTACACCACTATAAATCCTCAGTGTGTTATGATGAGTGTTAAATGGTCGTCAACACTGAGGATCTTGTGCTGTATACCTACTGTATGTACATATACACATACTGCATGCTGTATGTAAGCTTGTGTGTATGTGTTGCCATAGGGAGCGGTGTGCGTTACAAGGAATTCTGTTCTCTTCTTTCCACAGCGCATGCACACACACGCGCGCACGCACACCCACCCACCCACACACACACACACACACACACACACACACACACACACACACACACACACACACACACACACACACACACACACACACACACACACACACACACACACACACACACTCGTAAACAACGGTTGTGTGATGTCAGTTAAGGAACATCTAACAGTGAGCCACCTGTCTCAGGCTGATGCATAATACTTCACAGCTTTCCTGGAAGGCTTGACCGACCGTCAGGTGAAAATGCATGGTGACAGCGCAGGTGTTGGCTACTATGACAGGGTCAGAGGACTCACATTCACATATACATTACATGCCCTTATGTGTACGCACACGTGCACACACACGCACGCACACACACGCACGCATGCACACTCTCTTCCGTCTGTCTAGGCAGTGATGTCATAGTTCTTTTTCTGGAAAGTTATTTGTGTGTGTGTGTGTGTGTGTGTGTGTGTGTGTGTGTGTGTGTGTGTGTCCTACATTTGGCTATGCCCACCTGACCTGCCAGAGCGTTGCAGATAGTTTTGTCAGGTATATTTAGAAGTCGATGGGCTCTAACTTGGCTTAAAATATGAAGCTAAAGTAATACAGGATTATTATAGACATGCACACCTGAGTTTCAGATAACCTTCTAGCCCGTCTTCCACAGAGGTAACAGACAGCATGTTTTGACATAGTTGCTTTCAGTCTCATTAGCTCGCCCAGTAAACGTGGCGCAGTAAATATAAATATATAGATGAATAAATAAACTAGAAAAATGTGCAGATCTCTGCCAGGCCTGGTTGCCTACCCAGGGCTGTGTCAGTCGTGCGATACAGCTGTTTGGACACGGGGAAGCTGCGGGGGGGGGTTTGGGGGGGCTATAGTTTGTACGACAGATCCTGTAACCCTTTGTATTTGTGGTACATAGAGGCCCCTCAACATGTGATTGTAATTTGAGTATGATTGGATGTTGCGTTCATCAAGAAATCACTTTGGGCTCTGCATGCGTTTAGATGCCCCTCGATGTGTGATGCAAATGTGGGGTACATCAGATGCTGCGTTTATGATTTGTGGCATTTGTTTTCTAAATGGGCCCCTCCTGCAAAAGTTTGGAAGCCAATCGTGGTCAATTAGAATTGAATTGATATAAATGATATGTGTGTGTGTGTGTGTGTGTGTGTGTGTGTGTGTGTGTGTGTGTGTGTGTGTGTGTGTGTGTGTGTGTGTGTGTGTGTGTGTGTGTGTGTGTGTGCGTGTGGTAGCATTATGTATAAGGATGGTAGGAAGGTAAGTGCATCATTGTAAGTGCAGCTTCAGATGTCAGCAGTAATAGAGATGAAAAGAAGTGGTCCTGCACATTGTCTTCACTGACAAAATAATTGTAATGAATGAAAAACAATGTTTCGGTCAACTGACCTTCATCAGGTACTGTATCTTGTGTCAGCAGCAACAATCAAGCAATGGCACACAGCTGCCTACAGTTACAGAAGAGTTCTCTTGAGGACACAGAATCACAGACCATGAATGGATGAAATCTCTGTCAGTGTCAGTCAACTGATTTAGAGGATGCAGATCGTAATTACTTCACACCTTCCCTGTGTGTGTGTGTGTGTGTGTGTGTGTGTGTGTGTGTGTGTGTGTGTGTGTGTGTGTGTGTGTGTGTGTGTGTGTGTGTGTGTGTGTGTGTGTGTGTGTGTGTACGAGACAAACACATGAAAATGAGTAAAAGCAAGATAGACAGTAAATACAGAGATACATGGACAACAAACCAAGAAAGAGAGATTTGGACAATGGCAGAAACAAACAGAGACACTAATTAACAATAACAGTACAAGTTGCAGCTGTTAGGAGTGCTAATGACTGTGATTTAGGAGGTGTTAATGATTTAAATTGGTGGCACCTCCCCTCTGCTACATGATGGTAATGGGCTGATCCAACGTGTGTGTGTGTGTGTGTGTGTGTGTGTGTGTGTGTGTGTGTGTGTGTGTGTGTGTGTGTGTGTGTGTGTGTGTGTGTGTGTGTGTGTGTGTGTGTGTGTGTGTGTGTGTGTGTGTGTGTGTGTGTGTGTGTGTGTGTGTGTGTGTGTGTGTGTATAATTATGGAGAGTTCTGGACATACACTCACACTAGCATTGTGCTGATGCTGCCAAGTTCTGTTACAATCCTTCCTGACTAACTCTAAAAGAATGTAGCTCTGTGACACACACACACACACACACACACACACACACACACACACACACACACACACACACACACACACACACACACACACACATCCAGTACAGAAGGGGAAAGAGAGGAAGAGGATAGGCCCACAAAAGGTGGTGATGGATAGATAAGGAAATAAGAGGGGAAGGCTAGGTGGAGGAGAGAGATGGAGGAGAGAGAGAGGGAGAGGGGGAGAGAGGGGGAGGGGAGTAATAAGCAGTACTAATAGTCTTTACTTAAGTAAAAGTAGCAATATCATGATTAAAAAAAATGTGAATAGCCAAAATAGGGTTTTGTATGATAATCAAAATCTAGTGTAACTAGTGTAAAAAGTACACTACCTCTGAGATGTAGTAAAAGTATAATGTATAGAAAGATTGTCATAAGTAAAAGTACCTAAACAATGTTCTTAAGTATAGTACTTGAGTAAATTCACTTAGTTACTGTCCACAGATGTACACATTGATGAGGACATGTCTGGCTCTGTCAGTTGACAACTCAGACTCCCAGCAGGTGAAACTCTCAGCACTCTATGGTGATATTTCATTGCTAAAAGGAAGAGCAGTTTCCACTTCTTCATTCCTATTGTATGTGCCTGCTGTTTCCTTCAGTCTTAACAACAGTTTGTTCTTAAAATGCAGAGGTACCCTGATAACACAGCATCCTTTAAAAATGTACAGTAGTTTTCGATGGACATTTTCGATGAATTGAATACACAGGACCCCAATGGAAACAAGCCATAGTGCTTTCTTGGGTTTATCCTTTTCGCATCCTTTTTATTGGAACTGTACCTCTGTGCTTTTTTTGCAAACTGTTAAAGTAGGTTATTCAATCAATCAATCAATCAAAACTCAATCAATCAATCAAAAGTGACATAAACACTTGCCCTTTTTACTGACCAGGATTAACGGCACAATTATTTTGCAGTTGCACCTTCAGTCTTTGTTTATTTTATTTCTAGCAATGTATTTCATTGCTAGCTATAGTTGTGAAGTTCTTACTGATGTTCCCATCAGTTGTGCTCATCTGTGTGCCGGTAAGAATACGCCTCCCTGACTCACATATGATTATGGCACCGTCATCCTCAACAGAGATTGGCTACACCTCTTGCACAACCACTTATTTTGCTGAGTGTTCAGTAAACATTCTCTTTCCTCAATTACACAATAGAAATAGAAGAGCTTCACCATGGGAACATACTTTCATGCCAAAAGGTCACACTGAATTGTGGTTAATAATAATGGCAATTAGTGGGCCGTAGCGTGATGGTCCAGGCACCCTAGGCTGCAATGCCAGCCTGACAGCGTGTTGCGGGTTCGACTCCCGTTCCCGACGACCTTTGCTGTGTGTCACCCCCCCCACCCCCCCGCCCCCAATCTCTCTCCCCATTTCCTGTGAGCCTACTTTCCCTATCCCTCTCTAAAATAAAGGCATAAAAAGCCCCAAAAATATCTTGGGGAAAAAAAGCGAAAAAACACCATATTCTGATAGTACTCATTGCTATTGAGTGTTCTTTCAGTAACAGGAGTCTCCATGTCTCTCCAGCTCTTTATTAAACAGAAAATGCATTTTCAGGTCGGGATACCGATTTTATCCAATCAGGATAGAGAACTCAGTCAGGATACATGTTAAACAACTGCAATTGGAAGTGATGACACCAATAAATGAGCAATGGGTACTCTCTCCTGATTGGCTGAACTTTTGTCACCTACCTGAAAATGTATTTTCTGTTTATTAAAGAACTGGAGAGACGGGGAGACCCCTGTGCCTGAACAAACACTCTACAGCAATAGAGCTTTAACCTTTTAACATAAAGCTTACCCTACCTATAATATAAATTATCATCAAGCACTTTCAATCACCTCATCCCCCACTAAACCCCCTAATATACAGTATAATGACTGTTAAAATGTGAATCATATTTGATATATATGAAAATCACTATCTTACCTTAATTGCTGCTGAAATCAACAACTTTCTTGGCATGCACGCTGTTTTTTCTTTTTAAATCCCATTGCAAGCCGAGGCATGAGAACACCGACCAGTGGTAGGGTCAGCGGGTTGAGATTTTGATGAAAATCGTCTGTCAGTCTGTCAGTCCATAAGTTATAACTTTTCCTCCTGTCCCGTAGGCTATGGCTAGGTGTGTGAGGCAGACTGCTGTGTGTGTGTGCCCGGACTCTCAGAATGCTTTTCAATGCCAGCACGGCACAGCATGCAGACTGACAGGCACAATAAACGTCCAGTCCCACACTGCCCGTCACCGCTTGGCGCTAATAATGAGTTGGTGATGATGAGGATGTGTGCCTGCTGTTCTGAAGTGGAGGGGGACAGAGAACCTCATGGTGTTGTAAGGAACAATTGAGATAAATAAAACGAAGGGCCACGATATTTAACATTGTAGTACAGTGGTTATTTTAAAGTATACTTTGGCATTTTTTATGTATTTGACTTTCAAAATGTCTTATTGCCTGGAATGCCTGCTTAATGTGTCTTCATTACATCAGGTAGGAGTTTAGGGTATCGGATGAAGTCAACGGTCCTTGACATTATAGTACTATGTCCCAGCTTGCTGAGCTTTCAAATACATTTTCAAGAAAAGCTTATTGAAAAGTGCACCCTCTGTGCTTCAACAGAGGAGTCTGAGACGCAAATGAGATTTTTAAAGACATTTTACTCCTGGAATACTTGGCTCTGTTAGAGATTTGCTTTCACTTGGATTGAATGCTCAAGAACAGGAAAGTGGGGACACACCTTTAAGTGCAAACCAGAGAAGACTGAAACCATGAAGGAAACATTCTATACATGTGATAAGCCCTCTTTAGCTTTGTACAATAGCTTTGTATTATACAGTATGCATGATATGCATTTTTCCCTTTAATAATACACATTATTTTCAAGTATTACTAATGATTTAGTTTTTAATGGTATTTTGACTTCTCTTTTAAAAAAATGAATGTGTCTACATTATCTTTCTACCATTCTAAATGAACTAATCTCTAAGATGAACACCTCTACAATGTCAGATGGCAATTGTATATTCTCTGTCTCCCTTTAGTGGTTTATAGGCCACAGTGCATGCAATAGAGCTGTCAGCCTGACAGTGACAAAACCACATTTTAATGGCATTTTCATCGTGCGATTTGTTCAATAAACAGATAGTGGATGCTCATCTTAGCAAAAGAAAAAAGCAAAAGGGTCATGTTTGGACCTTTCTTTTAATTTGTTGCAGGTTTCATTTTGAATCATAGTTTAAAGAGCGCAGCACCCTTTTTGTAATTGATGTAAATGATGTAAAGAAAAAGAGAAATAAAGAAAGAAAAAGATTACTGCTGTGTGACTTGACAAAGACAGGCAATGAGAAAACTATTATAAAATGTCAGCCCCCTCAGATCATGAAGCAGAAGCAGACACCTCAGGAAATTGCATTGTAACAATGTCCAATAAGAAAGTTATAATACATATTCAGTTAAGGTCAGCTCAGTAATAAGATAGCAACTAGCTGTGACTTTCAGCTGAGACAGTGTATCTTACCCTGTGGTGCCTTGGAGCCTGTCTGCAGCTCCGTCCGTCTGTCTGTCTGTCTGTCTGTCTGTCTGACTGACTGACTGACTGACTCATGCACAAATGTACACCAACAGTACACATATACAAGCACTTACAGAATTATAGTTGAAGTGGGACCAGGGCCAGCAACATACTTGGATGAAGAATTGAAGGAAGTGAAGGCGTTGCTTACTTTCCTGATGTGGTAGGGGAGTCGATTTGATTAGCTTGCAGTTTTGTTTCTCCCCGATGTGTGGTGTGTTTTTGTTTTGTTCTGTTTTTTACATGATGGTATAAAAACTGTGTTTTGGAGCTCCAAGCATGGCTTGAATCACATAGACAGGAAATTAAGACGATGGAGTTATACAGTGCATGTTGTGTTTTTTCACACTCACTTTGATACTAATTTCAGAACCTTGAGGTCATTTTTCAATGCCTTGGACATAACAGACAATTACAACGTCCATATTTCAAAACTCTAAGGATTTTTTTGTGCGTTGCTTGGTTAGAATAAACAGAAATTGGAGATCATTACATTATAACATACTACTTTCTTATTTCATTAAATACCTCTTACTATCAATGCATATAACTGCTCAAATAATACATAACTGTAATATTACTCCTAATGCATAGTTTTGTGGAAGATTGGATGACTGATTTCACCTTGAGGTTAGAATATCCTCTGGGCTGTATCCACATGGTAACATGAAGCAGGCAGGTGCTCGAGCAGTGAGATGAAGAGGAAGATGAAGAAGGTGAGGAAGAATAAGCTAGGACAAGTACCCTCTTCTTATGAGAGGTGGCCTTGTCCCTCGGCTTAGAAGAGGGCTTAGGTCTCATCAAAGAGGTGGCCATGGCCTCGGCTTAGAGGAGGGTGGTACCTGGAAGAGGCCAGACCAAGACAGCGACAACAAAGAATTATTGTTATCAAATGTTATTAAATTAATTATTGTTCAGCCCAATATCAGGCGATCTAATGTAGCTCCAATCCTTAGGACTATACGCAGTGAGGACGTAGTATGTTCTCAACATGTAGAAGGCAGAAATATCAATTGTCAAATAAATTACAGTATATTGCATGCTACTAGATACCACTCAGTAACAAATTAGTATTCGAATGTCAGTAATACAGAAATGTTACACTTACTTTGAGAAACTGTACTTGCTATGCTACTACTGTTACAGTAAACCCATCTTTTCCTGTGTCAGAACATGTAGCCAAACCTTTACTGTAAAGTCAGCCAAGACTATTTCAATCAATTCATAGACTGACCTCTCAGGTGTGAGGGCCGCGCAGCGTCTCAAATCTCTAGTATATTAAATTCACTGTGTAACTAGCCCAACAGTGGTCGTGACTGCATGTCTCCTTTGTTTTTCTAGTAGATTTGAGACAGTCAAATACAGTTGGCAGGGGCAGAGTCCTTAGTGCTCAACAAGAGTTGGCTGTGGTCAGTTTGGTTCGGGCCAGAAACAACATCTGTTTGTTTTGACCGAAATACAGCAACGCATAATTGAAAAATATGTTCAGCAATGTTCCAACCATGTCTTGCATTCTATTCAAGGCACGTCTCTGTGAAACATGGTGCCTTTTGAAATTAATGACACTCAGGCTTCGCGGCCTGACAATCTAGTAGCGTCAATCAGAGCATGGTCAATCAAATCCGGTCATGTTTTGTGAAAAACGAATTGACTCTTTTTGGACCGGATGTTGCGTTTGTGACATTTTTTGTTACTTTTTGTGACAACTTTTGTGACATACACTGTATGCCAATTTTTGTTAATGGAGTGAATTACTTTTAAATGGCTGTCTTCCAATGTGCTTAGCATGAGTAATACAGTAGTAAATCCTGAACACCATGATCAAATAATATTCACTGATTCAGCTAATATTTACATTTGATAGATATAGATATTATTTTCAATCCATTCATGAGTCATCTGATAGAACTGTAAGAACTGGTGCTGTCACCAGTCACCACTAGGGGAGTAGAATGTACTCAGGAACAGTTCCATTGAAACAAGTGGACTCTGCATGGCTGCTGTGTCTTGAATCCATGTGCAGGGGGCAGTGTGTAGTTATATTTGTCGAGAGGACTGGAAATTCTGTTTGTCCATAAGGAGGTACTGTATCCATAACAAGAAAGAAGCTGTTCTATGAAACACACACACACACACACACACACACACACACACACACACACACACACACACACACACACACACACACACACACACACACACACACACACACACACACACACATGCAACTTGCAGTTTTCTGGTCATGTTTTGAAACAAGGTTCTCTCAGGGCTTAGTTTGGTGTTCTATTTTAAAACCCCTCCCTTCACGGCTCTAACTGGACTGACTGACCCCAACAGACCCCACCCCACCATTCTACTGGTGGATCACGTGTGTGTGTGTGTGTGTGTGTGTGTGTGTGTGTGTGTGTGTGTGTGTGTGTGTGTGTGTGTGTGTGTGTGTGTGTGTGTGTGTGTGTGTGTGTGTGTGTGTGTGTGTGTGTGTGTGTGTGTGTGTGGATTGTCAAGGGGCTAAAGGGATTGGCATGAAATAGAGAGGGAGAGTGGGAGAATTAGGAAAAGAAGTGAAGGAGAAGCAGAAAGAGAGGGTTCAAAGGGCCCAGACATAAAGAGGCAATGTAGGTCACGTTGGAGAGGAAGAGATAATAGAGCGGAAGAGTAGAGCGTAGAAGAAGAATAGAGAGCGGAGGGAGACGGGGCTACGTGGCCAAATTAGGAGACGTGCCTCTTAAATTCCCCCACGGCCCTGTTGTTTACCTTCAGACTCCACTGGGGAAAGATAGCAGCAATGAACTGATCATGTGTTTTATATATTGTTGTTGTCGGGCGGAAACCTTGCATGCCCAAAACCATGTTTTATTATTCATGAAATGAAATGGTGAAAATAGCCGGGTCTACAAGCTCACAATGCGTGTGCGCTTGTAGACCTTCTATTTCTAGAAGATCTGTGTGTGTGTGTGTGGCAACAAGTCACTGACATGCATTACTGGGGGATGCTCCTTCTCTCAATCTTCCCCTCCTTTTTTTCCTCAAAAAAGAGGTGACCTAAATACTATGCTGCCAACCTATTGGAAAATTCATCAGCAAGGCCAGCGCAGCACTGCACAGCTCTGCATTGTGTGTGTGTGTGTGTGTGTGTGTGTGTGTGTGTGTGCGTGTGCGCGCGTGTGTGTGTGTGCTGGAGTCAATTTCTTTTTGGTAAATGTTGCATCAGTCAGAAGCTAGCAATCTAGTTCAAAGCTACAATCTTGCCTGTTGGCATAGGAACCATTTGCTGTGATGATCAAAGACACCCTGACTACCTGTGTGTGTGTGTGTGTGTGTGTGTGTGTGTGTGTGTGTGTGTGTGTGCGTGTGCGTGTGCTTGTGTGTGTGCGTGTGCGCGTGCGTGCGTGTTCACTCAAACTACATTGTTGTGGAATACATTGTGTACCACTACTCTAGTATCCACACATCAAGGCGTATAACCAACATGCTACTGTAGTGTGTCATGTGCTACACAACGTTATCAAAGAAGGCATCAGGCTTCAGAGTGACATGGTTGCTATCCAGCAGGCTGTTGACAGCAGACACAGCCTATATTATGTGGAAGTCGACATATCTAACATCATGAGGGGGGAGACCTCAGAAATGTGGTTTGGTTAGAGACTACTGGCTAGGATCATTGTGTGAATGACTTGTTTGTCATGCTTAACCCCACCTCTCCGTGTATATGAATACTACTGCCTTAATGTCATTCACCACAAGGACATTGCAAAGGCTTATGTTTTCATATCACGTGGGTGGGTGTGATTCCATTGGAAGTTTAAATCGATGTTGACATCCGTATTGTCAGCACTGTTACATCAGTTGAAGCAAAATGGACCAGATGTTCTAGTAGAACTTATTTGCACAAGCTTACTTGTATCTGCATTTCAAAACAAAGGTACCATTATAGGATTTTATTTTTAACAGTGCGTCCTATTACATTTTCTTATTGTGTTTGTCAAATGCATGCTTCAGTGGCTGTATTATCATTGGTTGACTGTCATTCACAGATTTATGTCGACTAAGAGAGACCAGGTGGCCCCTATTATGTGCGTCTGAAATCCACGTCTTATGCGGTAATGAAGTGATAACGCCACCATCTTATGCGCAATCCCTATTATGCAAGTTGCGCTGAACGCAAACACTTAAGGAATAAGACTCGCCAGCATATTTTAGGCATGGGGGAGTGTTCATATGTTAATAGAGAGTATGCACATGCGTCACTTTTCCACCGGGACGGGACACGCCCCCCCCTCATCTAGACTGATTGGCAAAACATTGAGAAGCATGGAGCGATGGAGTTTGGAAGGGCTCGTTGGAAATCACTCAACGGTCCTGCTTACCACCTGTTTTAAGGAATAAGACCTGGCGGTAGTTAAGACACGTAAAATAGGGCCCCTGGTGTCTGTCACTACCTATAACCTGCTATGATCCTTTCATGTAGTCACAAATCATCCATCTCTCCTGTCCCCTAAAATAAAACAGAAATGCATAACAGTTCAAAGTCATACTGTGTAACATTCACTTCAGTAATCTCTTTGGGGATACAGTACCTCTCGTAGCTCTGTTGTCATTACAGCGTTTGGCTATACGGAGGTACCGCTCAAAAAGGAATACTGTAGGATTCTACACATTATGTTGAATGTTTATTGTGACAAATAAGCCAGTGAAATATTATATTAAAAAAATGTTTAATTGAAAACATTACACAGTATGAAATAAATGGGAAGACCAGACATCAAGGTTTCATACAGCTTGACCTCAATCTGGCAAGAAATGAAGTAATGTGGAGTTTGTAGACATTTCAATCAATAAATATGTTTTATTGCTGTAGAAGAACCAAAGCAAATTCATCAGTGATCATGAACAGGTTTCAATGATGGGGAGGGGGGGAATCAAGCAATGAGATGTGTGCATTTGACAGAGGGAGAGAGTGAGAGAGAGAGCGAGAGAGAGAGTGGATGTACAGTACTGTACAATATACGTGAATATGAGCATGTGTGTAATAGAGAGGAAAGGAAAGTGAGAGTGGGAACAGAAGAAGGCGAGGGTAGTCCGTAGTGCAATAAAAAAACATGCCATCGTTTCCCAGAAACCACAGGCCTGGTTGCCATGGGAATGCTGCAGAGAGCTCTTGTATCCACCAATGGGCGTCCTCGTTTTTTTGCCGCGGGAAACCTGGCTTGTTGCCTAGGAGACCAGAGGCTGTGTTCCAAATGAAAGAGTAGTATTTCTAGTGCTCTTTTCGCAGAGTTCCCTTTGTCTCTGTCTTACTGTAACCTTCAACCCTGAGCCATAGATAGATGGCAATCCTCAGCGACAATATTAGATCTCCCGACAACCATGTGAGATTTATGGATGTTGCTAAATAACTGGGGACCGTCTGTCAGGTGATATATTTAGTCTTGCCGTGGGGAGTTTTATAGTGGGGGCAGTGGAATCTTGTATAACCTGTGAACCACTCTGCTCTAATCCACCTGCGATAAATCAAGGCATCAAGGCATGAACACCGGATTAAGCCAGATAACAGAATAATTTGTTTTTTTATCAATTAAATGTTTTTTTGTTCTAATTTTTGAGTCATTTGGCAGATTCACTGATACCCTCTCACACACAAATCCCAGGATTGACGTGAGATTATTTTTTATTGAAGATGTGTTGCAGCTTAGATGCAAGCACGGAGGTTTGTACAGTATTGTTAGCTCACTCTTGTATTCATTGTACATATTTGTTTATAAACATGAAAACATATGGCCCAAACCCCCAAAACCCCATTATACAAGTCTTAATGTCCCCGCACATAAGTCAGAGAGAACGATGGAGAGAGTTTGACAATGTGAATGGAGTATCTCTAATTCCTGCCATAGAGTGCAAAACTGCAAACTGCCGTCAAAATATGAGTTCATTTCTAAAGTCTGCACGCAGTACACTACTGCATGGAGGCTGATGCCCGTTGGGAATGAATGCCTCTCCGGTTATGCAATACCTGTGGTAACCGTTGTCAGAAACCTGTTGTGCCTGTCCTGTCTGTCCGTCTGTCTGTGTCCCTTTTATGCCCATATATGGAAATTTATAAATGTGACCTGAAACCCAGGTCATGACCAGGGTCACAGACCTGGGTTGAATAGCCCATGTTGACCCATT
This sequence comes from Gymnoscopelus microlampas, assembly GCF_963454915.1. Classification (NCBI taxonomy): domain Eukaryota; kingdom Metazoa; phylum Chordata; class Actinopteri; order Myctophiformes; family Myctophidae; genus Gymnoscopelus; species Gymnoscopelus microlampas. Next base: position 39,918,407 of record NC_139946.1, read on the forward strand.
CACACATCCATTCAGCACAGGTGAGGTTTTACCCGGCTTCTTGCTTCGGTGTGGAAGGCTTATGAGAGGGTTGTGAGTGTAAATACAGATGAGAATGCATATAACTGGAATGTGGAAATTTGTTTAAGATAAATTAGTTTTACACTTGAAATAGTCAATGTTTTAGTGTGGAAATACTTAAACCTAGAAGAAGGAATGTCATAAATTAGATTTATTGGCTGAGCCCTTGGTCAAGCCCAGAACATGACGGTGATGTAACCACCTTGTAACTGTAAATCATACGTTCAAAAGTTAATTTACATTAAAACTTCAAGGATTTTGGGGACAAAGTATTCCAAAGGAGCATCGGAGCAAAGAGTGAGAATACGTATTCCAAACATGATGAATTATTGATAAGCAAGCCATCTGGAGATGCAAATAACCTCCCACTAATTCACCAAGGACGTCACCTGTGTACAAGACAGCACTGCAATGCAGGGGCAAATATCACGCTATGCCATACAAACACACGTGTGTGAGTGTGTGTGTGTGTGTGGGGGGGGGGGGGGGGTGATACTAACAGCAGAATCTGTCAGTACCACGGCCCTAAACATGTAATGTTGTTGATGGTAGGAATAAACAAAGAAGCACTCAGGAGGAAGTGTACTAAGAAAAGGGAGTAGACAAACCGAGTTCCTGTTTCTACACAAAAAAGGAGGTGGTGCCCCCAGAGGCAAAAAACGAATGGGATTGAATCTCAGGAAACACTTGACCGTTTGTCATGAAAGCACTCCCAGTAGACCACGGGAGAACCTCCCGACCCCGATTTTTCAAATCATCCTCATGGTGACGCTTTATCAGGCGGCTTCATGTTTTGGACTATAACTATTGAACTCTAAGTCATATATTTAAAAACACATATAGCTGGATTACTTGGTTCATGACGCAGCTATTTTCTTCAAAGCACACAATTTACTACTACTCCTACATATTTTGTCCAAAACTCAAATCAGTTATTACACATTCTCTCTATAGTCATGACATCAAGATATATCAGTCAGATGATTCAGATTTAATTCCGATTGACTACGATTAACTACTACTTGCAAAAAATGCGATCATGAAATCATGAACGCAACGTCCAATCTAGCCCAATTTTTAACCACACATTGAGGGCCCTCTCCGAAACATGATTTTTTTCCCCAACAAATTATTTGACAATGATTGTCAAACAGGGTTTTGATACTGCCTGTAATAGTCCTCACAAATTTGTGGCCAGGACCTATATTTTATTTATTTTTAAACACCATATATCATGAATGCAACATCCAATCATACCGAAATTGGAATCGCATGTTGAGGGGCCTCGATAGAGCGCAGCTCCAAACCCGCATTCACTTTTGACAATGACAATGACAATGTGACTAGTTGTACTGTCTGTCATACAAACTTAACCCCGCAGCTTCCACATGTCCTGACGGTAGCTGGCTGCACCCAAAGACTGACACAGCCCTGGGAAGGCAACCCAGCCTGGCGGAGATATGCGCCCTGAGGACCACTTTTCTAGTTGCATGTGTTTTTGTCCTTTTTATGTTGGAAGTGTTTCAAGGCAGCATAATACACACACCGCCCTCCAACTCTTCTGTGAACAAGAGCAGCCCTCATGGGAAGTAGCGCTAGCTTGACGTTTTTTTCCCCAGCAAGGCTGCCTTTTATAGAGCAAGTGTAAAGATGGATGTTTCTCAAGATATCTAAAATAAGCTTTCAAACACACTTGGTGAGCTTGACATGTTTGTTGTTATTGGTTGCATGAGGCTAAGCCAGCATGATGACATACTAGACTTTGGATACCTCAGGTAACTAGAAAGGACTGCTCGCTATGGCTTTGTTGGCTGGCATGCAGCAGTGCTGTGCACCGTATACCAGTGTGTCATAAAAGTGTTTCTGTTGCACAGTGTTCTCAGTTCGAACCCCAAGATTTTTCACCAAGTCACAGTTGAAGATGTTGGAGAGGGACAGACGATGGCGTAGGAATCGATAACTAAACTCCACCAGTGTTCAGATGGACTAAAAGTCAAACTGTACACTTTAAAATCCAATGTTAATTTAATATTAGCTTTCCTGATGCTTTCTGCTCCTTCTTAAAAAAAATCTCTCTTTTTATATTTCACTCCTGTGTGGGACTCAATCCCAGACCAACAGGTTCTCCATTGTTTTTATATCTAATGGCTCTTTGATTGATTGATTGATGTACTTTATTTAGTAAGACATGAGAACAACAGTACTTGGAAGTACAGATTCATAATACAAGGTCTACTAAACTGGAAGGCTCATAAAGTATTAAGCTTGTTTGAAATGAGATCCCCACGCACACAAATCATGATGTACTCTTTTCGACTACAAAGTGCGTTGTGAGCTAGTAGTTCTGCTATTTTTGCCATTTTAGAAAGATTTTTTAAAGTAGACGTTCTCAGTTCAGGGTTCCCAGTATTATTATTAGGTAGTATTACCTCCTGAGCAGGACCCAAATTAAATTAGGTTCTGAGAACCCTATCTGAAACCGAGCCATAGCGAATGGAAACAACTCCAGAACCTGTGAAATACGTTAGACCATGGGTCTTCAATAGGGGGTCCGGGACCCGTAGGGGGTCCTCAGAGTTACTACAGGGGGGCCACCATATCTTTGTGTGATAGGAACGTTTTTTTGGTGCATTAACCACTTGAACCCTACCATCCAAGCATATACCAAGCAGCAGTGTTTCAGATGGAGACAGGCCCAGTGGAAACCTTGTTGGCACTTCAATGTTAAATTGGCTTTTTCCATTTTTCCCCGATATGTAAAAAAATAAAAGAATGAATGTATGCTTTGAAAAATGACATACTGCAATGTATACATGATTTGAACATGAAAGGTACATCATTACCAGACCAAAATGTACCCTTCAACAGGACATTTATCCCCAAAATGACAGAGGTATCGCAGGTTTTGTATCAATTTGTAGAAATATTGGCCCTTAAATGTAACAAATAGGACAAATACATATGTTTTTGTAAACAAAAATGTAAATATAAAATACATTTAAAAAGAAGAAAGAAAATTGTGCCCTACATGTGTTCTTAGGGGCCCACACTGTTCTGGTTATCTTTCAGATAATGATACTGCTGGTTGTGTGTGAGGCTGCTCTCTGCTGTGTCTGGCTGCTTAGCCTGGGCTGTGCGGAGGGCAGATTGTGCTGATGAGTGTTGTGGTTATTGTAAACTGTTCTGGAAACATTCCTAGAGGGTTTATACTGGCAGAGAGGACTCCGCTCAAAGTTGGTGTATATAATACGTTAAATTGTGTGTGTGCGTGTGCGTGTGCGTGTGCGTGTGCGCGTGCGTGCGAGACAGCTTGCTCTAATTGACACATGCAACCACAAGCATGCATCCACATTATTTTGGCTGTACCAGTGTGTATGTGTTTATGCATTTATGCATTGTTTTTTTTCATTGAACATCAACATCCTTGAAGTGATTTTACGCCAACGTCGAACCAACTTTGAAATGCAGTAGCTGCCCGCCGCCGTGGAGTCTGGGGGTTCGAATCCACGCGGTGCATCCGGTTTTGTCGAGCGTCTATCTATGCGAACACGATTGGCCCGTTTTCTGTAAGGGCGGGGAGGGTGATATTTGTCACTACTCCTACGGACTGGGGCGTCCCATAGATATAGAAACCTAGATACCTCATTGGCCTCTGCAGTTCATAGGAGCAACCTGTATCGAATACAAGGCTCTTCCGCGGGGGAAGCTGCCACTCAAAATGACTACTGGCCAATCACAGTGCGGTGACTACTGGCCAATCACAGCACGTCTTTTCCAGACGTTTTTGCAAAACAAAATATAAAAGGACATTTTAATACAATAGGCTACAAATTAAAGAAGTAAAAGAATTAAACAGAAAACCTTTTTTTAAAGTTTATATAATTAGGTGTGCAGTGCAGAAGTATAATTACAAAATCTCAATAAAAGGCAGCCGCAAACAGAACGTTTTTCAACTGTCAATTAAAATAACAGAGTTGTAGCAGACCTGCTGTTTTCTGGGAGTTTGCTCCAGATATGTGGTGCATAAAAAACAAACACTGCTTTTCCACATTCAGTACTGACTCTGGGGACATAAGCAGGCCAGACAGGTCTGGATGGCTGATCGATTCTTTTTTTAGGGAGACCTGTAAAGACACCGTTACAGTCAAGTCGACTGAAGATGAATGCATGGACACATTTTCTAAATCCTTAAATCATTGATATATTCTTATATACATATTCCTTATATCCTAAGGTGATAGTAGGCTGACTTTGAATTCTTTAATGTAGCTGTTAAAATTCAGGTTTGGCTTCAGCAAGGTGTTTGACTTGGGTTGTGATCTTTAACATTACAAATGGAAGCTGAGCGCTGACTTTTAGACACTGATAATTGGCCATGACCGTAATAAAATCTGAGCCGAGAACGCATCCATTCCAAATTATCCTGTAGGATGTTCTAATGCTCCCATAGAATCCTCTATAGGATTGTGAAATGCCTATAAGAATCCTATAGGATTTTTTTTGCCTGGGGATTTAGGTCCTGGCATGTTGGTCGGTCGTTGATTCATGTTGCCCAGTAATACTGTAGAGCAGTGGTTTTCAACCCTTTTCATATTAAGGTCCATTATTTATTCAGCATTTTAGCCACGGACCACCATTTGATGAGATTTAGCGTCTCAGACTCAAAACTTTAAAATATTTTGTTATCGTTGGATAAGATTTTATCCACAATTCCATGCTGTATTGTTGTTGGTACCATAGGAGAGATTACAGGCACACGTTAATCAAAATGACAATTCTTTAATTAAGTAAATGCAGATGTTTAACAATAATTAACTCTGGAAAGTGTAAAATGAGCGTTTCATTTTACACTCAAGAGTTACAGATCTACAAGGGTCCATTTGGTTACCAACTCTCCATCATTTATCTGGGGACCACCTGGAACCCCCTCAAGGACCACTGGTGGTCCCCGGACCACTGGTTGAGAACCACTGCTGTAGAAAATTGGGAAGGGCGAGGCCGTCTGAAAATCTAAGAAGCTCCAAGATTTTCTTACTTCATAAAAATATTTATTACAGTAGCTAAGACCGTAACATCCGTCAGTGTTTGAGGAAGACAGCCTTTTGACACAGCTTCGTTCTACGTGTCTTGCAGAGCTGGAGGAGGAGCGGAGCAAACTTTCTTGTAGAATTTTAAAAAGGTCTAATCACCCCTTCAATCTCTTTCATTGATATTGGCCTGCACATATCTTTAATGAGGTTACTTTCAAGTTCTAGGGAACTCTGCTGTATCTAAGGTATTATTTGAGCTGGCTTGAGTGCAATCAGAAGAATGTCAGAGTAAAATTTATTTGGCAAATGTTTAATGATTTTTGGATCAGTAATAACACATATTTAATACTAGGAATAAAGCTGTGGCTCTGGCTTGCTGAGCCAGAAGCTTGCCGGCCTTGTTTCCTGATTCAGAAACACATCTTGACTTATGGCTTAAGTTCTGCTTTGTTTGTAGTTAAAACGTGTGTTACTTTGGAGCTGTAAGATCTTAAAAGTGATTGAAATTGGAATGATTAATGTCGACCGTAGGTTCCTGTGACAGTTCTGTCAGGACAAAAAAATATCTGACAGGCGGAATCTGTAAAATATTATATACTGTAGCCTCTTATATCATTCATGCATTTCTGTTTGTGTACTGTATATGTCACAGGGAAATTGGCATTCGTTTGGGCAATTGGAAAGGTATGCTCATTTTAGGCGCGGCACAGGGCTTCGGCGCGAGGCGGGGCTTTGATGCAAGGCGTGTGTGTGTGTGTGTGTGTGTGTGTGTGTGTGTGTGTGTGTGTGTGTGTGTGTGTGTGTGTGTGTGTGTGTGCACACGTTTTACTGAGGTTAGGGTTAGGCATAAGGTTGGGTTTAGGCATATAGTTTTACTGAGGTTAGGGTTAGGGTTAAAGGTGGAGTTCACCCAAAAAATGACTTATTTTCAATCAATTGCACACCCCATGAAGCCTTGAATTCATGGATTTGTTTTTGTTTTTGTTGCATTCCTAAGCTAATAATTTGATTCCCATCTCCTACCAGCTAATGTATCCGGTAGGAGACACAAAGATTATTTGTGTCTCCTACCGGAAATACACACGGTCATCAAATTATTGGCTTAGGAATGCGACAAAAACAAAAATTAATCCATGAATTCAAGCCATCGTGGGGTGTGCAATTGATATAAAATAAGTATTTTTTTTGGGTAAACTCCTCCTTTAAGGTTAGGTTTAGGCATAGTTTTACTGAGGTTAGGGTTAAGGTTAGGTTTAGGCATAGTTTTACTGAGGTTAGGGTTAAGGTTAGGTTTAGGCATAGTTTTACTGAGGTTAGGGTTAAGGTTAGGTTTAGGCATAGTTTTACTGGGGTTAGGGTTAAGGTTAGGTTTAGGCATATAGTTTTAACAGGTGTGTTGATTAGATAGACAGATTAACGTCACCAGTCGCAATCAAAGTGAATCGATAACAAAGGGGGAAGCGAGGGGGGGGTGAAAACGAGCGCTCCTTTTTCAATTTCACTGGTTTTCCAATTTCCCTGTAACATATACATGCCAGATAAATAAAATACTTGGTCACCATTGTTTTTATTTGTTTTGGAGGGAGGAGGGGGGTGTATTGACTTGGGATTACAGTAATTCAAAGATTCGCACAGCACAAATCACACAAAATAACTCAAAATAAGGCATGATGTCAACATTGTCTGCATGTGTTGTGGATGTCGTTCGTGCAAATGATCCTTCCAGAGGGATTCCCCTTGATTACCTCATGTTTTACTCATGTGTTTGGTCCGTTGTCCCCATGGTTCATCGGTGAAGCCCAATAGCAGCACAGCAATGTGACACTCAGCTCAGTCTGCTCAGTGACACACACTACACTAGTCTCTCTCTCTCTCTCTCTCTCTCTCTCTCTCTCTCTCTCTCTCTCTCTCTCTCTCTCTCTCTCTCTGTCTCCGGCCCCCCTTACCTCCTGTTGAATATTTCAGGCTAACACTAATGAAGGAACTTATCTGTCTCTCACTGTGGCATGAAGCTTGAAATAGAACTGGAACATCAATTCACTGCTAATAAAATCACTTCATTGCTTAGTTGGCCGTGCGTGCGTGCGTGCGTGCGTGCGTGCGTGCGTGCGTGCGTGCGTGCGTGCGTGCGTGCGTGCGTGCGTAACAGCGAGTGGGCACTTGCTCTCACATAAAGGTCTGGCAAAAATATGATCCATAGAGAGATAAGCAGACCCACTGACCATATAAAATAGATTTGGTTTTATTTACGAATCCAAAGCCACTGATACAAGTACAGTACACATACACCTAAATATATACAAGGCCATATCAACTTCAGTGTCCAAGGTTAACCATCAGGCTACAAATGAAATACTATGTAGTTTATAAATATAGTAATCTAATTCAATTATTGTTATTGTTTAATGTTAGCAGAAATATGTAGATTAATGAGTTTGCTCACGTGGAACATGCTCCATTAACCACTTAAAACCTCTGGTCTTAGTTAAACAGACCCGAGTTGCAATGGTACTTGGACCGCTTTTTTTAAAGCTACAGGCTCACAATGCGTTGCAATGCTTTGTGAGCTTGTAGATCTGCTATTTTCGGCTTACATTCCCCCCAGAATAGGAATGATGGGGTTCAAATGGTTCATTTACAGACTCCCTTTGTAACACTGTGGCACGATCTCGTCTATAACACTCCTCCCTTTTCGTTCTTTTTCTTCCTGTAATTGTCTCTCACTCTTCAAGCCTAATTTATACCGTGTCGTATGCCGCTCGCCAAAAATAGCAGATTTTCATGCTTACAATGTGTCACGTTGTTACAGTAGCTTGAAAACGTGTTAATTTCACTAAGCGGCACCGTCGCACCAACAAGTGTACAATAGTTTCGTCTTTACCGTGGGTTTCCTATCCATTTCTCTCTCTGTTTCACTTAAAATGTTCTCTTTTGTACTTCCACTCTGTACCATAGCTCCCTAACCTCCCAAATCGCCCTCTCTTTTCGTCACACTCCTTTCCTCATCTTCATCTCTCTTTGTCTCTCCTGCTGCCTCTGTCTCTCTCATCCCTCCTCTGTCACCCTAGTGTCTCTCTCTTTGTCACTTCCCCCCTCTCTTCTTCCTCCTTATCTGCCTATGACTTTTTCTATCCCCTCCTTTTCAATCTCTAATTGCCTCCCTTTTTCTCTCCCTATCTGCATCTCTTCACCATCATGCTCCCCCCACACCTCTGCCTCTTCCTCCTTTCATTTCCCCTCTATCTTCTATTTCTTTGGAGTAGATGGGGAGTCTTCAAAGTGCTGCGTATCCAGAGACGGATAGAAGAGACTGGATTGGCTGGCCAACAGGGAGATGGAGTGAGTCACTGGAGGCAAAGAAGAGGGCTTTGTTAGTCTTGCAGCAGACAGATTTCAAGAAAGAAATGATTAAACGAGAAGTTTGGCCATATTAAAGTTCACATAAAGTTTAGATGTCTCATAAATAGTTCAGCGTCTGATGAGTTTTTTCTCTCACATTGCAATACACATTATATAGCAGCTTCACAAGCCACAGTTTTAGCCTTGCTTTGTTGTTATACAGTATAGTATGGTGTAAAAGATAGATGGGGTGGGCAACGTTGATGATGGAGAGGGCCACTATATTTCCACTCTCACTCTAGAGGGCCACATTGCATATACTGTCGGGCAGACACCTCTTATCTCCGTATTTTAACTTTCTTCGTAAATTGATGCCGGAATTGTCGCATTTCTATGTCACACAAAAGGATCAAAATCTACAAACCTGTAGATCAGCTATTTTTGAATTGGAATCCTGATTTCTTTTGCCTATTTTTGAATTGAAATCCTGAAAAGTTACATTTTTATTTAATTTCAAATGCATTTAGTTATACTTATGTTAACTCTATGAACTTAAATACAAATACAGTGGACATAAAAAAAAAGACAATAGCATTTTAATACTAGCCATTAAGCTACTAATATAGACTGTATTAGTAATTAATAGTAATTAAAGCGGGTCATGTTTGCATGTTTGGAATTGTAACAGCTGAAATCAATAATGAGATAGACCATCGTGGCTTTTCACCATAAAAAGGCTTCTGTATTAGAAACACAGAGGATATAGTTAGAAAGAAGGCTCTGTGTTACGTGAATAGCAGACGTAATTCAGATTGAGTTGACCCCAACAACCTGGATACAGTCTTCCATCCATCCATCCATCGTCCATTGATCCCTCCCTCACACACCCTGCAAAGTTATTCCAATATTCCGTGTAGCAGCTGAATTTCTCCACTTTATATTCTTCACACTGTGTGTGTGTGTGTGTGTGTGTGTGTGTGTGTGTGTGTGTGTGTGTGTGTGTGTGTGTGTGTGTGTGTGTGTGTGTGTGTGTGTGTGTGTGTGTGTGTGTGTGTGTGTGTGTGTGTGTGTGTGTGTGTGTGTGTGTGTGTGTGTGTGCGCGCACGCCAAGGCTGGGAATGCTCTGGGCGGGAGTGCTATTTATAACTGACATTGGCAGAGTTGCATAAGGACACAGTCATCAGCACAGAGAGGGACAGAGGGTGTGATGAAGTGGGAGGCGGAAAAAGAGAAAAGAAGTGGCAAGAATGTGGGCGATTAATCAATCAATAAATCAATCTCTGTTTTTCTACTTACTGTCTGTCTACTGCCTGTCTACTGTCTGTCTGTCTGTCTGTCTGTCTGTCTGTCTGTCTGTCTGTCTGTCTGTCTGTCTGTCTGTCTGTCTGTAGTATCTATTTACCTATCTATGCATCCATCTGTCACAGGGTGGCATTGAAACAGAACAGTTGGTTTCTTTGTAACCTTGCACCGCCATCTCTATCTCTTTCACTTTCTGTCCTTGTCCTCTCTCTGGCACTGTTCTTCTCATCTCTCTCTCTCTCTCTCTCTCTCTCTCTCTCTCTCTCTCTCTCTCTCTCTCTCTCTCTCTCTCTCTCTCTCTCTCCTGCTATATGAACATGACAGTCAGTAATAAAAAACATACACATTATGTACACTACATTTGTGGTGCCATTGTCACAACACTGTGGCATTTTCATACAGCAGAGTCCCTCATTGACGCGCCCTCTTTGTCCCTGGGATCGTGTCTAATACCTTCATACATGGTTTTACATGAAGACCTCCATTTGAACGAAGAACGGACGGGTTGTCTGCACACACACCGATCTACAAGCTCACAACGCGTCGCACCGCGACGCGTTGTGTGCTTGTAGATCTGCTATTTTCTACTGTTTTATAGTACTTTTACTTTAAGTATATTTCGATGCCTAATACTTTGGTACTTTTACTCAAATAACATTTTGAACGCAGGCCTTGTACTTTTAACAGAGTATTTTTATATTGTGGTATTGGTACTTTTACTTGCAAAATGTGAGTAATTCCTCCACCACTGCCTGTGTGCATGGCATATGTGTTTCTGTGTCTAATCTCACACACAGTTACACACACACACACACACACACACACACACACACACACACACACACACACACACACACACACACACACACACACACACACACACACCGTACGCACAGGCACACAGCCTGCATGCTCCAGCATGATGCTAGCTGTGTAGAAAGGCATAGCTCCAGTGTTAATCCCGGGATCAATGGCAGGGTCTGCTCTTTCATGATTGCTTCACAGCGGCCTCGATCTGTCACATGACATCATGTCAGTGCTTGGTGCACAACCCTCGCACGCACACACACACACACACACACACACACACACACACACACACACACACACACACACACACACACACACAGCCACGCTGATCAAATGCAAATACATGCACGCTCACACAGCACACGGGCCTGGCCTACACACACACACACACACACACACACACACACACACACACACGCATGCAAGCACGCACACTCTCTAACATCACAGAACACACTCACAAAGTTAGGCAGCTACAGCACAGTATGCAATTTCTTGGTAGTCGAGACATTTTTGTTGCCATTTCCCAGTATATCTTCTGCTCATGATGTTTAAGAATATAAACACTTTTTCCCGTTCACCGGCCTACTCGGGAACGATGCAAGTTGAAAATGCATGCTCCACCCAGTTACAGTATGTAGTACCCCTTGTCAGCGCAGCCTTTGTACATGTCTGTCTGTCTGTGTGCCTTTATGGCCATATATGGAGGTTTCTGTATCAGTTTGTCTGCGTCCCTTTTACCCCCATGGTGTGGGTGGTATGTTGTAGTGTGTGTGATTCACAGCCCTTTCTGGAGATGCCTTTCCAGATTTCAGAGTCATGACCTATGACTCAGACATAATCCCGTCACCATGACTCAGACATAACCATATATAGAACTCCGAACCTCTAGTGCCTATACTGTATATGGGCGTATCGGTCAGATTTTGGACAACCGGTGATTTCCGAATCCGAACGACTCAACGGCCGGGCACGGCACAACCTTTCAACCTTGGCACAACCGAGTTTGAAGTCGGACAGTTCTCGAGATACGTAAACTATAGACACACATTCACGCCTGCATGGACAGAGATTTCGCACATTTAAAGTAGGATACTTTTATCTCTATTTGCTGAACTCACCTTTAATCAATGGCATGTTTTACAGCACATTTACACAGTTCCCCAAATCACACCTTTAATGTAAACTCAGCTTTCTACCGCTCAGTAAAATCCTGGTTTACTTTATTCATTTGTTACTCAGAGAGTGCACAAATGTTAAGGGTCCATTTGGCTTACAGTTGTACACTCTTTAGCACTCAGAATTTTGCAGTGTGTTCTTGTGCTGCACTGTGCTGAAACTCCATAGCGGTAGTTGTTTAAGGGCACAGAGAGCATAACTCATTCCCTTTTCCTTGGCAGGCCATGAACTGAGCTGGCCACTTTCTATGTTCTCAGTCCTCCAACCTTTACTCTACCACTGCCCCATTCCCAATAACATCCCATCTGGCTAGGACCAGACAGAGTATATAAATACTAGATATTATATTATATAATAACATTTGACTGTTTAACAATGGAATTATACTGTATGTAATATGTCCAAATCAAAAAATTCTAACATGACACCTTTAAGATAATAGAAAATAGATGTTAATTTGTAGAATTGTTTCTTGTGCCAGCCTGCCAGGGGATCTGAATGAACCATATGATTCTCGTCTGTTGAATTGTTAGTAGCTCTCTGCAAAGATTCATGCTCATCCTCGCAACGATAACATGCGATTGCTTCGCTCTACTGTAGAAGGCTATTATCTAAAATAAGCATTGCAAAGAAAGGCTGTGTCAAATATATTACACTGCACACACAGTCCAGAGGCAGTGTTGAAGGATTGTTACAGTATCTGCATAATTCTCTCCTGACACTTCTGGCAAAGCACACAGACCCCTGCATACCCATACAATTTCTTGCAACTATTGGCTGCATTCCTGCAGGTCCATCATTAATTCATCCAATAACTTAATGTTCCCATTCTCCCCTCTTCCTTCACATGGCGTCAGTGAGTGTCCCTGCCTTTTAAACCACCCATTGGCTCGTCTCCATTTGGACTACTTTCAGATTGGAGAGCTTCTCTCTACTTCACTTTATTGCCCTCAGTGTCATTGAGTTCCTCCATTAAAAAGGAAATCCAAAACTTGCCAGTTGTGTTTTCAGCGGAAAAGGAAAAGGATGTGAAGTGTTTGTATGTGACTCCTTTGCTGAAACCGTTTGTTTTATTCGGTGAATAGGGGGCTTTCCATTTGTGATAGTGACTGAGCTGACTGTGAAACAACATACTCTACTGTACAGTAAGTAGGAGAGGATAAAATGGTATATGTTATTATAAAAACTATAATTAGTTTTCTGTCCCTCTCGCTTCATAACTTATTGGTCAACAGCAGGGTTTATAGTAGCTTTGCAGAAGAAAAAATATATTATTCTACAATAAAAAAAGGGAAACTGGTTATTGTTTTCTTTTCTTTTCTCTTGTCGTTTAGTCAGGGTCAGGTGAATGACTGGATGATAGCATCAATGGAAAAATATGTAACTGGTGTTGTAATTTCATAGAAAGGTAGCTGTATAATAAGGCAATACTGAGAAATTTCCAATACGTATAATAATGATAATGAGCACGCGGCTAAACGCTCCTTAGCATCTATTAGTGAGTCAGAGCCTGCCGACTGGGCAGCCTTGACAAGCTAATCTTCCTGGCCATTAAATTGGACATCCGTCTCCGTGAGTGTGTTAGGGAAAATGCTAGCTGCCTCCTTCTGCGCCCTCCTCTCACTTCTCTCAACTACGCCTTTGTGTTTCCTCGACTAAAACTATGACGAAAAATGTTCGTCGACAATCTTTTTTCACTGACAAAAACTAAATAAAAACAAAATAAAAACAAAGCTACGATGACTAAAACTAAGACTAAATATAATGACAATTTTGTCAGCAAATAGAAACTAGACTAAGATTTTTGTGAGGGTTTAGTGGAAAAGAGAACCAGTAGAACTAAGACACGTTATTTTATGTTTGGTTTCGCTCGGGGTTACGCTCTGAAAATAGCAGATCTACAAGCTCACAAGTTGTGAGCTTGTAGATCGGCTATTTTCAGCATTCAACCAAGTATAAAATCAGCCATTACGACGGCATCAAGGCACCGCCAAAATACATTTTAGTTGACTAAATCAACTGCAGATTTAGTCGACTACAACTAGACAAAAACTAAAACATTTCAGATGACTAAAATATGACTAAAACTAAATGGAATTCGCCTGGAGAGGAGCCCATGCACCTGTGTCAGGCGTGGCTCTCAGCCAGCTGTGCGCCTTTCAGGATTCAGGCTGGAGCGTGCATTTACTGCGGTCAAGCCGTCCATTTCCTGACATCATCCTGTCCCCTTCAGCCAAAAGATGAGGCTCGCAGTCGCCAGTGACAGTTGCCCAGACCGCTATAGGCCAGCGGTCTGGGCCCAAACCACTCTCTTTGCAACACCACTGTCACGTACTGTATGTAGCTGGGAACCACACTGTGTTGGAACCCTCAATCGTTTTCCTTGTACTTGGCTTAGTGGACTCCAAGGCAGATGAGAACTTTTTGGATGCATACCTGGTCTCCCAGGCTGGCATAGTGGTGGGACCATTAGCCACTCCCCTTGCTGCTAATGCGTTAATTGGGAAGCTTCTTTCTTGAGTCACACACCACATTAGACCTCTACGTGTAATCCTTTCCGGTAATCATTGTGAAACCATCCATCATTCCATCCTCCCATCAGTCTGCAGTCTGCTCTAGCACCGGTGGTGGTTCACCAGCCTCTAGTCTCATGTGGCCAGACTGTTGCCTCATACAGTCTGGGACTCGGAAGCTCTGATCATGATTAAAATATAAACCGGATGTGAAGCCTCCTCCCCACTTCCTTTTCGTCTTAACAGTCGTGCAAATTTATCCTAATATAAATGAAAATCATATGATATAAGTATATTTAGCTTGCTGCTTAGCAGAGATGGAAATAAAATGTAAAGATATTTTAACATATATCTTCGTGAACGGAAGTGCCAGTTTCTCTCCGATTTCGGGTGTAGTTCCAGACTCTATATAGCATTCGGAGATTGTGGAATAGTTGTCTGGCTACGGGAGACTAACCAGCCGCTGCCTATGTCATCCATCCACAATGGATGAAAAGCACACACCTCACTTGTGAATGCTTGCGGAAAATCCTCCCATCAACATCCCACTGGTCTGCCATGGTCCAACATTGCCCATGACTTTGTTACTGGGCTCCGTTACCATCTCAAGGTAACGGCGTCATACTCACCATTGTGGACAGATTCTCTGCACTTCATGATTCCCCCCCAAAACTCCTCACAGCTTCTGAAACGGCCAACCTCCTCCGACCTCCTTGTCCACAATGTCTTCCACCTCCATGGAATTGTCTCCATCCACGGATCCCAGTTCATTTCCCAAGTGTGGAAAGTGTTCTGTGTCTCCTCTGGTTATCATCTGCAGACCAATAGACAGACGGAGCGGATTTGTCCCCCTTTGAGCGTTCCTTTTTGGTTATCAGCTCCCTCTGTTTGCAGCCCAGGAGGACGTCATTACTGTCTCTTTGGTCCTGGCCCATCTCCACTGCTGCTGCAAGGTTTGGAGGAGTACCCGCTCTGCTCCACTGACCACGACTTTCCCGTATACCTGGATCCCGCACACCTGCCTGTAATCACCTCCTCACCTTATACAGCTTATAAAGCTCTTCACATTCACAGTGTCACACCATTTGTTCAGCTCCATTGGCAGTGGAACACTGCAGACCTCTAGAGTTTAATGATTTGTTCTTAGTTTTTGTTCCAAAGATTGTGCTAAATGTAACTTAGTTACAGTCAGTGGTGGGAAAAGTACTAATTTTTTTTTGCTTAAGTAAAAGTATCAATACTGCAATGTAGAAATAATCTACAAGTAAAAGTCTGGAATTCAAAATGTACTTGAGTGAAAGTACAAAAGTATTGGCATCAAAATGTACTTAAAGTACCAAAAATAAAAGTACTCATTATGTAGAATGTCCCATTTCAAGTTTTCAAATGTATAAAAACCTTTTGAAAATAGCAGATCTACAAGTTCACAATGCATCGCATCGCGACGCATTGTGAGCTACTGTATGCTATTTTCAAATGGCCGAAATATATATAGGGCTGAAGTGGTTAATGTACGTTTTGTAACAATAATCCAAATCTATAAAGTAACTAGTAAAGTTTTCAAATAATTGTAGTAGAGTAAAAGTACAATATTTGGATCCGAGATGTAGTGGAGTAAAAGTATTGAAAATTGGAAATAATAGTAAGTAAAAGAAATACCTCAAAATTGTACTTAAGCGCAGTACTTGAGTAAATGTACTTAGTTACTTTACACCACTGGTTACAGTTAACTGTACAGTAGCTATCCAACGCTTGCCGGCTTACCTGCCAGTCAGGCTGCCATGATTCCAGCCGGCCCACGCCATTCACCATCACTCAGCTCCCAGCCATCCTCCATCAACAAACCTTGTCATCAAAGTGTATGTGTTCTGCATTTGGGGTTCACTCAGCTCTCCATAGTCAGTGTGTGGGTTGAACAGAGCGAACAGGAGCTGAGAACGTAATGAGAGAATAGGCTTTCACACCATTCAGCTGACCTTGGTGCTGATGAAATACTGTGAGATGAGACTACAAAAAAGGGGAGAGGCAGGCAACTATTTGAAATGGGAAAGAAACAGAGTGGAGGGGTGAAGGTGTGTGTGTGTGTGTGTGTGTGTGTGTGTGTGTGTGTGTGCGTGTGTGCGTGTGTGCGTGTGTGCGCGTGTGCGCGTGTGCGCGTGTGTGTGTGTGTGTGTGTGTGTGTGTGTGTGTGTGCGTGCGTGCGTGCGTGCGTGCGTGCGTGCGTGCGTGCGTGCGCGAAGAGGAGAGGCTAATGAAAAAAGTGGAGGGGAGAGAGGTAAGATCTGTCCTCTATATGAGAACAGATGGGATAAGTCACTCTTTAAATGCAATGCAATGCAGTCCCCTTCCTCATAAATATGTTCAAAGGAAAACAAAGGCTTTATACAGTATGTGTCCTTGGAAAGCAATTTACCTCATACAACCTACACTCACTCAGTATACACATGGCATAGGCTATTATTTTGGCCGGCACACTTTAAGCTATTTTCTGTTTTCTTATATTCTTCCTTTACCACTAACCTTCCTGGAGCCTTTTGGGACCATTTGGTTACATGTAGTACACTCTCTGAGTTACAGATGAATACGAGGATTTCACTGTGTATCCTACTCACTTTACTTTTATTTCCCACACATTATACTGCATGTGTGCACACTTATGCGTCAAATGTAATTGCTTCTAAAACCTCCTCATCTGTACTCTTTACACCATAAAGCACAGCAGGGAACCCTTAGCGTGAAGTGTACTATAGGGTGTCA
Organism: Gymnoscopelus microlampas; assembly: GCF_963454915.1. Lineage (NCBI taxonomy): Eukaryota > Metazoa > Chordata > Actinopteri > Myctophiformes > Myctophidae > Gymnoscopelus > Gymnoscopelus microlampas. Next base: position 39,935,397 of record NC_139946.1, read on the forward strand.
TAAGTGCATATTGAACATTATATGAACATGATACTATACTATATAATATATTCTTTCTGGGGATACTATAGATTGGAAAGATCTGCTCATTTGCCATTATAACGCCTTAATAGAATGTCAGACATAGACATTTTAGACATTTTAAAACAGACAAGTCACTGACATAATAATGTTCCATCCAAAAGACCTGTTTTACAAACCAGTCAGGAGGGCTGACTAATGCATAGAACGATGTACAGTATAGAACTCAAGTCAAAAATCACATAATGCACATTATAGTTGGATGGCAGGTTCTATGTCAGTGAAGTCTGGAGCAGTTGGTGATGAAGGGCCTTGCTCAAGGGCAATTAAACAGTACGTGTGGAGTGAGGGAATATGTCACTCTACTTCCCCCCATCACCATGAAATCGAAACCAATGATCCTCATGGTCACAAATCTGCTTGTCTAAATATCTAGTAATGTAATCCAGTGTATCACATTTTGAACCAGCATTAGCAGGGCATTCAGGGTCTCTGCTGTTGTATTCTATTGACCTCAGCTATAAATACATCGCAGCACATGATCACTGATCACTGTCACATTACTGGCCCTAATGCCTAATTTATGCTCTGGCGTACGGCTGTGTCGTGCACTGAAAATAGCAGATTTACAAGCTCACAAGGCATTGCAGATGAAACGCATTGGGAGGTTGTAAACCAGTTATGTTCAGTGCACGACACCGCTGTACGACAAAGTATAAATCAGGCTTAAAGGGTTAGCTACTGTAGCTGTCTCTATTTTATGTTTTTATGTTTTATGTGTTTCATTCTTATTCTGGCTATGTCCCTTTCATTGTCATACTTTGTCACATGACCCTTTTTTACATATTGTCTCAACAACAATCAATATTTTCATTTGAGACGTGTTGTTTTGTATTTTCATCAATTCTGTCGAGCAACACTCGGGTTGTGAGATCAAGCATACACTTTCATCTTTCTCTGTCATTCTCTCTGTTCGCCTCTCCTTTTGCTGATATATGCATGTCCTTCTTTTGCGTTGCTTCAGTTTAAATTTTAAAGGGCACATTGCCGGTTATGATTCATGAGGTACATGATGTAAACTCATGTTCTTATTCTTCCAGTGTAGGACTCTTGTATTGTTATGCGTGGTCATGGATTTACAGATGGAACAGATGGAGGAAAATCACTGCGTGTGTGTGTAGTTTGTGAGCATGTTACAGACGGCAAGAGAGGAGCAAGAAGTTAATGAGAAGGGGAAAGACAGCAGTGCAGTAATAATGTGCAGAAATCTATTCCATTCTAATCTAATTAAGACCCACATGCGTGTATGCACGCTCGCAAGCATGCATGCTCACACATGCACACGCACGCACACGCAACCAACCAAACAAACACACACACACACAATAACCTGAGTCAGGTGTAATCTGGTGCTATTTCAGGCTGTTAAGTGTCCAGATCTCTGCAGTATGCTGCTGATCCCCTCTCCTTTTGCCTGTTTCCACAGATCTATAAATAGCACTGCTGATCATGCAGCACAGCTTGTCAAGCTCTGCAGCTCTCTCTCCGGCCCTCTCTATCCCTCTCTCTCCCGCTCTCTCTTCTCTCTCTTTTTCACATTATATTCCTTTATTCTCCTATTACTTGCCTCCCTAAATTAACTCTAATTTTCAATCACCCCCCCCCCCCCCCACACACACACACACACACACACACACACACACACACACACCCACACCCAGACACTATTTCTTCCTCTCCATCCTGCCCTCCTTCTCATTCCATCTCAGCTCCATCATCATCATGCCTCCATTCGTTCCTCTGTCACAGTCCATGCTGTACCAACGTCTCTCTGATCTCTATCTCTGTCTGTCTGTCTGTCCCACCGTCTCTCCATATTTCACACTTATTCAGATTTTACCCCATCCAAAAATGGGATTTTTCCATCCATTCTAGCCTCTATATATCCACCTCACCCAACCCCTTCTCATTAGCTCTTTTTTTGGGGGGGTGGGGGTGGGCTGTGCCGTCTCATTTGCTAAATTCACTCTGATATAACGATCCCAGTCATTGCTTCAGCCATAAAGTATGTCTGTACTGCAGTGGTTTCTGGCAATTGTATTAACATTACGACTGCACAGTGGAATCATACAGGCAGCACTCTGGAATGCTCACCAACATTGAAAGGCAAATCAATCTGTAAAAGTGTGTGTGCACAGCTGCTCGGGTGTTGAGAAGAGAGGAGAAGGAAAGGGAAGAGATGAGATGAGATGAAAAGAGAGGCGAGGAGCATTTTGTTAGAAATAAGTCGAATATGGCAGGTTAGATTGAACGTAATAAAACAGAACAGAGTGAATGAAGACACTTATTACCTTTCTATACTTCTCTGTTTCTGCTCCTCTCCCTAGCTGTCACTTTCTTGTTTAGGTCTGATCACCTTTATTGATCAGGACCACGGTGGCTATCGATCAGTAGCTGCTCAACTGTAGCGCAGAGGGCCTCCATACACACCCCACTGTCCAGAGAAGAAACTATTTAAGAATACATGGGACATGCATCTCAGGCTCAGGAGGCAGAGCAGCCGCTTGGGAATTGGATAAGGTTCTCTAGTTCGATCCCTGGTTCATCCCGGCTCAGTGTCAAAGTGTCCTTGAGCAATTATTATAATTTTACCCCTCACTGCCCCGATGAGCTGGTTGGTGCCTTGCATGGTTTCCTCCGCCATCAGTGTGTGACAGAATGGTTGAATTTTAATGCACAATGCCTTTTGTAAAGCACTTTGAAAACACTAAGTAGGACACCACTATCACACAGTGCATTTCAGTTCATTTTTGATGATTATCATAGTCTATAGAAACTATGAAAGGTATGATACAATCCATATTGACTGACAGAGACGATTCCCTTTGTCTGTTTTGGCCTTTCTCTGTTCCTACAATTCACACGATGCCTTTCGTTGTCAAGCTTGCCTGTCACGCCCATGCGGTCTATATGGCCACCGTTATGAACCTGATTCATATTTTCTGATGTCAAGATTGCTATTTTGCCATAAACACAGCGAACAAGGACAATGACTCGGCCACTGAGTATAGCGACTAAAACCAGGAGGTACGGGTTGTAGTTTTCATATTCAATAGTTTACTCCAGAGGCATATAAGGAGAGTTGCGTCACCTCCGTTCACTACATCGGGCCAGTCCAATGGCGGCTCGGGAGGAGCCGAATGGTGACAAAGCCCTGAACTGGAAGTTTACGGAATGCATTGGAGTCTATGAGCGTTTGTCACTATTTTGAGTTGACATTACGGGCAGTGTTTCTGCACCCTCTTTGACGCAACTCTCTGCGTCAAAGGCTCTGGTTTACTCTAGTTTAGTGACGGAAAGGCGGTCGTTCAGAAATACCCATATATAGTCATATATGGAGATCCGGATGTCCAGAACTGGTTGTCCATATATGGCATAAAGGGGACACGGACAGACAGACAGACAGACAGACACAGAGATCTCCATGTATGAGCATAAAACGGACACAGTCAGATGGATGGGTACCACCGGTCACGCGGTTCATGTAAACTCGAAATAGTGACAAACGCTCGTAGACTCCGGTGCATTTCGTAAACTTACGGTTTCAGGCTTTGTCACTATTCGGCTCCTCCCGAGGTAACACAACTCTCCTTATATGGCTCTGGGGACCATGGGTACTCGACAGAGGGTACCACGCGTTTTGCATAACTGGGTGGGGCATGCGTTCCCAACTTACATCCTTCCCGACTTACATAAATCCCAGAGTTGTGCACGGGTTTAGTATAGAGCATTGGTTCTCAAAGTGGGGTCCGGGGACCCCCAGGGGTCCTTTGGGGGGGGGGGTTCTAGGGGGTCCCCAGCAGAAGTAGTTCATGTAGCATCACAATCATTTTAACCACTTTAACCTTTTATACTTTGGCTATTCAAAAAATAGCAGATATACAAGCTCATAGCCCGGCACAGAGTGCCGGGCTATGAGCTTGTAGATCTGCTATTTTTCATAAATCTTGAACATTAGCAAACATTTTAACACACATCTTTGCTACTGCGGGGTCCCTGGCACAACATATTTTCAGATGGGGGTCCGCAGACAAATATTTATCAATTTGGCGCTCCTTGACATGAAAAAGTTTGAGAACCACTAGTATAGAGAATGTCAAGAATCATGATGTTGTGTCTCTTTAACCAACAAACGAATGAAGCATATTGGCCCGCTGTATCTTGGCTCTACAGCACTTCCTCTTTGGGTCAGGTCAGGTCAGGTGTATGAGTGCCTCATCTACACTGCCCCTGTCCTACTCTTGAGAGCATCAGTATCTCTTTTAACGCAGAGTGCTCTGCTTACAGTATATACTGTAGTATTAATGCTGTCACATGAAATTGAATCCCTGGCGAACAGCAGTCATACAAAAAGGTAGGAGGCCAATGGCCCATGGGGTTATCTAATCCATTAACCCTGACAAATACCCCTCTGTCTGGCTGTCTGCTGTGGCGTCTACCCCTCCCCTTCCATCCATCCATCGCCCTCATCCATCCATCTGTCTGTCCTTTCTCTCTCACCAATCTCTTTCACATATCTATCTATCTATCTGTCTATCTGCCTGTCTGTCCATTTCTCTCTTCTTTTACCCCCCCTCCCCTTCAATTGATTTGAACAGCCTATCATCTGGGTTAGATGCCTCTACTGTCTTCCCCTTCTTTGCCATCGTAAACAAACATCACAAACTGGCCTGGTTTATTACCTCTAGCAACATCACTGCTGTCTCACTTGTTCATTGATATAGGTCTCTGTCTGTCTGTCTGTCTGTCTGTCTGTCTGTCTGTCTGTCTGTCTGTCTGTCTGTCTGTCTGTCTGTCTGTCTGTCTGTCTCTGTCTCTGTCTCTCGTACACACACAAGCTGGTGCTGTTTGTTGTATTTGATCGTATCGCAGCTGTTGGCAATGCACCTAATCTCATAATAAGAAAGATAAATAGAAATAGAAATAATGATGGTTGTAATTACAGTTAAGACAGAAATGAGTACTCGTTAGCTGTACTCGTTTTTGGTGGAGACATCAAAAATGAGTGGTGTTGACATTCTGCTTATGGATTCCTTTAGTTAGCTGTTGCTATGCACTGTCTCTCTGAATCTTCAGGGAAGGCCACTCTCTGCCCTATTTGACCACACTACCAAAAATATAATCAACAATATGTGGTAAATAAGGACTTTTTGGTTCACACGCTATTATACCTTTTTAAACATTATTATTGTTATCGGGTCAAACTTTTGGAATGCATTACTTACTGTAAGTAGTTCTAATCCTTAATACTCCATCGTCCGACAGAGTCATATACGCCAAAAATAGCCAATTCACAACACGTTGCATCTCTACGTGTTTTTATAGATTGCCCATTTTTTGGTGTGTCACTTCACTTTGTCGTACAACAATGTATAAATTAGGCTTAAATCACCTAGTGGTGGTTACTCTTCTCTCTCTCCTGTTTAAAGTGTAAGCAACAATATGGCATCTGCTTCTCCACAATTGAATTGTCTTTAGTTATAAAAAGATTTCCCATGCAAGTATAGCCTACATACACTTAAAGATAAGTTAGGCCAAAAGTAGCCTAATACCCGAAGTCTTTCTGCCGTTGGAGATGTACGAGCTCAGGGGGGAGTATGGAGTAAGCAAATACTGAGCATAATATTGGAACATTACAATATTCTACACTCAGTACATAACTTTATTCATGAACATGACAAACGACATGTAGCTTTCACACGTCATGTTCTTTAAATCATTAGTTATTGCATTATTCATAGGTAAACAGAGCTGACGACGTGGCTTGGGGACCTCGGTCTACTCTGGCTGGGCGTTCTTCCAGTGCAGCCTTCTCCCAGGTCGGCTCCGGTTCAACTTGAAAGGGATCCAGACAAAATGTCCAAGAGTATTTTCGAGTGTTGCATATATTGATGGACAGAGCTGTGGGCTGGTCCTCTCATAGTGGACCGTTTGAGATGGCAGAAATCTTGCATGGAGAGAGTGATTAGACATATTTTCCACTCCCTCAACATGCAAGTTGATGCAACAGCAAGAAACCTTTAATTTCCAACTGCTCAGTGGCCAACATTACACAGTAAAATCCTCAGTGTTCATTTACTGGTCCATTTGGTTACATTTGTATAACTTTCGGAGTTACAAATTAATTAATTGATTAATTAAAGCAGATCATTTTGTGTAGACGGTTAGACTGTAATTGTGTAAAGCTGAGATGTGTGATATTTATAATGGTCATAAGCCCTGAAATTATTGTATTCCATTGCAATATAATGCTACTGACAGTAGCCACTGTCCATGTTTGGTTTATGTTGATACACCTTCACAATCCCTCCCATACCATTGCTTCACTACTGTATATAGTGGATTTTCAATTGCAAGAAGACTTCTGCTATAACTGCACTTCCATGAATGGCCATTACAATGATCTGTAGGCCTATCCATACAAAAAAGTAATATAGCCAATTGCATTCCTAGATACATTTAAACTACCTCTTCACTTGACTTGATGGCAAAACTCAATCAGCATCCAGCCCAGTAAACCCAGATTAGTTTAGTTCAGTCTTTTAACAAATGATGAGGAAGTGCTGCAGGGTGGGGGAAGGGCAGACCTAGCTTGTTTTGAAACGCAATACCTTGTTATTGTCATTCCCCTTGTTTGTCACTAGGGGTTGCATATTGCACAATGCAACTGTACTGTAATACAGTGTGCTACTGAAGTGTGTTCAGTCAAAGATTAGAATAGCTAGTCGCTTGAGTTTACTTTAAACTGTATATTAATTGTTCATGTTATTTAGCTGATTATATTTAGTTTATACTATACATTATTTTGTTAGTTGTTTATAAGTTATGCACAGTAAAATCCTCAGTGTTCATTTATCCATTTGGAACTCAGAGTCAGAGAGTGTGCAAATGTAACCAAATGGATCTTTTAAGGGTCATATGTACACTCTCAGAGTCAAATTATGATATATTTTGTATCTATTTCTATGAGACCAAGTGGCCTAGAATGACCTGGCTGTGTCAGCCTTCCCTCCTCTCCTCTCCTTTCCCCCTTAACGCCTCTCCTCTCTCCAGTCAGTAATTCATTATCAGGTCTAACCAAGCACACACGCCTTGATTCATTTTTCATGCTCTCTCTCCGTCCCTCCACCCCCTCCTTCCTGCCCGCAATTGTTGATTGTCCTTTCCCGTTTATGCCTGCAGCCAAGCAGAGAGCAAGCTTGCACACATGCACGCAAGCGCGCGCACGCGCACACACACACACACACCCACCAGTGAACACTCAAACTTACACGCACACAAAAACTTGAGTTTTTACATGCACATGCATGCCTGCCTGCACCACTAATACACACAGGCACTAGTACGCACATGCACACACGTAAATAAGCACACTCTCGTACACACCCACAAACTGCACACGTATGCATGCGTGTGTGCACGCACGCACACACACACACACACACACACACACACACACACACACACACACACACACACACACACACACACACACACACACACACACACACACCATCATCGTCATCATCAAACATCCACCCTCTCACAATCACACATGCACATACCGGTGCACACACTGCAGAGCACTTATCTTTTTATAGCGTGGTCTTGTTGGGCAGTGGAAGCAGCATCCTCCCTTGGTGAACAATAAGCATCACCCCGTAGGCTACTCCGGAACCTGTTCCTCATGTTATGTAACCAGTGATTTAAAGGACAGCTGATTTTCAAGGAGTTTGCCTCACAGTTATAGTTAACATGAAATAGGTCCTAGAACCCCATTACTGCTGGCTATTTTATGCTTCCCTATTGTAAATTAACCTTGCTGAACCCCATTTCAAGAACACCTGATTAATGCTTTCTAAAGATTACAAAACAATGTCACTACCAATGTGATGCTAATTAATTTGCCCATTTATATTCTGTACAGTATATACTGTATATTTCCCTCTGGTTGCAACATAGTTGGACATATAGATTGTCAATAAGGTTATTATCTCTGCCTATAGCCTGGGATCAACTCTTTTTTTTAATTTTCTGATCCAGTCTAGAGCGGATGTAACCCACGGTGAAAACAATGGCGTTTCGTTTGGTATAAACGTTTTGTTTTGTTTATGATAATCGTGTGGTACAGTTTTAGAATGAAAACCAGGCTTTCCTCCGTGTGGAAAGCCAGGTGACGCGAGGTTAATCTCTGCCAGGCCAGAATGGCCGGGGGCGGGGATTATGTTCTTGCCTCTGTCCCTGTGTGTGTGTTTGTCTGTGAGCAGCTAATCTGGGCCACCACTCGACGATTGGCACAAAACTTCGCACGCGCACTACCAGTAGGCCAAGGAAGAACCTCCACAACCCACATTTGTCGTGTCTATTGTTTATATAGGCTTGTATAGCTAGATTGTTACAAAGTATACATGGACAGGTGTATCCTTTTAATAAATTCATTAATTCATTTTCATGATATGGATAGTTGTAAACTTTCCCAAAGACAAATTTTGTTTGAAATTTAGACTTGTTTCTTTTAGCCATCCTGTATTCTATAGCCTTGCTGTAGCCACTCCAAGCCATCCCTGGAGCACATGAGCAGGCCGTAGTATCTTACAGTTCGCATAATCTGCGGAGCATGCCAACCCAACATTTCACTGAACATACTGGCAAATAATTCTTGAATCTCATTAATCTTGATCATGATACTGTAAATACAGTGAACATCTTTTCAGCATCTTTGCAACATTTTATGTAATAGGAAAAATACAAACATACTATGAGGGGGTGTTCTTTAAAAAGATGTGGGTGGGTGTGAGTTCACTAGAGCATTTACAGTACAATAAACAGAGGAAAATACTCTTGTTTATTGTACTTTGGTGTAATACTAGCCTGGCATGGCCAGACTAACATCACTGAGTAGATTTTAGTATGGAATCTATATGTGGAACCTGCATTTCCGAAGGGCAAATTAAAATGAAATGCCTCTGGTGATAAACCCGCCCCATATTTGCATACTGGGCCCTGATTGGTCCCTCACAACTTCCGAGGGAGAGAAATCCAATCTCTATTGAGAGGGGCCAGACCTAATCTGCCAAGGGCAATTTTTTTTCTAATGGCAGATTCGTCTGGAAACAGGCTAGTATAATACAGCATTATTTGTATTGTGTGAAAAGATGTCATGTAGGTGTTACCTTTCTGTAAGAATGAAAATGGAATTTACAGGATGGTTAGCGGTCTTCTTAACAACCAAATTGAGACTGTATGTTCAGTGAAGTTTGATTAGCTAGACAGAGTTTTAAAGGATATTTTGTATCACCTCTCTGTAAAGTTATACTACTGATTACTTAGCATTCCATGTTCGGACAATCTCCAGAGCACTCATAGTAGCTAATACCTCATCACCAAACATGCAGCAATTCATACATCATTTACACTCCTTTCCAACACATTTATTCCAAACACATTCCTGCCTTTGCCGCTCTCCAAGAACAGAAAAGCTTACAGTATTTGAAGTCAGATGCTGTGTGGGTGGCTCTGGGGAGTGGGACCAAGAGTGGGAGAGAGATAGGTAACAGGGAGGCAAGAGGGAGAGAACGAGAAAGAGAAAGGATGAGGAAGAAGAGAAACAGACATGAGAGAATGAAGGAGAAAAGCATTAACCACTTAAACCCTACCATCCGTATTGTGGGGAAAGCTTTCACTGAAAATAGCAGATTAGGACTTATTTAACCTGTATTTCCTGTATGTTTTGAGTGTTTGGGTGTTAGTACAATCTGTTTATTGTGATTTTTGTATTTGATGGTTTGCACTTGAGGAAGCTATTATGTATCTGCATAATACCAACTTTTGATGTTGAATGCTTCTGTGGAAAATCCAATAAACGTTTGGAAAAAAATAATAATTGCAGATTGACTGTTGATAGGCTATTTTCAGCTAAAGCTTTCCTCACAGTAATGGAAAACAGAAAAGACACTAGTATAGAGCCCTGAGGGACTACGCTCAACCGTATGGGGTTTAAGTGGTTAATATTAATTCCTGTATGATGTAGTCAGTGTGGACAGGTGCGTGTCGGCATGTGCCATATACTTGCCCCAGGCACAGCTGGCAAGCTGTTAGGGACACTGACACTGACTCTCAATAATGGTTGAGATATAATCTGTTTTTGTATCTTCCTATCCCAACCCCAAAAATGACACACGAATAAACTCACATGTGTGCATATTAAGTTGAAATATGAACATAATGCAGCCTGTGAAATTGAGCAGGTCATGAGATGTGGTCTTCATTCTGGCTATGATTGCTATATCCCGGCATCATTGAGTTTTCTCATAATAGTCATAAGCTCTTGTTTGTACCCAAGTAATCCCGATAGGGACAGCATGCTACTGGAAGGCAGGTTTAGGGCATTCTGAGTTTCTGGTGCACATCCAGTTCCAATGTGCCAAGATGGGCTTCCAGGCTAGTGTAGTTTAAAATCTGGCTCACTGTATTTTATCATTACGAAAATTGGCATTACAGGTGCAACAAATTAGAATTTGAAACTCCCAAGTCAATGCTTATGCTAAAAAAAAAAACGCAAAAGAATATTATGCCATAATAATTGAAGATAAATAAAGACAACCTAAGACTAAAGAAAACTAGAATATAATGAATCTAAATGATGTACAAATATACCAGAATTTGCATGTAATCAAACGCGTTCTGGAGGACTACTCGTCTGACCGAGTTCTCACTTGGCATTGCACTCCCTACTGGTGTCATCAACGCGCACACCCAAAACTAAGGAGATTAGTTGGATAGTTATGGAGATGTGTAATTTTGCATTGACTTTGCATGTAATTGTCTCGGCATTTACATAACTCGGGGAGCGATAGACCAAATGGTCCCAGATTTGGGGTGTGAGCTTCAGATGACCCCTTGATGGAACGTGCCAAATGGGGCTTACGGATCCAGAGAATAAGAAAATCCAGAAACGGGCCTGATCGGCTTCTCTGGTAGGTCTGTCAAACTCCTTGAGTGACAGGCAGGGCTTCGTGAGACATTAGTGCTGGGTTTCGCGTGACATTCGTGCCGGGCTTAGCATGATGTTTGTGCCGAGTGTCACGTGACGTTCGTGCCAGGATAGTTATTATGTCCCGATTGAGAAGAAACCCGACAAGGCCGACAACAGTGGAGCATTAGTGTCTCAACAACAGGAACCTCACTTGCAATAAACACCAATAATGTGTGTACGTGTCTAAGGCCTCCTGCTGAATAAATAAATATAGTACATCACATTAGTGATGAGGCCACATCAAAGTACTAGGCAAAGGAAGCTTGTAACAGCTTCTCTGCAATGTGTGTGCGTGCGTGCGTGCGTGCGTGCGTGCGTGCGTGCGTGCGTGCGTGCGTGTGTGTGTTCCTAGTTTCTTTTCTTTTTCTGTCGCTTCCTCTTACTGTATGAGAGAGAAAGAAAGACAGAAAGCAAGAGGAGGATATAGAGCGAGACAAGTAGAGGAAAAACGAGGGAGGTAAAAAGAGAAAGACAAAAGCAGGAAGGGAGAGATAGAGCGTGTTATTTTGACAGATGGGTGAATGGCTCTCTTCTGTAGGGAGCCATGTCAGACTGCAGAGCACTGCTGCATTCTGGATGACAAGACCAGGCAGGCTGCGTGTGTCTCTGTGTGTGTGTGTGTGTGTGTGTGTGTGTGTGTGTGTGTGTGTGTGTGTGTGTGTGTGTGTGTGTGTGTGTGTGTGTGTGTGTGTGTGTGTGTGTGTGTGTGTGTGTGTGTGTGTGTGTGTGTGTGTGTGTGCATGCCTGTGTGACTGTGTGTGCGTGCGTGTGTCTTTACACATTATGCGTGATAGAAGTACTCCTCGGTTTGTGCCTTTGTACTGTAGGGGAAGTGTGTGTGTGTGTGTGTGTGTGTGTGTGTGTGTGTGTGTGTGTGTGTGTGTGTGTGTGTGTGTGTGTGTGTGTGTGTGTGTGTGTGTGTGTGTGTGTGTGTGTGTGTGTGTGTGTGTGTGTGTCTAATTCCGTGTGTGCGCGTGCGCGCGCGTGCTTATGCTGGTGTGCTCTTATCTAATCATGTGTGTTTGCGGCTAGGCAGGCAGGCAGGCCCAGCCAGCTCCCTCTAAATGTAGGTGAAAGGGCTTCGCCGTCATAGCGAGGCATTGCAGAGCAGAGCCGAGCAGGGATGGGCTATAATCTAAACCCACCCCCCCCCCCCCTCCCCTCCCGCCTTCTCCTCCCCATCTTTCCCCTTGGGAGGAGGGGGAGGAGAAAGAGAGAGAAGGAAAGATGGATGTGGGAAGGAAGAAAGAAGAGGAGGGGAGGGATGTGGAGGAGGGGTAGGCAATGGAGAAAAAGAGACAGAGCGAGAGGTATGGGGGAGGGGAAGCCGACTGATGCTGTTGAGCAGTAAGAGGGACAGCAACTGTATCGTTTTACACTCGAAGGTGCTTTCGAAGTGTGTGTGTGTGTGTGTGTGTGTGTGTGTGTGTGTGTGTGTGTGTGTGTGTGTGTGTGTGTGTGTGTGCGTGTGCGTGTGCGTGTACAGTACGTGTGTGTTACGGTTGGGTATCGAAATTCGGTTCCAAGAAGGAACCAAATTCAAATAGCTGGGTATCCATAAAAATGAAGGAATCAGAATGGACACATTCCTAATCATTTGAGGGTCCAGGAGGTTTCCAATAAATGAAGCGTACACAAAGCTTCAACTGCTACTGCTTTCCATGTTGTCATGGAATTAACGTACCTATGAGGTTACTAGCCATTACATTTCTTAATGTCGGCAATTATTGATGTAACATTACAGAGACAATTGTAGAGCAAATCTCAAGTAGCCTACTATACAATTACACGTACTAGTAAATAGGATTGACTTCAGTTAACGCTTAAAAGAATGAATTGTTATTTGACCTTGCTTACCATTATGGAAACGAAAGGAACAATTGATAAGAACATAAATCGATAAGCAGAGTCGAAATCGATAAAACACTAACAATACCCATCGTGCGTGCGTGCGTGCGTGGGTGTGTTCAATGATCCATAATAGTTGTGTCAGTGTGGTCAGGGATTTTGGGTGGGCTGTTACAAAGCGAGAAAACAGACTGAAGACTGCTAGCCTGGAATAACAGGCAACTGAGTGCAGACCCAGTCGACTGTTTGGACTGATCATTCAAAGTCAACATCGACTCTTATGAATTAACAGTCAGTGAATACGCCGGGTTAGATCAGATGACTAAAACACTGTATGTAGGAAATGAGAGAAATGTTTACCTTTTTGATTCAAACTGAAAGCTTTATGTTCTTTTCACCAGACAAAATGCAGGTAAATGTTTCACTCCGTTTTCACATTATTATAATTGGCCATGCACACACAGTATTTATATATTGAAGTTCTATTAATAACTAGAAAAGTGTGCTCCTCTTAGTGCATTTATTGTAAGATAAACCCAGATTAGGGATGCTAGGCTTCAAGTGGTTAATTCATGTTTCTTGACCACTTAAACCCCAGCATTTCGTATTGTGGGGAAAGCTTTTGCTGAAAATAGCAAATCCACATTCACAACGCAACGCAAAAACAGAAAATACACTAGTATTGAGCCCTGAGGGACTCCAGTTACCCATATTGGGTTTAAGTGGTTAAGGCTGCTGCTGCAGGACGCATCACACTTTCAAAGCTCTCATTTTCTGTACTTAGCCTACAGTGTAATTGGACACTAGCAAAATAAAACATTATTTGACCCCCTGTTACTATCTTCTATCTTCGTTGACTATCTGTAATTACACCTGGAGAAAATTAATTGCAAACAAAAGAGAAGGGGAACCTTTTCCATAAACAAGGACCATGGCATTCTTCAAACGTCTTCATTAACTCTTCTATTTATTTGTTTGGAATGTTTGGTCATAAATCACCCCATTTAAAGGTGAAGGAGGTTGTCTTGAAATAATCAAAGATATTTATCTTTGTGAGCTCCAGCTATGACCGTTTGAGAACACAGAGGTTGTTCCTTTGTTATTTGTATTCAGAGCCTGTAAGTAATCTTTAAGCCAGTCTGTATTCATTAGATTCCTTTACTGGCTTTGTCTGCTCATCTCTTTTTGGAACGATCAGTGCAATTCCACAGTTACAGCCACACACAGTGTCTCTTCTCTGGGTGTGTGCCCTGATGTCGTCTGCGCAGTAAAATCCTCAGTGTTTTTGTACACACCCTGAGTTACAAATGGATACATGATCACTGAGGACTTTACTGTCAGTGCACGTCTATCCCTATTAGGGATGGGATGATGTGAAAATTTCATGTCGCGATTATTGTGACCAAAATAATTACGATTTACGCTATTATCGCGAAATATATCAAAATGCTTAAATATGCTTAAAATTCTTAAAATGCCACTTTTGTTAACCACTTGAACCCCAGCATCCATAGTCTGGGGTCGAACATTTGCCAAAAATAGCAGATCTACAAGCTCACAACGTGTCACAGTGCGTCGCAACGCGTTGAGCTTGTAGATCTGCTATTTTTGGCAAAGAGATCAAGTACGTTCTTTTGGTACCGGATATGCAGCTCAGCAAAGGTGAATTCATTCCAGTGTATGATGGACAATTTCACGATAAATAAAAATCTCTGCGATACGATTATTGTGAGCGTTTTTTTATCACGATAACGATTATCGGCCGATCCCTATCTCTTATCGAGAATATACTCACCATTTTTTTTTATGACCAGTTGATACAAGACTACCAACAAGGTGCTTGACATACAGGACTCACAATACAGTACAGCAATAGTTTGCAGCATATCCATTCAGAAAGCAGACTACAGTAGGTTATACAGTAGGCCTATATACGGAAGAGTCACACACTTAACATTGGGGAAGTGTTGCGAAATGTATGTTGATAACAATCAGTATGTATTGAGTCTGGTGAGTCTTTTAGATATGCACAGTATTCAGAAGCAATGTGATCTTTCCTCCCCTATCCCTGCAAACTAGCTGACTGTCGGCTCTGTCTGTAATTAAATCATGCCAATTTAGCCTTCCTCCACCTGTGTGTGTGTGTGTGTGTGTGTGTGTGTGTGTGTGTGTGTGTGTGTGTGTGTGTGTGTGTGTGTGTGTGTGTGTGTGTGTGTGTGTGTGTGTGTGTGTGTGTGTGTGTGTGTGTGTGTGTGTGTGCGCGCGCCCCACAGTAATAGTCCTCTCTACTGTTAAAGCTTCCTGTCAGCAACTCACAATACTTATTGACTGCTTACCGAGGCTCCCAGCTCCTATCAGTTATCATGCTCATCACGAAGACTTTCTAAATAGGGAGGCAAATGGAAGGGCTAGAATTTGACTCACTTTCGTAGGCACATCTTGATACCTGTGTCATTTCAAGAGTATTGAGATACTGTAGCGGTAGTGGTGGTAGTTACTAGTAGTAGTGGAATTCCTAGCACAGAACCTGAAAAAACATAATAACAAGGCAACACACACACACACACACACACACACACACACACACACACACACACACACACACACACACACACACACACACACACACACACACACACACAGTAACATGTTAGTCAGTAACTACAAGGCCTGTTTTCTTGGGGCTTGAAGGCTACGCATATCTTAAAGATTGTGAAGGTAGTAGTGCATTCATGCATGCTACAGGTCAATGGGGTTTTGTATGCTGCCATTTCCTCCAGATTATTATATATATTGTTGTGGTTGGGTGGAAACCTCATATGTCCAAAACTGTTACTTTTCAGAATTCAAATTTAAAAAGTAGAAAGAAATAGCAGATCTACAAGCTTGCAGATCGGCTATCTTTGCTAATTTTGTGCGACACTGCGGTATGACGAAGTAGGGCGCTCATTTATGAAAACACATAAATAGTTAAAATATGGAGATACAAGGTTTCTGCCCGACTCTTTTAACATAGTAATATTGTGGCATGAATTGTATTCTTTTGATTCTGCTAGAAGGCGCAGCATGAAGCACAGTGTGGGTTGCTATTGTGTTGCCAAGGTAACACAGGATATGTCTGTTATTGGCTCAGCTGTATCCAGGCAGCCAGACAATACCTGCTGCACTGTCTCCTCTTGCTGCACTCAGAAACACATGCACACGCACGCACACGCAAGCACACACAAACACACACACACACACACGCACGCACGCACGCACGCACGCACGCACGCACGCACGCACGCACGCACGCACACACACACGCACACGCAAGCGCAAGCACACATACACACGCACGCATGCTCGCACGCATGTTGTACACACATGCACGCATGCATGCACGCACACGCACACACACTACATAGGGCTGTCACAATTATTACATAATCGTCTAATCGTAATTATTTTTTCATAATCGCCATAATCGTTTCCATGTTGAAAAATGTTCACACATTTCACACACTTCGTGACGTGTTGTAAGCTTGTATCAGCTATTTCTGCTATTTTTTTTACATTATTAAATGTCAATTATTTCTTTGTATATTTCAGTTATATTTCACTTATTTGTCATATATGCCCTGTGCAATTTCTTATTACGAAGCCTAAAAGGCTTCATATAAATGCTCAAAGGCCAAACACACAATTAAATCGCAAATTATTTGAGTGACAATTAATCGTCAACTTAAATTTGTATTGGTGACAGCCCTAACACTACATAATACAGACATGCTCATAGCATGCCTACGTCACCCCTCATTCTACCTGTCCCTTCCTATACTGCATCACAGCGGGGGGGATGGAGAGACAAAGCACTGATGAAGATGAGTGTGTATAATAGCTAACCTTGACATGTTCACTTTATATACTCCACACGCTTGTATGGGGAAAATGTGATTGAGGAATATGCACAGCATTCATTTCAATATAGACACTTCTTTCTAATTTAGAGGTTACAAATGACATGTTTATCTAATGCTCTCATCAAGAGTGAATTAGTCAGCAACTAATAATACTAAATATGCTTTGCCGTTACATTTATTTAGACTTGGCCGATGCCCGTATGCCCATTATGCAATACCCTTTGTAGCCATTGTCAGAGTACCGGTTGTCAGAGTACTTGGAGGCCAGTCTATGACGTCGGTGCTATAACGTCATATTGATGAGATTATGAATCTATATATGGGGATTTGTGGATTTATAGATATTTTTTAGCAAAAGGTGTCCTTTTGAGTGTCAATTTAAAAGTAAATGGAACCAAAATGTGGCACATACCAAAGAATTAGAAAACAGAGATGAAACAATGGTAATTCAACTCCCCGCCATTCTCCTTCTTCAGATGGCCTGCTGGTCAGAGTAATAATTGCAGGCTACTTTTGCTCCAGTGATTTGTTAGCGGCAGGGGTTGATCTCCACAGGCTGTGAGAATCAACCCCTGCCAGGCTGCCACTGTGATTTACTGCAACGGAACCGTATCAATTGGCCGTGTATGGTGCGTTTGATGCACATCAAATGGGTGAACAGTATATGGGGAATATTTAATGGCAGAGCTAACCCTTCTTGCAAAAGCTATTCCATCGAAAATGATAATCCAATGTTTCATCTATCTGTACATTGCAGGTGTGTGCGTGCGCGCACGCGTGCTAAGAGGAGAGGCTAATGAAAAAAGTGGAGGGGAGAGAGGTAAGATCTGTCCTCTATATGAAAACAGATGGGATAAGTCTATCTTTAAATGCAATGCAATGCAGTCCCCTTCCTCTTAAATATTTTCAAAGGAAAACAAAGGCTTTATACAGTATGTGTCCTTGGAAAGTCATTTGTGTGTGTTTCTTGCCTGTCCTGGGCTTACCTTAATTCAAACTTGGCATGTCACCGATGACCCCGGGGATGTGCCGAGAAGTAGGACCAGCGGTTGTCCAGAACCGAAAACGTACTTACATCATTCCAAACTTGCGTGGCCCACGCAGGTTTGGAACGATGTAAGTCCGTTTTCGGTTTTCGACAACCGGCCGAGTCGGCCGGTGGCTGATGGGCACTTGTATAACAACTGCAGGACCAAAAAAATGGATTTACCTGCAGTGAACAACAGAACCCAGGAAATATTTGTGTTCAGTAGCTGAATGGTAGTGTCTGATGATAGCAGTCCTATAGCAGGACATTAGCTCTGCCATTACCAGTCCGCCCACACTCTATGTGGGCTGCAGATACGTATATTCATGTCTTATGCCCCTTCAAGCTGTATGAGTCACAACCAAAACACAGTGTCTTTCAGTGGAGGAGTGCTGGAGAAGGCTAGTTATTTCTCTCTCTCTCATTCACACACACACGCACGCACGCACGCACGCACGCACGCACGCACGCACGCACGCACGCACGCACGCACACACGCACGCACACACACACACACACACACACACACACACACACACGCACACATGAACGCACACACACATGCACGTGCACACACACGTTTAATTCCAGTTTTATGTCACTTTAACCACAATATATGTGCTCTAAGCTATAAGAATGATCTCATCTTACATAGCCTGGACCTTTACTAACTGCGCTTTACGCTCCCCTGGCCTTTTGTATTTGTGTCTCCCGTAGGCCACCCAAAGCAAAACAGTCAAGCAGTTAATTGTAATGATTTTTACTCACTCAGATCAGTGCTGTCTTGATTCCTTGTTTGGAAGGCTGCTTATGATGTCACTGATACATGCAGGGATTTAATCTGTTGTATTGATTATAAGCGTCATTGGAAAAGGCACAGGGTAAATGGATAGAAAAAAACAATGTAACCAAAATGGACCATTTACAGGTCAATTTTGGTTACATATCTCAGTTAGATTAACACTCAGGATTTTATAGTGTAAGTGAAGCTGCAATCTGTAATATCTCCACTGCAGAACCAGAATACTAATTCTCGAGATCCATTTACACTTCTCTCTAGCAGAGGCACTGCCGAGGAGAAGGTGTGAGAGAAGTGTACCATTACACTTCCTCTCTCCTGCTCCTCAACTCCTCTGCTGTCTGTCTGGTGTTCTTTTCTATTTCCTTCATTCCCTGTGCTGTCTGTCTTCGTGATGATCATTACTGACTACAGTATATAGATCACTGAGTTCATATACTCTATCCATCTTTGTACCATTACATCACCAGAAGAGAGAGATAGATGTCAGTAATGTGTGGTTTAAAGGAACACCCTGTGTCTCTGTGTCTATTCAGATGAACATCTCTTCTCTGTGAAGAACATTGGAGTGAGACTGAAACTAGCAGCAAGGTGCAAACAATTGTCTCCCAGAGACACTGTGTGCTGTGTTGGTCTCCAAGTTTGAGCTAGAATTGCCAAGAAAAATAGGAATAAATTATCTATCCTTATTGTCTCCGGCAGGCCAAAGGCGTGGCCAAGACTATGTTTTCACAACTGTCCGTCTGTGTGTGTGTGGCCGTGTAAAGTAAAAAAAACAAACAGATTTTGTCCAAACATCACGCAAATCGGTACACATTATCTCTCTAGTCATGTGATCAAGTCCGATCTGTCTGACTTTTCATAATTATTCCATCCTGATTGGCCGAGATTGGCTTCCAAAGTCCAGAGTGAACAAAATGGGTCAAATCCTGAATGCAGCGTCCGATTGCTGTGAAACTTCGCACGCACGTTCCCACTAGGCCAAGGAAGAAATATCAGCCTAAATCTTTCAAATCAGCCTCATTGTGGCGCTATAACCGGCCAATTCACATTTTGGCTTTCTTGAACCGTAGGTCAATTCTTTACCCCCTAGATTTCTGCAACTCCCCAAATAGGCCACGCCCATTTCCACCTGACAATATTAAACACTTTTGCTACTATCCCTACCAATGTTGTCCAAACCTCACCCAAATTGGTACACCTTATCTTTGTAGCCATCTGTCAGATTTTTCAGATTCTATTCTGATTGACTACAATTGGCTTTCAAAGTTTGCTTTGCACAAAATGCCACACATCATGAATGCCACGCCCGATTGCTGGGACGCACACACATTCCCACTAAGCCAAAGGAAGAACCTCCATCCCAAATGTTATCCTCATGGTGGTGCTACAACAGCCCACTTCACGTTTTGGCCTATAACTCTTGAACCGTACTGTACATCCTACGATCAATGATATTTTTTTCCCCCTGGATTCCTTAGATCATGACGGCTTATAGGCCCTGTTTGTGCCAGATAAAATAATTCTACTGCTTCTACTTGTCCAAAACTCACAGAAACCAGTACACATTGTCTCTGGGATCATGTGATCAAAATGTATGAGTCCGATTTTTCAGATCCCATTCCAATTGGCTAATACTGCCTTCCAAAGTTTGCGGTAGGCAACCCGGCCTGGCGAAGACCTGTGCTGAGAGGAGCACACTTTTCTAGTTTATGCTCAGTTGCCCTTGAATAGAGAAATTACTTTTGTGACTTGGAACACTGTTCTAAATTTGAGGTGTTTTGTTTATGATGCGTCTTGCTAGACCACAGCAGTCCTCATGCTAAGAAACATACAGCTTACCACAGCAACATTTTTCATTTAGACAGCAGTTTTCAAGTTTGTTCAGAAAACTGGTGAGTCTTATAGACAAAAG
Organism: Gymnoscopelus microlampas; assembly: GCF_963454915.1. Taxonomy (NCBI): domain Eukaryota; kingdom Metazoa; phylum Chordata; class Actinopteri; order Myctophiformes; family Myctophidae; genus Gymnoscopelus; species Gymnoscopelus microlampas. The sequence continues at coordinate 39,956,004 of NC_139946.1, forward strand.
GATACATTTTTCATACAGATTTGGGATGAAGTCTGAAAGTGAAAAATGGACAGATTCGCAAAGAAGGATGACATGAAGATGGAGATGACAGACGGAGAGGGTGAAAGAGATGAAGGAAGCAGCTTGAGGGGTTTGAGGATTTGTCACACTCCAAATGCTGCCAAAAAACAAACAAACAAGAAATTGACTTAAAAGTCAGTCTCTCAAAAGCTTCACTCAACGAGAGCCTCCCTATTCTCCCTGCTTTCATTTATCAAAACTGGGTGGAAACAATTAGAGATAAAAAACAAAAACAAAAAACTGTAGCCAGCCTATGACATCAGTACTGTAGCTTGCGACGATCGGCAGGCAGATATATTTCCGATTGCCAAACAAATGACATGTATGAATTAAAAGGATTAGAACAACAACAGCATGTGAGTGAGAGTGTGTGTATGTGTGTTTGTGTGCATGTAGTGTGCATGTGTATAGGTGGTCACAAATAAGTATGTGAAACAGAATATTAAAGCCGCAGTCTTCTACTGTTTCATTGCACTGAAGCGCTGTCATCAGCATTTGTTGTGGAACTGGATACTGTGTCCTGTTAGCTTCCTCTCCGTCTGCTGATTTGAACTAGCGACCTTTCAAACACTCACTTCCCTATACTTCCTAAGGCCGATGCCTTCCTACGTTGAATTATCACTTCAAAATAAATAAACGTATTTTAAAAAATACATTTATTTTTATCAGACTTTAAATCAACGTATTCCAGATGTTATCTTAAAAAAAATAATAATAATATGAAAAATAAACAGCAAGGTGGGTACAGCCTATATGCGAATATACAGTATGCTAAAGTCGAACATGGCAACCCAATATGAGTGAATGTCAAACTCTTCTTTATTTGCTTATAGATAAATTCTTAACCACGCGCTTTAGGAACCAATGCCGCACAATGGTGTCGCTCGCAAAAAAAAGAGAAAAAAAGATTTTCAAGCAAAATATTATCACGTCATAAATTAGAGTTTCATCTCCCATGCCCTCAAGGATGAACTGTAATGTAGTGGAATATCTTCAGACTTTCAGTTTGTGTTGATTCCAGAGCACATAGTAAAATCCTCAGTGATAATGAATTAATTTGTAACTCTGAAAGTGTAAAACATAAAGCGCACAATGTTTTGGGGGTGTGTCCACGCAAAAGTAGCTTGTTTGGCAGCACGTTATCCGGTCGTAAAACCTGGCGCACGCCACTAAGGGGTCGCTTTAAGCTTCTGAATTAGTCATGGGAGCGTTTGGGGCATTACATTGATAAAATAAG
>NC_139946.1:39964800-39967300 GCF_963454915.1 Gymnoscopelus microlampas
GCACTTCAAAAAGTGGAAGTGGGTGGTTAGAACACAAGAACAACAACAACAACAACCGCAACAGCAACAACAACCAGTGGTGGAGAAAGTACTGACATTTTTTACTTAAGTAAAAGTATCAATACCACAATGTAGAAGTGCTCTGTTACAAGTAGAAGTCCGGTATTTAAAATGTACTTGATTAAAAGTACAAAAGTATTGGCATCAAAATATACTTAAAGTACCAAAAGTAAAAGTACTCATTATGCAGAATGTCCTATTTCACAAGTTCAATATACAAATCTTTTGAAAATGGCAGATCTACAAGCTCACAACAAGCTTGTAGATCGGCTATTTTCAAATAGCCGAAGAATATGTAAGGCTAAAGTTAATGCATGTTTAGTAATAATAATCTAAATCTACAAAATAACTAGTAATAACTAAACTAAATAACTAAATAACTAAAGTTTTCAAATAATTGTAATGGAGTAAAAGTACAATATTTGCCTCTGAGATGTAGTGGAGTAGAAGTAAAAGTACTGAAAATTGGAAATACTCCAGTAGAGTAAAAATACCTCAAAATTGTACTTAAGTACAGTACTTGAGTAAATGTACGTAGTTACTTTACACCCCTGGCAACAACCAACGCACAAAAGTGTTCCAACATCGGTGAGATTAGTCATCTCCTTTTTCATGTGTTATTTATTCCTCCAGATTTTCAGGCCTTGTGCAGTGCAACCCATTCTCCAGCCCATCCCTGTGGTGTGAGTTTCACTCCTGGATGCAGAAGTCTTTGGGTTCTGAGATATTTAGCTGCAACTCATGTTATAACATAAATCAAGATGTATTCAATATGTAGCTTGGGTGAGCCATTTTCCACAAGCAGAGCCTATTATAGCCTTGGTACTAGAGGTCTCACTACAAGAGACTGGGAACTTGTGTGCTGCTGGCTAAGAAAATTGGAATCGATTTGTAGAGAGTAGGGGGGAAAAAACGGCAGGATGGAGTGTGTGTGTGTGTGTGTGTGTGTGTGTGTGTGTGTGTGTGTGTGTGTGTGTGTGTGCGTGTGCGTGTGCGTGTGCGTGTGCGTGTGTGTGTGGTGTGTAGTGCATGTGTTATTCAACTGCGTGCTCAACAGCGAGAGGTTGAGTGGAGCATTACAGAAGCCTTGAGTTACATAAACAGAAATAATGGTGGTTGGAGGCTGGTACCATGGTAACCCACTCCACCATTCTGTGGAGCCAAGAAGGCTAAGCATAATTACAACTGAAGGGTTTTGATACAAAACAAAATAACCACTACCTGACAAACAATATCAACTACTTTAACATGGTGATTGTTAGCATGTAATTGAAACTTACATGGAATATGCTATAATTTGGCCAACTCAAAACATTTGCTTATAAAAGAGTAAAACATTTTCTAATTGGAAGGCTCTTTACTTTTGAAATATTGACTGTAATGGAATATGTTGAATATATACTTTGGTTCCATCGTTTATGGCTGCTATTTGATGAAGATATTTTATCTCCACAATGCCAGTTTTTCAGGAATGAATAACATGACATGAATATGTGTCATCATGTGTTGTGATTGCTTTTTTTGGAGCTCAGTAACTTTAGAAAGGTGTCCCTGCGGTGTATATGAACAACAGTAATGCATACATCAGTGTGCCGGAGAACCTTAAACCCTGGATACATATCGATACGTGGGGATGGATAATCAATACACTATTGTGAAAAATAATATTGTGATACTCAGCTGTGTCAAATTCTTCGGCACAGCCCGTCTCTGTATTGACAAACTGGCAACTTGTAGGGTTGCTGAGTAGAGTGGTGACGGTCTATCTTTGGCCAAATGGAAATAGGCGCTGGTACTACGATGTATTTCCCCCCACATGTATATTGTCAACTATTACCCAATATCCACACTCTTAGGTTTCACTTTGACATCATCGGGTAAGCTGGCTTTCATGGCCGGAAGTGATTCTGTTTTGTGATGTTCCACACGGCATGAGTTTTGCTTGGTCTACTTTTTAGGAGACATATACGCTACATACATACATACATACATACATACATACATACATACATACATACATACATACATACATACATACATACATGAATACATACAGCTAGCAGGAAAGATGTATGGGCTTTCTATCTGTGGAAACGCAAAAAGGCCACCACTGCTATGCTCTTGCTGTTTAGATACGATTCGATTTACTCGATTTACTCAATTTACTCGTACTGTATCAATAGCTGGTAAACAGCTGAGATTCAAGTATGAACAGTGACATGTTGGTGTGATATGCTCCATATTAAACAATCAAAATAAAATAAAATAAAAAGTAGAAGCATATCAAGAGAATGTACATAATATGAAGCCAGGATACACAGAATATATACACAGCCATGTGCACTCTGTTTTTAGCTATTTACAGGTTGAAGAATATTCCGATTCAGTTATGAAGGGAGAATAATTTTGCGACCGGGATATACAATATATAATATTTAAA
>NC_139946.1:39972300-40017300 GCF_963454915.1 Gymnoscopelus microlampas
AATAATTTAACATTAATTTGATGTGGCGGGTGTCCCACAGACCCAACATTCGGGACATCTGAGGACTTCTGGAGGAGGCTGTATTCAAGTAAAAGGTTAGATTTAGAGATTACACAACATTTTGTACAGGAAATGCCCTCCCTCCCTATCTCTGAGCCACTTTCTCTTCTTGCTGTCAACCCCGCTAGTTCTAACGATTGATTTACACCACTGGCAGACGAAGAAAGAAGAAGGAGGGAGGGGTTTGAAAAAAAAAGGAACGGAACGGGCTTGGAAATGCAGAAGAACAAAATATGTGAGAAGACGAAAGAAAAGACGAAGGAGGAAAAATGGGAAGAGCGAGAATGAACATGAGTGGAGGACAGAGTCAGAGAAAGAGGGAGGTACGGGGGGTGGGGCGTAAGGAGGCGGAGACAGAGGGGGAGGTACAGGGGGTGGGACATAGGAGGCGGAGAAAGGGGGAGGGAGGTAAACAAATTAGCAATAGCTGTGACCAAGTACACACACACACACACACACACACACACACACACACACGCACAAAATACTACCTCCGTGCCAAATTTCAGGGCGAAAACTGTGGCCGCCAAAGGGTGGGGAAATGTCTGTCTGTGTGTGGACTGACCGACCTGCCGACAGGGGCGGTGTAGAGCTGCTGGTCGCAGCTAATAAAGAGAATGCGAAGCAAGAGAGCAGGGAGAAGAAAATGAGAAAGAGGAGGGTGACATGAAACATTGATGCTACTTCACCCTCTTCAACACTGCATGTCTGCTCTCAGGCACAGGCTATCTATCATAAACACAATGCACACACTGTAGTACACACACACACACACACACACACACACACACACACACACACACACACACACACACACACACACACACACACACACACACACACACACACACACACACAAACCACATTTTAAAAGCAATTATTGACTCTAAAGCTACAATATGTAAAATGAGCAATAAAAAAATCTGCGTACTGTTTGGCAATCATGTTATAAAGAGGACTCTATACCACTGATTAGATCAGATGAGGCAAAACACACTCTCGACTCAAGCACACACACACACACACACACACACACACACACACACACACACACACACACACACACACACACACACACACACACACACACACACACACACACACACACACACACACACACACACACACACAGTGTGTAAGGACTTGGAAACAAGTCCCCAGGATTTTTTTTGTGTTATCTGTTTAGCCTTAATGTCTGACTGTACCACGTGCTGTTTACATTTCTGACTAATAAAGCATTCAATCATTCAAACACGCACACATGCAAGCCACCGGATGCATGCATTTCCTCTCCCTTTCGGTCTCTCACACACACACATGCACATAACCACAAGCGTGTACCCACACCCATCCACGACTGGCATTACATTATCATTCATTTCTCTGTCTGCTTCTTTCTCTATCCATCTTTATCTATCATGCGCACGTGCACGCGCACACACACACACACACACACACACACACACACACACACACACACACACACACACACACACACACACACACACACACACACACACACACACACACACACACACGCACAATACACACTACATTCACGCGGTCTCTTTTTCTTTATCTCTCCCTTGCTAAATAATTTAATGACTTATCTGTAGCAGCCAACCATGGCATTCCAGTCTCTCCACCATAGAGGTTAGATTATAGCTCAGTAGGAGCGTGCAGCCATTACTGTGAGCTTTTATGAAGATGTATTATGGAGTCATGCATTGTTAGGGCCTTGTCATTGTCCAAGTACTAAAATGAGTGAAGTATTACATATCCTTTGTAGTAGGCCATACACATAGCTGAATATAATTCAACTGGTGGAGGGTGTGTTTGTGTGTGTGTGTGTGTGTGTGTGTGTGTGTGTGTGTGTGTGTGTGTGTGTGTGTGTGTGTGTGTGTGTGTGTGTGTGTGTGTGTGTGTGTGTGTGTTTACGCAGTAAAGTCCTCACTGTTAATTTAACTGAACCCAAAGGGTCCATAAGGGTCCATTTTATATACGGACCTGTAAAGGGTACACTTGGGTCCATGTTTAAACTCTATCAGTTTGAGGCTTTTACTATACTCTTTACGTGAGTCATTGTGTGCATGTGTCTATGTCTGGTCATTGCTGGGCAGTGACGATAAACAAGCAAAGATAACCTCAGTTTGACAAGGAAGCCGTGTCTGCTGGAGAGGGGGAGGAGCCAAGTAAAACAGAAAAAGCAAAGCGGACAGACAGACAGGAAGGGGAGGAGGGGTGAGGGTGACAGAGTAGCAGAGGGGGGAGAAGAATGGGGGAGAGGATGAAAAGTGTCAGGGTGGTGTATGGAGACACCCTCCATGTGGGTTGAAAGATGGAGACTCTCCACGGACACATGATGAAACCGCATGACCGACGGAAATAGCCAAATGCGTCAGCCAGGCCTGCGAGTAAAGCGATAAGATCTACTCATGTCTTTTCATGTCACGCATAGTAACGGCACGGCAGCACTACAAGCACACAGGGCAATATAATGCAGGACAGTCATAGAGGTATAATATAACGAGGACAGTGTACAAACAGCCTTTGTGAATATTTGGCTATTTCAGTGAGTCACGTGGTTTCAACGTTCGTAGTGGTGTGTTGTGAAAAGAAGGACTGGGGTGGAGAAGATGTGAGAGAGCTAGGAGGGGATGGAAGTGGACAGTGGTGTAAAGTAACTAAGTACATTTACTCAAGTACTCTAAGTACAATTTCGAGGTACTTTTACTTTAGTGGAGTATTTCCCTATACTTTTACTTCTACTCCACTACATCTCAGAGGCAAATATTGTACTTTTACAGCACTACAATTATTTGAAAACTTTAGCTACTAGTTACTTTGCACTTTGCAGATATAAATTGTTACGTTATAAAATATACATTAACCACTTTAACCCTATTTTATACCTAGGCTATTTGAAAATAGCCGATCCACAAGCTCACAACGCGTCGCATTGCGACGCGTTGTGAGCTTGTAGATTTGCTATTTTCAAACATTTTAATACTTTTTGATACTTTATGTACATTTTGATACCAATACTTTTGTACTTTTACTTAAGTACATTTTGAATTCGGGACTTTTACTTGTAACAGTGTACTTCTACATTGCAGTATTGATACTTTTACTTAAGTAAAACTTTTGAGTACTTTTTCTACCACTGGAAGTGGACATGGGGAGGGGGCTGTGTGCAATTTGGGGTGGTTGGTGTTGGTGGGGCACGGGGTCAACACACTGAGGTCAAAGAGGCAGGGGGGGGGGGGCATGACAGGGGATGAGTAGGCTGGTAAATCAATGGCAGGCTTTGTGAATATGCAACGGCCCAAAGAAGTGACCATTGGAGGTGTGTCTAGGCCAGGGGTCTCTCCTAGTGAGCAGGGGGGTGGGGGGAGCTGGGGGTATTACTGTTGTTCAGACACTACTTCTGCTGCTCAGATTTGAGCCAGGTCTGGGGAGCATTGTGGTTCATGGGCCTCGGGCTGGGTGATATGAGGTCGGGGCATGGCATGGCTGCCAACGCTCTCTTATTGACTATGGGAAAGGAATTTGGCTTTCTGCGCTGCAGGCATATCTGTGAACTTTCAACATGAATCGCTCATGGTTTAACTCAGTTTACACAGGATTTTGATTTGTAAAGAGATCAGCGGGATTTGATCGATGGAAAATCCACCCATTGGAGACCTGAATTCTACACTAGGAAGTCTAGAATCAATCTCAAGCCCACTTAACATACTTAGTTTTCAATTAAAGACATTTTAAATATATTGATATTGGTTATAGAAAAGATTGAGGTGACAATGTAGAACCAAGTTTACAATGTAGTTCTCAATTGTGTGTGGGTGTTACTCAGTATTTTGGTTCATACAGTATATTGATTATTATCACATACCCAGCCTTTATTGATTGATTGTGGGAGGCGGGTGATAAATGGACAGAGAGGGTGATAAGTGTGCACTGATTGGTGAACTGCCATTATCTTCCCTGGGGATAATATTTCTGCTGACTAATCAACGCAAGCTAGTAGCCTACCTCTGCGTGTTGAATTCGAACCATGAGCACCGTCGCTGCAGAAGGAAGTCGACATGCAAAGCCCGAGTTATTCTTAGTTGCGTGCGGTTGTCGCACACTGTAAATAGCCATTTATGTTGTGAGCTTGTAGATCTGCTATTTTTGGTGCATGACATCAGACATCAACATCAAACAGCACCCTGATTGCTGTGGATGATTTGGTGAAATTCACAGCTGACAAGAGGACACCCAAAGGAAATAAAACACTAACCTATAAAACGGCAACCTCCACAGAATATAATGGCTAGGCTGGCCATGTTTTCAGTCTACTCCCTCCCCACACTCTCAGGGAATCCCAGCGGAACATTTAATTTGCTGGTAATTCCTTGCCAAAAGTAATGTTCATAAAAAACGAAGTGTCGATCAAATGCTATTTTGGTCATGGTTGTTGTGAATAGATAAAGCTATGGCTATGTGATGAACAAATTAGTGCCCAACAATCATGGGCGACAACGAATGCCTGAGTGATTTTAATCTATATTTACCAAGGATCTTATCAGGATAAAAAAGAAAAAAATGCTTTACTGTACATTGTGTCCAAATAGCCCTGGTGAATGTTGTATGTTACTATATCCAATGTTTACTCTGTCATTTTATGCAACAGTGGCCTTTGGAGGGTTATTTTAGTTTTGGTTCCACATCCGTTGCTTCTGCTTCATGGCATGCTTTTCTATGTATAGTATACCTCATCATAGCAACATGTCAATAACATAAAATGTATTAGTAACAGTTCTAAACAATTCAATTGAACTTGTTTGTTTGAATTATCGTGCTATTTCACTTTCTCTCTGGCAGCAGCTCAGTGGTAAGCCTAATTTGTACACCGTCGTGTGATGGAGTATAAATTAAGCTGTAGTGATCTTGCTGCCGTGGCACATCATGGCTGAATGAATACAAAGGAAACCCTGCTATATCTGTATTCCCACCATGGCTGAGTGTGCCGTGAGGAAGTGTGCGCTGGTCCCCATTACCGTGGCAGTGATCTGGGCGGCCTTTTAAGTGCTCAGCCCACAGTTTGGTCTCTCTTCTCTCTGCCACACTGGAGTTCACTCTAGAGATTGCTGTTTCAGCAGTGGTGGGCCACCAAAGCAAGAAAATTGCTACCGCTGCGATATAATCACATTTCCTCCCTAAACACAAACAAGAATGTGGAATATGGTATTCAAATGAGTGCTGTTCTAAAATTACTCCCAACCGCCACTGCTAAGTTTTTTGTTTTGCTAAACCAGGGCACGACACACCTCCTATATGCCCTGTGGATGTACAGGCTGACAAAGCTGTACATCCACGTGCCTTCAGTTTTAAAGTCATTAGCCTACCACATGGTCTCTAAAAAATGTTTGTGTCTAGTGTTTCCCTCAAAAGTGTGTGTGTGTGTGTGTGTGTGTGTGTGTGTGTGTGTGTGTGTGTGTGTGTGTGTGTGTGTGTGTGTGTGTGTGTGTGTGTGCGTGTGTGTGTGTGTGTGTGTGTGTGTGTGTGTTTGTATGGCATGTGCACACCAGGGAGTTGCCTTGAATAATTTGAGATTTACACAAATGTAAAGTGCATTATAAATAAAATCCATTATTATTATTATTATGGATTCTAGGTCCCATGGCAACGTACATTTATTAAACAAAAATACATAATTTTCATCCCTGTTTGGTGCCACTTTGTATGCGCATGCATGCAGCCTACATAAATGTGCATCTAGTTAAAGGATGTGCAAATATAAAATATTTCCAGTGCTTTTGTTTGTTGAAGGTGTATTGTGTATGTTATAGGTAGGCTATATGCTTTTGAGTACATTTTCTTTCAACCTCTGCTCCTGTCTAATACAGTATTGTCAAATTTAGCCTCCCGTGAAATACCTCCACTGCCCCACCACCACCATCACTAACAAAAACAGTCTGCTACTGTCACTGACAATTAGCCTATGCATGTTTCACAAGAGATGGACTTGCTTCAATGAAAAACAACAGAGATTGCAAAGGCGTGAAGCTATAGGGCATAAAGCTTAATGTAATACGGATATACCATCTTAATAATTAAACATGGTCTTATTTAGTTACTGAGTAATATTCTAACTTAATGATTCTAACATTAATTGTTGAATTATTAGACGTTACAAGTACAACCAACCCTGGCCCAATACTTTTTTCATACTGCGACACCCATTTTGATGCTAGGGTATGAACATAAAGCTTAATGTAATATGGATATACTATCTTAATAATTAAACATGGTCTTATTTAGTAACTGAGCAATATAACCACTTAAACCCCAGCATCGGTATTGTGGGAAAAGCTTTCGCTGAAAATAGCAGATCGACAAGCGTTGTGAGCTTGCTTGTCGATCGGTTATTTCCAGCATAATTAAGGCTTTCCCCACTATAACATACTAGTATTGAGCCCTGAGGGACTCCACTGTTACCCATATAGGTTTTAAGCATATACAATAAGGGTTTAAGTGGTTAATGTGATATGGATACAATCTTAATAATGAAACATGGTCTTATTTGGTAACTGAGCAATGTTATAACTTAATTATTCTAACATTAATTGTTGAGTTAAGTACAACAAGCGACCCTGGCCCAATACTTTTTTCATACTGCGACACCCATTTTGATGTTTATGTGACCAGAGTGTCTTTCCTTCGGCTGTGTGAGAGCAGAGCTGCAGAGCAGAATAGCCCAGGCCTGCCTCATTTTCGCCTGCCGGGTCAGCTCCACTGTGTTTCAGTCTGAAGCCGTTGGCTCCTTTCTGAACCGTTTGGCTCTTTCTCCACTATAGCAGAGCAACCCCACAATCTAAACCCCCCCAACTTGCTCTTTCAGCTCGTTTTTGAGGGGATTTATCAACTCTTACGCCCGCGTTTTCAACACACATCCGTCATTGGGGAGTTTAAGGACCCGGTTGCCAGGTCGGACGGACGTTATAACGCGTTTTAGAGGCTAAATTTACAGTTTAGAAAACAGCGGTGTGGAGGAGGAGATTCCATATTAGGAGCACAGAAGAGAAGGCACCCCTTGTGTGATTTGGAACCTCCGGTAAGCTGTTTCTTATGTTTTTACCGGATAATATCGATTATAAATCATGCCCCCGTGTGTATTAATTCAATATCATCACATGTTGACGGTCTGGGGTGATTTATTGCGACGTTTAGTGCGTTTATTTTGATGTTTTCTTCGGGAGTGGGGGATGGGCAGCGTCAGGCAGCGCGTGAGTGAGTGCGCGCACTAGGCATGGGCGCGTGCGTGGGTGTGTGCGCGCGCGCGGGGCAGTGTGTATGTGTGGCGTGGTGTGTTTGTGTATGTGTGTGTGTGTGTGTGTGTGTGTGTGTGTGTGTGTGTGTGTGTGTGTGTGTGTGTCTCCACACTCCTACAACTTCTCATAGTTGTTGTCAACAGTGGTGGAACAAGTACTCACATTTTTTTTACTTAAGTAAAAGTATGAATGCTGTAATGTAGAAATACTACAATGCTATACAAGTCTGGAATTCCAAATTTACTTGAGTAAAAGTACAAAAGTGTTGGTGTCAAAATGTACTTAAAGTACTGAAAGTAGAAAGTACTCATGCAGAATATCCCATTTCACAAGTTTTCAAATGCATAGAATGTATACAAATCTTTGTAAAATAGCAGATCTACAAGCTCGAGCTTGAGCTATTTTCAAATGGCCGAAGTGTATAGGGCTGAATGTGGTGAATGTATGTTTTGTAATAATAATCATAATCTACAAATTAACTAGTACCTAAAGTTTTCAAATAATTGTAGTGGAGTAAAACATACAGTATTTGCCTCTGAGATGTAGTGGAGTAGAAGTAAAAGTACTGAGAATTGGAAATACTCCAGTAAAGTATAAATACCTCAAAATTGTACTTGAGTACAGTACTTCAGTAAATGTACTTTCCACCACTGGTTGTCAAGTATGTTGTGCTATGGGTACTTTTTCATGTTTTACACGGGTCTTTGCTGACTATATACATCAGTGAATATAATTCTATACAGTAGTTCTACCCATTAAACTTATTTTTGGTAACTGTTAACATATATATATATTTTTTACAGCATATAGCTTCTTATAGATGCAGTGTAAACCAACATAACATACCTATTAAACGGGGGTATTTGTAAAGTTACGTTGAATATTATGCTGTTTTTGTTGTTGTTGTTTTTGTTTTTTTCACATTATGCCACAACCTGAATCAAAGCTTACCAGTGTGCCATGCAGCTGGGGGAGGGGCTCTCTCTCACACACACACACACACACACACACACACACACACACACACACACACACACACACACACACACACACACACACACACACACTTGCCAACCTTGTGAAGCTCAACTCATTGACATAATGTACCAGTCAAAGATAAGCCTTATTTGGTTAACTATGTGAAAGCAAGTTGGAAGATATGAAAATCCATGGTTTCACCATGGCAGATGCTCTATTGGTTGTGTTCTGGATGTACCATGTCTTCTTTTTTCTTTTTCTTTTCCATTATTGGTTTAAATTAGTTAAAGTAAAACTCAACAACTTCTATTTGTAGTAGATACCTCCTGTTACCTTGGTTTTCAATTTCTCCCTTTATTTCCCACCTTGTGTTGTTCCTGTTAAAGTCTTATTACAAAAGTTGGCCTACATGGAAACATGTAGTTTTAATGATGGTTAAATCACACTTTATTTATAGGCTATAGCACATTGCATACAGCACAAGTGCAACTCAGTGTGTGCTTCACAGAAAATAATTGACATGTTTTCAAGTTGAGCCTGAAATACTATATCATGTAAGGTTATTATAGATTCTCTCAGTGATTGTTGTTGGAGAATGCTTGGCTTTGTACTTCTCATACTGTATATCCGTATCAGTTCCATATAGGAGAGCAAACCTAAGATTAAAAGTAATGCACAAAGCACAGGACAGATTGGTTCTTTAGCTTCTGTTCTTCCGCTGTGTCTTCAGAAATTAGGTTGCTGTTATGTTAGGTTTGTTTATCTCACTAATTACTTGGATATTAACCTAATAATTATTGTGGTATTATTGGTTATTAACCTAGTATTTAACGGGTCTGCTAAAGTTAAACAATGGCTTGTATGCCTACAGGCATCATCAAGCTTGAACACTAGCCAATTTGTGTTGTAATATTGAGTAGGTTCACTGGATAACTTTCATTAAGACTTTCAGCTATTGACATTTTTTTAAGATCATTACATTACGGTCATTTAGCAGATCATATCTTCAATGGTCCAATCTTTTCACAAACCTCCATGTCTAGGTATATTTTTAGCAATCCCAAATAAGCAATTATATTTTTGTTAACTGATATTTGAAAGCTAAACTGGAGAAGGGACGATAAACGTTATTATCGTTTAGCACGGGGGGAAAATACGCTCACGATAATCATATCGCAGAGATATCGCAGTCTGTCATACGCTGGACCTGAATTGGTCCCCTCAGAATATGGATGCGGGGGGGTTAACAAAAATTGCATTTTAAGAGTTTTAAGCATTTTCTGATTATCGCGATAATATCGTTAATCGCAATTATTTTGGCCACAATAATGGTGACATGACATTTTCATATTGTCCCATCCCCAAGCTAAACAGAAGCATTTTGAAGCGTCAGGAAGTTGTGGTGTTTGTAAACAGTGGAGGAGAAGGGACCAAAAACCTCAAGGACCTTGTTTTCCATCGTAAATAAAAGTCATCCCAGTCATGTCAGTACTGAGTAGACCCTGAATGTTGATGCTATGGAGATATGTGGAGATATTTCTGTTTGTGAAATTAAAACTATGAATAATTGAAATATTTGGTCTTATATGACCTCTTCTACAACACCTTCATTTAGAAAGCCAAACAGGATTTGTGAGTCATGCAATTTTGAATTTACGTTTCTCACACACACACACACACACACACACACACACACACACACACACACACACACACACACACACACACACACACACACACACACACACACACACACACACACACACACACACACACACACACACTCTCTCTCTCTCCCGCTCTCTCTGTATCTGTCTCCCTACCAGTGCAGTTTTTGCTACCAATGTTACAACAGAATAATATACAGCAATCCTTGAGTGGAGTTAGATAACCAATAACTATATGATTCACTGGCCATTTTGAGTAAACTGATGTTTGCATTTTCTCTGAATTTCATAGTTCAGTTAGTGATAATCAGCAGCCCAGTAGATGGTTAGCTTTAGGAAGAATGTATACAGTAAAGTTAGATTACGATGTGTGGTTTTTAGTTTGGTTGCTTGCTACCATATTACTACTGATCCCAAAACTATACTTGGAAACTACACTCTGAAAAGTTTAATCTGTATTTCTGATACAAGATCATCATTGTGATATTTGTAATTGGAATATAAAGATATAGATGCATTTAGTTTATTCTAAGAAGCAGCAAGGATATGAGATTAGCTTATTTTTTTACTGAACACTGCGTTATTTTTACACTCCATTCCTGTCTTCTTCATACGGTCGTCTCAGATATCTCATGTCCAGAGTAACGCTTGACGTTAACCTCTGAACACAAACTGGGCTATGTGGTTAGTTATGCAGTAGTTGGAAGGCGATTCACGTTATCTACACACTGCGCACGTTGATCAGTCAGACACACCAAATCAGTGAGAGGGACAGCGAGAGAGAGAAGTGTAGTAGAGTAGTACAGTTATGTAAGCGGTGCTCGTCAGCGTTGTGGGATTGGATGTGTGGGGGGAAGGGAGGGGGAGGGAGGGATCAGAGGAGAGAGACGTGGAGTGAAATGCAGATGGTGTTCCAACTGTCTGAAGTACAGCTCATTTCTGCTTCGGTGCACGGGCCGTGTCTGACGATGAAAACTACGTTAGGTTTATTCATTAATAATAGTTTTGTATTATTATGGATACATAAAATGAGCCCCGTGTTTTGAACACATTCCAACATCCGTGTGTACTCTCTCTACACATTTAATTTCAGTCGAATATGTGTAAACTTTATGCAGCGTGTGCCTTGTTACCATGTCAGCACTATGCCAACCCCCCCCCTCCCTCACCCCCCCCCCCCCCCTCCTCGCCCTCACCCCCCTCCCTCTGACTCACCCCAGACGAGTGCAGAGTATTTTGGATGCATGGTTAACCTTTTACCTGTCACTATATCCCATTTCCCAATGTCTCTGTCTATGACTGATAACGGCCACCTTTGGCACACTTTACTTTACAGTAAAGATAAGATAAAACCTTATTGATTTCCTAATTCCTTGAGGGAAATTCAGGTGTCATAGCAGGAACAGAAGTGAGAATGAAACAAGAGATACAGGTTAAGAGAGTCAAGAACCAATCCAAGAAAAGTAAGAATTAAAATAAACTACTGAGCTGCTGGATGCCCTAGATATCGACACTGGATCTGTAAACGAGCAAACATAATGTAGTCTCTCAATAAATATCAATAAAGACACCGTATATGAATGAAAAATTATATATAATTCATATGCCACGGCTTTAACATTACAGTATATAGGACAAACAGAAAACGCGCTTCATGATCCGCATGATCGGCTTGCCTGTTGTTGTCTGGGATAGTGCGAACCGATCATAGACAGTAAAAAGGATGGACACAGTCACGCCCATAGATTCTACAGACCGTGAATGAAGCCTATTTTTCAGCAATTTCAAATCCGCCATCTTTCTATGTCCAGAAAACGGAAATGAATGCTATTGGTTTGGACCAGAGCGGGGGTGGGGAATTAATGCTATTGGCTGTGTAGCTTGTCAATCAAATCATCACAAGGTAGCCCCTCCTACAGCATACCCTAGTACTTTATCATCAATTTTAAACTAGCCACTGGAAGCATATAGTATTTATGACGATGTTTATTAAGGTAATAAAATCAAGTATAAAGTTCGGCAAAAACCCATCCGTTTGAATGGAGAGTATTTCTTTCTCACACCAGCAGGGGTGAAACAGAGAAACTGCGGGCAATTTATATGAACTGTCACTTCCTATTCACCTGTTTCCTAGGCTGTGTGTTTTCCACCTCCTGTCGATTTGATCCAATGAAATCCAATGAAACTGGTCAGATGACCAATTGATATCCAATGAAATCGACAGGAAGTGGAAAACACACAGCCTAGGAAACAGGTGAATACAGCCTCAATTTACAACTCAGAAGCTGGCCCCTTGGCGCCGATAAGCGTGTTCAGGTAATGGTTCCCAGCATTAATAATCGTGTTGGTGAAATAGGCTCTCTCCCTCCCCCCCTTCCCTCTGGTCTGACGTCAAACACAACCTCCCTCTGTCTCTCCCTCCTTATACTCTCCCCTCTCTCTATACCCCTACCTCCTCCCCCTATATCCCTCGAACCCTCCCACTCTCTCTCTCTCTCTCTCTCTCTCTCTCTCTCTCTCTCTCTCTCTCTCTGTCTCTGTCTCTGTTGTTGGGGACCTCGATCTCCAGTCCATACTGTATGGTCCTATCTGCCCTCCACACAGAGACACAAGTAACATGAACTTTCTAATATGTGGCCCTGTCATTCGTGAGACAGTTCATTGGCACACATGCCCGTTATATAGGGGAGTAGAATTTATTTTCTGTCTACAATTTAGGCATAAAAGCAGATGCTCTCTCATCCAGAGCGACTCACTCGGGCGAAATCAGAATAAGTAAGCATGATCTCTAGTCAATAAACAACAAGGTAAATAGTCACATAAATAGAGAGTGCAGCGAGAGCAAAGTAGTGTCCTGAAGAAACTCTAACTTGTGTCTTGAGTGTAGACTGCAGTTATTCTGAGTGCTCACCTTTTATCCGGGTCTCGTCCAGGGCACACAGGGTCACTGAATGATGATTATAAATCATTCAGTGATCCCATCGTCTTTCACAGTCACCGGATTTCAACTCAGCTGTACACCCATGGGATATTTTTGTTAGACAGTCCTGCCCACCACCATCAAAATACCAAATGAGGGTGGGTCTTGTGTTTGAATGGTGTTTACATCCCTCCATTAGAGGTCTAGATGTACGTATGTATGGTGAATTGAAGCTGTTCTGGTGGCTTGTGGTGACCCAACTATACTTTGGGCCTTCGCTGTGTTTCTTTGTTGATTTGCGCTGGGTGCAAAATAGGGCACTCTATGTTTAGATTTTCCCTCAATGTGTTACCCGTATCTATGTACAGACTCTGACTATCAACAATGAATGAGAATGGATATGTGTATGGTCTATCAACAGTGAATATGATAATGAATATATATAAGAACAGCCTTCTGTTCAAGTTTGGCAACATCCTAGTAGTCTATGTGCAAGTGCTCCATGCACAATTCAGTACTAGTAATCAACAACAGTTGGTAACAGACAATGCAGATCTTGAAGTTCTCATGTGCAAGTCAGGCTTGGTTGTGGAGCCTGATGGCTACTGGCACAAATGACTGGCCAAGGCGCTTTGTGGTGTGCCGTGGGAGCCCGGGGGATGAGTGTGGCTGAACATGCTACTCATCTTCGCTAGCTCATTGTAGAGGGAATGGCAGCGTGAAGTCTGTTGAATGTCAGGGTCTGAGTCGGACATTTGCGATCATACGTACAGAAAACCTCCATGTTTACAGTGCGTGTGTGAAAAGCACTCATGATGGGGCTGACAATGGAGGAGTCTTTGGGGAACTTCTGTAGGTGTCGCTCGAGTTGAAGTGGAAGTCAGAGGTGTAGACGGTGAACAGGAAAGCATGGTTCCTTGGGGAGTGCCGTGGTTGCTTACCAGCACATCTGACAGGCTGTCCTCCAGTCCGGTGTACTGTGGTGTGGTCTGCTGGGCCTGGCGAGGTAGTCTGTAATCCAGGTCATGGTCCGCCTTCATCGCTTGAGAGCTTCTCAGCTAGCTGGCTGGCGTTGAAGGTTCTGGAGAAGGCCAATCATCAAGAAGCTAAGCCTTGGAGAAAGTTAGAAGTCGCAAAAAAGAGAAGCTAGAAACACCGGAGAGCTATTAAAACATGCAGCCTCACTATTGACGCCTCGTTTCCATTCCGCTTTATGTTCTATGGGAACCTCTGTGATCTCCCATGTACGTGAAACGTTTTTTTTCCCGTACAGAATTTGCCTCAAGCTTTTTTTACAGAGAGATTGTATTGCTTTGTGTACTAGGAAACAAGCAGAAGATGCTATTTCAGTCGATTCAGTTGCTTGGCTGTGTTAATAACATGTTTTATTTCAGGTTCTCAATTTCACTTTATATTATAATAAAAAATGGTCATTTAGATTCATCCGTATAATGAAAGCATTTCCTCGCGTTTACAGTAGAGGGAACATTGCGTACTACACACAGTTCAATGGAAACGAGGCGTAAGTCTGCTGAAAGCCATAACCGTTTTCTGCAATCACTCATTGTTTCATACTTGTCACCAGCTAGCTACATTTCTGACCACCAGGAGACTGGGAAAATGAAATTGCCTCAAGGGCGTTGTGGAGGGTGGCAGAAGTCGGCTGTCGAAGTGGCACCAACCATGTTGGTGGGCTGTGTTGATTTCTGTTTGTACTCGGTGCCAGCATCTGGCATGTGTCTTTGTATCCGTACAAACAATTTAGATATTCAAATACAAACACGCTTGATTGATATTTGAATGATTTTATTCATTAGAAAGGGTACACATTCTTTCTAAAAGAGCCAGATGATTTAACACCAAAATAAGGGTGTGTGTGTGTGTGCTTGCACACACACACACACACACACACACACACACACACACACACACACACACACACACACACACACACACACACACACACACACACGCACACACAGAGAGAGTTGACAGCCGTCATGTGGTGTGTGGGGCTACCCCAGGGGTCAAGTTCAACATTCTAAAGAATGCTCCTGTGCTCAGCGCCCCTCCCCCTACTCCAGCCACTAAGGCTTTGAAGTTTACAGGCCTGTAGTCTCTCCCTGTCGCTGTGCTGCTCGCGGCAGGTTGGTTGTGCTGCTGGGGCGTTGTGTTTGTACTAGTGATTTGCAGTACGTCTGTCTCGTGGCCTTGAGCGGCAATTTGTCACAGTTTTCAACTGTGTTCCATGTTTTGTTTTGGGGTCTAGATATTTTTGAACCCCAGCATCCATGTTCTGGGAGGAACATTAGCCAAAAAATTACAGATCGTTGACAGAGTAGACAGAAAAAGCGGTGAAAGTACAGAGACGACTTAGTCCAGAGTTTATGAAGTGTAGAGGGTTTAAGTGTTTAAAATGGTTGAAGGTCCACTAGACCAGTGGTTCTCAAACTTTTTCGTGCCAAGGACCCCCACATAGACACTTATTAGACCGTGGACCCCCATTTGAAAAGATAAGCCAGGGACCCCCAGTGATTTCAACCATTTTAATTTCAAGCACCCCCAGTTTGACATGCATTAGGGCTACGGACCCCCATTTAATGGCATGTATGTCTCTGGGACCCCAATTAATATTGTAAAATGTTAATTTAACTCTGAGAGTGTACACTCTCAGAGTTACAGACCCATAAGGGTCCATTTGGTCCCTGTCCATCATTTAGCTGGGGACCCCCTGGAACCCCCTCAAGTACCCCTGGGGGTCCTCGGACCCCACTTTGAGAACCAATGCACTAGACCCCAGCATCCTGGTCAGTTTTCTGTGCAAACACTTGTTTCAAATCCTTAGTGCAAAAACACCCAATAAGTGGCGTGCCTCATTTTGGCTTAGATGAATTTAATTTTGTAATTGGCTGGCTTGCTGACCCCCCCACCCCCTACATGTGTTTCTCAGATGTGAGATTACATGTGTTAATGCCTGGTGTTTCTCTATAGGCAGCTCTCCACCGCACCGATTTCGGGCCGACTCGGCGTTGGGAGGCGTTGGAAAGCGTCTGCTGCCGATAAAATTGTTGTCGGATAGCGTTGTTCTGTCGGGTCGGGACCTCTATCGACCCCTCAATGAGAAACCGAACTTGCTCAGTCGGTCCCGACTAGACTAGTGCTAAAAAGGCTATGTTTTGGTGCAAGTGAAAAAGCTCCGGTGTTGCCAGATTCCATCAGTGAAAGAAGCGACCAGGTCTATGAAAACAAGCCCAAAAGAAGCAACCTGTTTCACCACTTGAGCCCTATTAATCAGCTATTTTCAAAAAGAATCTTGAAAGCAAGCCCAAATAAGCAACTTCACTTCAGAAACAAGCCCAAACAAAAGCAACCTGCAACTATGAATATTTACAAGCGAGGTCTGCTTATAATAAGCAGACCTGGCAACACTGGCAAGATCTTGCAGGCCAGTGAAGGCATTAGCACAACAATCTGCTCATCGGCCGACTGCTTGTGCTGAACTAAATGCCAACTTTTGCCAACGGACTACCAGTCTGTTGCAGTCTGTTGTGGTCTGTTGTAGTCTGTTTGGTGGAGAGTCACCTTATCACAGACTGACCTCAGGGGATCTGTCCTGCCCCCTCCGTTACATTTACTCCACCAGTGACTGCGAGAGTCATACTGAGAACAGTGGCATATCCTGAAATTTGCTGATGACACAGTGCTTATAAATCAGGACACAAGAGCAGCATGGGCCATCTGAGCATCAGCTGGTGGTTTAGGATTACTGTGGTGTAGCATTGCTTTGCTGCATACAGTATGTGTGTCCAAAACTGAAGATATGTCACTTCATTTTAGGAAGAAAGCTAAATCCCTGCGTGCAATGTTTTCGAATTAGAAAATATGTTGGAAGCTGGAATTGTCTGGGACCTGTATTATTTTTTTGTATTTGTGTGTAGTTACTGTCCCTATTTGTATTAAAGGGATATTTCACTTTAAAAAAAACTTTGGGTCATTTTATCGTCTACTCAGGCTTTTGTGAGCCCCCCAGACCGTTTTTAAGTTGTTTGATTCAGTATTTAGATATTTGATATTAATTTGATCACACACGCCCCCTTCCTATACAAACCCATTATAACTTCAAACTACATTCATCAAAAACACCCGTCCTTGGTTCTGGTGACTCATACCGCCCCCGTGTTTTTTCGATTACTTTTTCGTTTATTTTATCTTATTTTTATTTTATTTTATTTTTTTCATTTTCCAAAAAATATATAAAAAATACATGAAAAAAGTTATAGAAAAAACACCCCCTCGTGTATTAGGAGGGCAGGGTGAGTCACCAGAACCAAGGACGGGTGTTTCTAATTGTTGAAGTTTTTTTGAAAAAGTGAAAATATCCCTTTAAGGGCAGATTAAAAACAAACAACAATAAACATGTTTTGAATTAGTTGTAATCAAATCAGTGCAGTTACCAGTTCTGGAAATCTCAATACTTGAAAACATGAGGTTACTTGCGTAAACCTGGTTCTCACAAATATTTGAAAGAGAACAAAATCTTCTCAACAATATTGTGAAAGTTCATTCAGCAGATCTCTCATTCTGAAGTGAAATCCAGATCATCATAGACTGCCCGCAGGCAATTAACAGGTCATATCTCTCATTTATATGAGCTACTGCAAACCTGCTGAACGGCAAAAGAAATTGCCACCATTCCCATGTCATTGGGTGTACTTAACATTGTTCATTATTGTCTTCATGTGTTCATTTAATGTGTTTAAGTTTTCAGTATATCTTTACACATGTGTTTTATTTTTTTTATTGTATTTAATGCCTTGCTGGGATACCTCTGGGAAATATGAACCACAGCTTCCCATGTTGGCAAAGTGCCAACAGGAAAGGCTTTTCCCCTGTTGGCTGTATTTTGTATTGTTTACAACCTTGCCACTTCTTGGTGGAATGTAGAGGTCACTTTTTTTTCCTGTTTGCAAACATTGCCCGTGTAAACAGACATTTTACAGCTTCAAAATAATACATGTAAATGGCTTTTCTGTCGGGTGCCATATCGAAAGATCACACTATACATTTCAAAATCTGGTTTGCATATTTGGCTTAAATCGGTGTACATTTGGCTTGTTCAGTCATAATTCCCCCATTGACTCGGTTAAATTAAGTAGCCTATATCGCCAGCAAACAGGGAGCCCTGGGCACCGTCTCTCTGAACCTCAGCCTGTGTGCTTCATAAGAAAGTGAAAGCTCCATTTAGCTCCAGCTAAATGTCATGGGATCACTGCACTACACTGGTGCAGGCGTAGCCAAAGCCCAGCACTGCTTCAAAGAGAGCCATGTGTTTGCCTGTAATACAGTGTTAAATCCGAAGACCCAAGGCTTTGGTTAGGCTTGTTCCATATGGCCTCGTTTAGGCTTGTATTAAAAGAAGACCTTGATCTGGAAAACCTTTTGGATTTGTGGTTTTAACATGTTGTTATTGATACAAGCAATGTATGATTCGAGATTATTATGGTGGTTATTGAGTGATAAGCGTGTGGGTTATAAACTCCCTGTTTTCTATGAGGGGATTTTTTTCCCTTTTACATCTTGTGGAAGGGTGGCAGCATTTATGTGGCCCTCTGAAGAAGCTGCCTGTTGTGTGAGATTTGGATTACGTTGGCTCTCGTTGGGAATCATAACATAAGAGATTATCAAGGTCTAATAATGTCCTTTTAAAATGCAGACTGGGTGAGTGTGGAAAGAACAAGAATTGGAAGGTGAGAGGGACATTCTTACCAGTTTAAAAATGATTGTCGTCATTCCCCAGCAGGATAAGGTTTTCACCATATGCTGTCCCGCTCTATTCAGTCCACAGTTGATAAGACCAATTCAAGCTAAGATTAGGAAACATATACAAGATTTACAGCCTTAAACATATTTTTGTATAATTGTAAAAATGTAAAAAAGAAAAAAATCTTCAAGTGAAGTGTGGGAAACCTTGATTACGTTACGTGGCCGGCACAGATAAAAACGTACAAATGTAGCTCTGCCTACTACGTATGCTGAGAGGGAAAGAGGGAGAGGCTGCTTCCACGGCGAAATGACTCGCACTCGGCTGGATGTCATGGCATTTGAAAGGAAAACGGATTGACTAGAAACATTTTTTTTTGGGGGGAGCAGGGGAGAATCTATTTGTGAAGGTTGCCCAAATAAATTCTATTTATGGAAACACTGGACGTAGATTTGCATCCAGTTGGCCTATATGTATGATTTGCAATACAGCACCTTCTGCCCTGCTACTAAAGGGCTTTACAGACGAGAAGCGACACAACACCTGTGTTCTTGCTTGTATCGGCGGGGTTGCACTGCACTTCTGATGGGAATATATAGACAATCGCTCCACAAGTTAACGGCAGCAGATCTCCTCCTGCTTCAGCTGTGTCAAATCACTGTCGGGCGCGTCGCGTTGTAAAACGTTGACCATAATCCAGTTCTTGTTGTGTGCGCGTGAAACGAGCTCCAACGTGACAGTTTAACGGTAGTGCACCGGCTTGTGGCTTCGCCTGTCAAATTGCCCACGCCTCCCTATCTGCCCGCTCGCCTCTCATTGAACATGAATTATTATGCACGTCAGTCGCTCCACGTCTGAAAATCCTTTTAATTGTTTGGTGTCTTACACAGAAACGCCATTTTACAGAATAAATTGATGATTTAGAACACAAAGGTTGCATAAGAAGTAGGGGTGTGCCGATACACTAATTTCACGAAACGATACGATACGATATTTGGCTCACAACTTCGATACGATTTCGATACGATACGATACGCACTTTTTTTATTATGAAAATATATGGAGGAGAAAAAAAGAAAATGCAAACAAATAATTCTGTTTTTGCATTATTCAGACATGCAAACTTGTAGCTTTTCAGCTACAATAGCCGTTTTGAATCCAAATAGTATGACACCTGACCCGAAAAAAAAACATGTTGTCACTCTTTTCACTTCGGGGCCGTTTGCATGCCTGATTATTATGATTGTAAAAAAAAAAATTTTTTTCCAAAACAATATTTTTTTTTTCCAAAACGATACATATCGTCGCGAAAACGTATCGCGATATATCGCGGGACGATATATCGGCACACCCCTAATAAGAAGTTGTGTGTGTACATGTGTGTTCGCTTGTGTCGAAGGGTTGTTTGAGAAGGTCTTGGGGGGCTATGAGTTGGGATGTATTTTGACAACAAGCTTTAGAAAGGCGGTACAAACAACAACATTGGTGAGATTAGACTACATTATGTTTGTCTATGTTAGCTGTTTGCAGAATGGATAGAAAATTGTTCTTGTATTAATGTAGTTCTCTTCTCAGTCTCTTGTTGTGTTTGCTCTTTTAGACCCATAGAAAGTGAAGAAATATTTTAACTAGAGAGGAATCAATGTTGAGCGACTGCCAACTGCATGGCCTATTTCTTGCCTTTAATGTTCCCAGAAATGCGTTTTGATGGGCTGTTGATGGGAGATTTCGTCCAGTGTTGTTAGTGTAGCTTAGTTTAGGCAGAGGACAGTTTTCATGAGTGTTGCTTGATGATGATCAGGAGGAGGTAGTACGGTTACATGAGGGGGTCCAATGCAGTGGAAAACCTAAAGTAAACTGAGTATAGTAGAGTAGAGGCATGGCGAGCCGGTTCTATGTATGGAAAAGTGACATAACTCATGCCAACGAGGTCTGTGATGTGTGCCATCTACCATTCGCCTACTTGGACCAGGTCAGTCGAGGCGTGCCCTTTGTGCTATTTTCAGGACTTTAGCTGGCAGAGGCACACCCAGATAGATGTCGCACCAACCCCCTTTATGTTATGCTTGTTTATTACGTTTTCATACAAATCCCTCAAGCTGAACAAAATCGTTTAGTAAATTTGTATGCACATGCTAACCCACATGTGAAATGCTTGTTTCCAACAAAACTGTTGCGCTTTACTTGGTTTTGTTTTTTCAGCTAATATGCATTTTCCTTGTTTTGTAGGCTATAGGTCTCAAAGTCAGTCATGTATTTGCTTACCATTTAGGCCTATTGTTGAAACGGAATAAAAATGATCCTTGAGTGCTTTATTTTTGTTTAAATGAAATGAAGATCATTTTTAAACTAAAAATAGTTTAATCAAACTTAGAAATGTTCATAGTCGAAATCGGTGGAATTGTTTCTTTGTTGGCCTAAACAGCAGTGTGCAATCTGCGTGCTATACAATCAAAATTAGGTCAGATTAGCAGCACAGTTGAAAATCTGGAATGGTTTTATTCAATGTAATTCTATTTCCAAAGTTCTTTGTCGGCTGAATTATTGTGAAATTGAAATGCGCAAACTCCGCAAAGGAATGGATAAAAGCACTTCTGCCTCATAGTCTATAATGGCTGTGAAACATTTTATCATGCTTATTGGCTTGCTCGTAGAACTAGAAAAGTGCACTCCTCAGAGCATAGATCTCCACCAGGCTGGGTTGCCTACCCAGGGCTGTGTCAGCTGTCAGGACACAAGGAAGCTGCCGGGCAGTGCCGGGGTAATGGAGTTGGTACGACAAACAGTGCAACTTTTCATGTTTGCGGTGGCCCCTATGGGCAGAAGCTAAAGCGCTTTTGGGGGTGCGTCCCTCAACATCCAATTTGGGTATGATTAGATGTTGTGTTCAAAGATTTGTGGGTATGGCCTATTTATTACAAACAAACTAAAAACATCATATATCATGAAGGCAATTACAGGCAAATCGTACAGAGTATCAAAACCTGTTTAACGGTCAATGTCGCATTTGTACCTAATTTGGTAAAAAAAAAACAATCATGTTTCTGCAACAAACATTTTAGCATTTGTGGCACTCCCTATGGGTGGAAGTGAAATTGCATTTAGCTCGCTGTTTACAGGCCCCTCAATGTGAGATTCCAATTTGGGGTATCTGACTAATAAATGGTGATCCAGACAGAGTACCTGTATTGATTTGTGTGAGTTTTGGACAAAATCTGTTTTGAATAATTTGGGGCGCAGGTTCTTCCTTGGCCTATTGGGCGTGTGCCGTGTGCATGCAAAATTTGGCGTACTTTGATCAGTTCCACAGTGAAAGAAATTATCTGAACGTACACACACACACACAGAGGGCCGAAAACATAATATCTCTCTGCCTTTTGGCCTGGTGGAGATAGCAAAGCTTCCAGTGTTATCCTACTATAATTCTAGTAACCTCTGTCTGTTGTGGTGAGTAGGTGAGTACGTGAGTACGTGAAGCTATACCCGGTTCTCCTCAGTGGCTGGACCAATTGCTCTGATTTTGCACACAGCCATTGACCATTACCATCTGAACGTAACTGTGAAGCCCGTTTTTCAATTTCATCAAAGCTCAGCTTCTTATTAGCGCTTTTGTGTCAAACAATGTCGCCATGGTTACGGGCCTGCCCAGCTATGGGACGAACTTCCTCCCGGGTTGCCAGATCATGTGCGCATATCCCCCCACGGATGCGTCGACCGGGTATGGTCTAGTAGAAACTAAATTAAAAGCACTCATGGATGATGAAGAGAAATATTGACATGAGAAACTCTTGTTTTGTTCAAAACAAAACAAATCAAAACTCTCCTCATGTTGCGTGCAAAATGAATAAATATGTATTGTTAAACATTTATTATTTGATGAAAAAACAATGAATGGCTGATTATTATAAGACAAACAGGCCTAGCTCCAGACATTGAAATTATGCTTGAAAAAGTTATCCCATTTGTGTCATTTTAGATTTTTGCATTGACTATTCAAAAATAGCAGATATACGATAAGCTCACAGCGCGTCACTTCGTGCAGGGCTGCGAGCTCGTACATCTGCTATTTCTGATTTTTTTTTCTTCTGAGAAGTGTGAGAACTACAGATTTAGAAGGCATTTGTAGAATCGAACCACAGGTCCTTAATGGGTTAACCTGCTGGCCACCAGCCCTGAAGCTTCCATCACCAAGTTGGCAGAACGCCATGGTGCAGAATGCACTCCTGCTAAATGGAAGAGAAAGAGGTTATTTGATATTTCCTAGTCCAGCCCATCTTGCAACTAACTGGGCCATGTGTACTCTGTCCTTCTCGGGTCACAAAAACAAGTCAGTCACATGCGTCACGCCATTGACTGTGCTTTGCGCAGGTGCATCTCTTTCACCAAAATCCTGTGTGTTGTCAAAGGCAGACTATTAGATGTAGCCAAATGTAACATTTGTTTATTGCGTTGCCTATATTGGTTTCCCCGTAATGTTTATGACGTTAGGGGGGCACGAAGTTGGTGCCTAATATGGCTAATAGTTTTACGTCCCGGTTCGAAGAAACTTTCATGCAACACACATTATTTTCAGGCCTTGTGAGTTGTGACTGTCAAAAATATTGGACAATGTAGCTTTAACCCATTAACACCTGAGATACGATTCTACAAATGTCATCTAAATCCTAACACTTATGTTGCCATAATATTAGTGGTGCACAAACTCTTTCACGTCAAGTACCCACAAAATGATATGTATTTGGCCGCGGACCCCCATCTGAAAATATTTTGTTGCAGGGCAGGGACCCCCAGAAGCAAAGATTTGAGTAAAAAATGTTTGATTTAAAAAATATATATATTTAAAAATATATTCAAAGATTTTCACACATTTTCAAGATTTTATTTTATTTTCTAAAACAGCAGATCTACAACTTGTATATCTGCTATTTTTGAGTTCCCGGTTTTACTGGGTTAAAGAACTAATTGGTTATGTTTAACATCAATAAATAGGGTTATCCTAGGGTAATATTGCACCTTTCCACAAAGCCAGTCGATATACGTATACCAGTAAGACTCCCTAATCGGGAGATAAGCGACCGTAGGTCACATGTATACAGAAGAGGGCTGTAACGGCGATTGGTTCCTAGTTGTGTGGGCAATGTATAGTTTTGTTTGGTGGTCTAAGAAATGTGGTGGCAGGCATGTTGATGACATGAGTGTACACATACTGTGTAGTGTGTAGCAATTTGCGTGTTTTTAGGGGCAAAACTGTAGGAGTAGTGGGCAAAAATGTGTTGTGAAAAGCGGCCTGAAGGTGGCGCTAGAAGAGGGCCATGTGAGAAATTAGGGGTGGGGTGTCCGCGTTGCCTTGGCGGACGAATAGGTACCGGCCGCGGCTCTCCCGGACGCTCCTAGCCCGAGTTACGGCATTTTATGTGAGCTGCAGTGGCAGGGGGTCCTCCACTGGGGGCGCCACCACTTTTGCATCCGTTCTGGAGCACCAGGAGTGGGTGGTCCCCGGGAATGCCCCGTGAGCAGCCCCGTTGGGGTGGTCATTTGGTAATTTGTCCACATGTGGTCATTTTTTACACTTGGGGGTCCCCGAGGCAGCTGGGGGTCCCTGGAGCTCCGGGGGTCCTTGGAGGGTGTAGTTTGGCAGGTAAGGAGTGTGTGTGCAAAATCTGGCATGGATCGGGGCAACGGGTGCGGAGATATGAGCAGGGCAAAAGTGTGACGTGACGGAGGGACGCACGGACACCTGGAGCAGGTTTCTATAGTAAATGCGACCTACGGTCGCAATCAGTATTCTTCAGCTGTCACACACATCATAAAAATCACACCCTGTGTGAAGGTAGCGGCGCCTTTGAATACATTATGTCATCGATATGTGTTTATAATGTGTTTATAGCCATGTGTCATGTGAAGCTTGACCAATCACTTTGTTGACGGGTCTGACCAATCAGAGCGTCGACGACAGATAAAGTTAAATTGAGGATCTAACTTTAAATAACTTACCTAGAAGGAGACTTTAGCCAAATAAAAATATATACAAAAAAAAACATGAGGAAATAAAAAATAAACCTTGACATCATAGTGATGTCATGAATAGTCCCCTTGCCTGACAAATCACAACCTTGACGGGCCTGACCAATCAGAACCTTGACGGGCCTGACCAATCAGAACCTTGACGGGCCTGACCAATCAGAACCTTAACGGACTCTTGGATTCTCGATCGTCTCTATCAAACCATTCTGTCATAACGGATGACTGGGTCCCGAACTCAGACTTTCTATACATTCACCCTTCATCTGTTCTTGTATCTTTCTCTTTCTATTCGTCATATTAACTTTAAATAACTTACCTAGACGGAGACTTTAGCCAAATGAATAATAAGAGGAAGTCATTGTCATCGTTTATATAGACATCGAATTCTATATTCATGACATCATAGTGATGTCATGAATAGTGACCAATCACAACTTTGGCGCACCTGACCAATCAGAACGTTGACGCACCTGACCAATCAGAACGTTGACGCACCTGACCAATCAGAACGTTGGCGCACCTGACCAATCAGAACGTTGACGCAAAAGCCAGGCATAGAGGGCTAATATCCGCTCTATACCTAAAGGTATAGAGCGGCTAGCGCCGCTAAAAATACACTATGATAATGATGCGTAGGGTCCAATGCCGGCAGTGACCACAAGGGGTGTAATGCTGACATGGCAATGTTAGCTGTTACTTGTTGAAGACAAGCATGCTAAAGTGTTTTGCCAGCCCAACACTGAACATTGTTAGCCCAGTCTTGCAAAGCCAGGCATGTCTCCACAATTTATTGTTCAAACGGTGTATGCAGTAGCCATGTTTGAACTTATTGTTTTTTACCATAATAAACCTACTGCTACCACTTACATAAGGTAGCCTAATTTTATTTTATCTTTATTGTTTTTTATTGGCCCTTACTATTACCTGTTCTGTCTTTCGTTGTGGCTGTTGCTACCATGACACCTTAATTTCCCCCCGGGGATCAATAAAGGTTTATCTTATCTGTCGCATCTTATCTTCCTGTGGTAGCCTACGTGAACAGAGGAACATAGACACATCTACGCTTGATCATTTAAACGATTGTTGGTAGATTTCTTTTTTGATACCAAACGGTATCATCAATAATGCAAATACAATTATTTGGTCAATTATACAATAATGTTTAATTGATTAATTTAATTGAGTAAGTTCTTAACGGTTGATTAACCAACAGTCGAGTAATTGTTAACATCCCTAGTCCCTGTAGTTTACTGAGATGGTTAATGGTTACAAACTTAAAGTTTGTGCTTCACTTGCGAGTAGTGAATGAATCCATTGATTCATTACGATCAATGGATGTTGTTGGAGAACCTAGCGGAGTCAGGTTACCTATGCATGGCACAGGTACCAATACTCTATAGCTGTCGTTGTTCATTTAAAATAAATACTCCAAAACTTAAACTTTAACCTGAATCTCCCTGGTTGACATTTGGGCCAGACAAAGCTATTATGACCTGGTGACATTTTCTTTTCACATTGGCCAACTGTGATTTGCCTAGTCAGTAGGAAGAACTTGCAGGCTGGTTGTGCTAGGCAGCTCCCCTGTGTGAATGTGGACAGTATATCGTTGCCTTTAGATATTCCTCCAGGCTGCTGTAAGACACGTCAGCTGGCCTGATAGAATAATAGTCAAAGATGAAGGGAGAAAAATGACCATGATGGCACTTGTTTCCTGCATTTCAGTTCAGATCTAGGCTAGCCATGACCAAGGCATTACAAGGCCACTATGAATCTGAATACTGAATTCAGGGTTTCTCTGTGTATTTATGCCTTTAGTAATGCTATCCCTCCTCATTGTGTAAAAGTACCTGCAGAGTAGACAGGATCTTGTCTGTTTTAGGGAACAGGTAATATTGTGATTGTGCACCTCATGACATTGTGTTGGTTGAATTGAGGCTACCTGTCACATTGTGTGAACTACGTCAGCCAAGGTCTGCTGGGGCAATGTTTTAACTTAAGAACAAAAAAAGGAAAGAAGGAAACTTTTGACCCTGTTTTGGCTCGGCAGAACAGGACAGCATTGGTGGGTAATTCTCCAAAGGGAGCAGGTAATATCTACAGCCATTTTTCAGGAAACTGCACACAGAGTAGCAGATAGCAGAGACGGAATTGATCCGGAATTGATTTAAAAATTGAGGGGGTCACAGTTGCTACAGTCATAAATACTTCTTTTAGATACCCCTACCTATCATTTTGATATGTCCCTCTACATAAAGGGGTTGGACATGATTTTGGTGACCCCATGACCTTTCATTTGAAACAAACCATACAATTTCCACTTAGACATAAGACATCTCAAAATCTAATTGACACATTACCATTAAATGTGCTGAGTTCTTTCCCCCCGGAGGATGAACCCCATGTTGGTGACACCCCTTTCCTCTAGCGCCATCGTTTGGCCAAATGTTCCAGTTTTATACAAGATACAAATTGCCATGGACCTTGCTGAGTGCTTTCACTTTTACTTTATTTCAGTTTAAATGTACCAATTTGATCCAGTTGGGTTTTTATGGAGCTTTTTGTACTGCTGGTTTCAAAGAGCCAGCAGTACAAAAAGTTCACTTTGTTTTCAAAGATTGAACGGTCTTGTTTCGATCCTAGCCATCCTGCAACACTGGGCCTGGTCATCACACACACAACCTGGACGTGAGCTTAATCAGACCCACCGTTTTAGTTGATTATTAAAAGAAAATATTAATATATATATATATATATATAAAAAACGTTTATCCAAAAGAATAACTGCTTCTGGATTAATCGATTAACCTACATGGGCCAGATAAAGTTGGTTATTGGTTCTAAATTCGGTTTGGATATATTCTCTGTTAATTGCCCAGCCCTACTCATGCATGAAGAACATGAGTGAGAAGCATCAGGTCAATCAGTTTCAGATGCGTGAAAAAAGGACGCATTAATAACTGATGACAAGTTGAAATGTGTCGACAATACACATGTATTTATCACGTGCATGCATGGCATACAATCATAGACCTTTGCATGGGTTCCCCCTTGGCTTAGGAGGGAGGACACCTGTATCTCTTATCTCCCCTTGTCAGCGGGCCTGACACAGTCAATTGCACCAATTACTATAGGAAAACCTGGTCTCCTGTCAAACCAAACGCCCTCCTTGCTTGGATCAAAATGACACTGAGCCGTTGCCTTCACTCTGCTGACAACTCTGCAGACTGCGGACTTGTGAACTCCATAAAGATCCCAATGAACCATTTAAGAACTCCCTGTAGCATAAAAACACAAAGCTACTAGGAGCTGAAGAAGTGGTGGTGGCAGAGTTTCTCTCATTTTTTCAGGCGTGATATAGCTGAGATGGAGCAGTTTCCTATTTTGAGATGGGGGTCCGCGGCCAAATACATATCATTTTGGGGGTCCTTGACATGAAAAAGATTGAGAACCACTGACATAGAAACATAGGTTTTTCATAAAACTGTTAGGATTTAAAAGACATTTTTAGAATCGGTAGAATGGGTTAAGCTGTAGTTTTCCTGGGAGAAGCTCTTTCCTCTAATCACATCCAGTGAAGATATGCAGCCACGTTCTCAATAGAACTGACCTAGACCTAACACAAACCTTCTCAAGGGGGTCGTTTGAATATAACTGCTAATCCAGTGTAAGGTTTAAAATGACATAAATTTAATCTGTTTAAGTGGAAATTAAACTCGGATTTAGATTTAACCAGGATTAATTGTAAACTAAATGTAAACTAGGTTTATAAGTGAGTGCAACGGGATTAGTACATTACATTGATTGATTGATTGATTGAATTTTTTATTAGGCAAAAGAATGTAAAACAACACAGTTACATTTATAATACTTTTGTCTAAAAGGTCCGACCAAAAAAGTCCTTGCGGACTTGTTTCCGTTGGGGTCCTTGAATTAATTTCATAGACATATATAGTAGCAACTAAACAGTTCAAAAATCAACATAAAAATACAGAGAAAAAATACCACCATGTACAAAAAAAAGTATGAAAAATAAAAGATGTATACAAAAAAAAGGGAGGGGGGTCGTCTGTCTACAGGGAAACTGCTCCTCTTTTGGCCTCCAGAAACATGAGTTTTAGGGCTGTTTTGAATGAGCCCAGCGAACTGCATTTTTTGAGGGATGGGGTTAGACTATTGCTATTCCATACCTGAGTACATGAGTTAATCCAGTTTTAAAAGTTAAACCATGTTGGAACAACCCAGCTTGTAGTCCTGTTGTTTTGGTAGCTGTTGAAATACTAGTGCGTTCTATATGCTTAGAAGCACTCGTTGCCACAGTAATTGGTGCCAAAATCAATATTTGAATGTTTCATTAAAAATGGGAGAGAGAGCAAGAGCAGAATGGGAGACGTTTCCCTCGCTTACAAGGTCAGGGATGAAGAGACGGTCAGATGGAGGGGGATTGTGGACCAGAGAAGTGACAAGGAGGGAGTGAGGGTGAGAGGGTTAATAAAGGGATAAATTACTTCTTTATCACCACTGAGGACTTCTCCTCAGTGGTGGAAGAAGTACTCAGATATTTTTACAAAAATACTCTGTCACAAGTAAAAGGCCTGTGTTAAAAATGTTACTTGAGTAAAAGTACAAACGTATTGGCATCAAAATATACTAGTACTAAAATGTTTGAAAATAGACGATCTACAAGCTCACAACGTGTTGCATTTCGACGCATTGTGAGCTTGTAGATAGGCTATTTTCAAATAGCCTATCTGCAAAGTAATTAGTAACTAAAGTTATCAAATAATTATAGTGTAGAGTAAAAGTACAATATTTGCCTCTGATATGTAGTGGAGTAGAAGTAAGTAAGTACAGAAAATTGGAAATACTCCAGTAAAGTAAAAAAGACCACAAAATTGTACTTAAGTACAGTACTTGAGTACATGTACTTAGTTACTTTACACCACTGCTTCTCCTAAGAAGTGGTCAGCGAACGAACACACCGTCAGCTGGCAGTAAGTCAAGTTACAAAAGGGGCTTTCCATGAAGAAAAGCACATGGTCAGGGCCATGCACAGGACCGAATTTGTTGAGAAATAGTCTTGTGTATGCTGCAGGCATACTGCAGTGCAGCCCGTTGGATTTGCTTGATGAGTAGCCTAATCAGATTGTCCAGGGATGTGGTCATTCAGCCTTTACTTTTTTTTGCATGAATATGGGTTCTTTTAGACAGATATACGCCACTAAGACGGACGTTGTACCCGAGACTCATTTCTCCCCCACTTTCAGTAATTATACTTATTTATCCAAAAGCCAAATTAATGTCAAAATGAATTAACCTACATTTCAAATTAGCAGAATTTGTATTGCCAGATGAGCAGAATGTAAGAGGGTTTGTCGCATTAAACACACACGACATGGACACTTTTAAACCATTGGTTCTCATAAGTGGGGTCCGGGGACCCCCAGGGGTCCTTGGCGGGGTACCAGGGGGTCCCCCAGCTAAATAAGTTAATATGGCGTCACAATCATTTTAACCACTTTAACCATTGTTGTATACTTTGGGCTATTCAAAAATAGCAGATATACAAGCTCATAGCGCGGCACCGAGTGCCGCACTATGAGCTTGTAGATCTGCTATTTTTGAAAATTTGTTTACATAATTTTATATATATTTATTTTTAAAGCCAACATTTGGAAGTCAAATCTTTGCTTCTGGGGGTTCGTGGAACAACATTTTTTTTTTGCGTTCGTGGCCAAATACATAATACATAATTTTGGGGGTCCTTAACATGAAAAAGTATAAAAGATAACCACTGCTGTAAACCATCAAAATATGTAGAACGTAACTACTAAGTTGAGATGGACCGATTTGATCCTGAACTATAAAATCCCCTGTGCTCCACGTTTACTTCATAAGTTGCTGCATAACATCACTTGGGGGGGGGATATGTTGTGTGAATGAATGAACGTTCTCTAATGATGTGGTGTTTTCTACCTCTCTGTCCCCAGACTGAAGAGGTGAACCATTGTCAAGGCCTCTGAATGAGCGGCGGTCACATGGTAAGACCATTCAGACCCCACAGACTGGCAGCTGAGGCCTTTGGGCTGCAGCTTGCTATTCAGTGTTGAGACACACTGACTTGCACTCTCTGTTTCACTTCATGTTTATTATACCACCATGGCCACGGAAAATACTAGTTACTGATTGGCTGTCAGGTGTCTTGTTAGTATTGGATATTCGGACACCTCAAACGTAGTCGTTGTCTACGATAAAATCAATGCTCATGATATTTTAATTGCATGTAACTATATGTGTATTAGCAGAATTTGTGTGTATATATACTGTATATATACACACACACACACACACACACACACACACACACACACACACACACACACACACACACACACACACACACACACACACACACACACACACACACACACAGTATATATCTGGATATATACTAGTATATATCTACACTCTAATCAGACAGTTTCTACTTTCTAGTGCCCATGAAAAATACACAAGACCAGAAATATCAAGCTGTCATCATGGTATGCTTTAGCTTTAGCAACTTGTTCATCTAACTGTTCAGGTGAAGAGGATTATGTCAAAAGTTGCGAAATTCTGCTAGTGTGCACATACTTTTGCACCCTTCTTCAGTGCTTTCAGTCATTTATTTTTTACATGACTTAAAAACAGAGTGTGGAGAGAGCATTTTAGATGAGGTTTATACATTTAATTAGATATAGCCTGGCTTTACTTGTCTTTATCGTCTTTCCCAAGAACTTATGTTCCCCGGGCTCCAATTAAGGTTTTATAATGCATAGCATGGACCTGTTTACAACCTGTTTTCCTGTGTCGCTTTTTTACTCACTAAGAAGAGATTAAGTCATCAGTAGACACTCACTACAGAAAGTCTTGTTTGAATGTATGTACGTGCGTGTGTGCTTAACATTGTATGATCAGTAGATTGGTGGCTAACTGATATGAGCCAAGATGTTGGACAGAGCACTCCTATTTCTACATGGTATTTCTGCCTTTACCCTCCATTATTTAAGTCATTTAATGTTGTTTATGTCAAACCCCAAAGTATAGTTATTTAATGTTGTCTCAAACCCCAACGTATAGTTATTTAAAAGTCCAGTATTCACCCCTTTACCTTCTCTGTGGTACAGGTGCTGAGCCTCTGGAACGCAGCCCTGACTGAACATACTGGTGGTGAAAACAGAAGTTACTACTGTGGTGAGTGAATGACAGTTAGGAATTGGATACATGCATTTTGGTGTGTGTGTGTGTGTGTGTGTGTGATATATACGTGCACATCCGCAAAGGAGATGCCATACACACAGGGCCACTGAGCATTCATGTATAATATGCAATTACAATGTCTAATTGTTATGTTGAGCACTGTTGTTTATGTAAGACTTTTCTTTGGCGGCAAGATATATTTAATTTATTAACACAATATGCATGGATGGACACGCAATTAACAGTCGCCAGACTGGCCTGTAGAAAGGAAGAGAAAGATTGTACAGATAAGCTACGCAACAGCCACAGGTTGAGGACCAGTTGATTTTCTTCACTGTTGTTCTACAGCATTGGTTCTCAAAGTGGGGTCTGGGGACCCCCAGGGGTACTTGAGGGGGTTCCAGGGGGTACCCAGCAAAATGTGTAAAGATAGCATCAGAATAATTATGACCTTTTATACTTTGGCTATTCAAAAATAGCAGATATACAAGCTCATAGCGCGGCACCGAGTGCCGCGCTATGAGCTTGTAGATCTGCTATTTTTGAATATATATATTTTTTAAAGCGAACATTTTTAACTCAAATCTTTGCTTCTGGGGGTCCCTGGAACAAAATATTTTTAGATGGGGGTCCGCGGCCAAATATATATCATTTTGGAAAAAGTTTGAGAACCACTGTTCTACAGTATATTGTTTCTGTCCGGCAGGAACCGGCTAACTCCATTTTGACGCTTTTGCATTTTTTTTCCATAAATCAGGGCCATTGAACACCCTTTACGTCTGTGTGTTGGTAAAAAAAACATTGAACCAATGACAAGCATTAAAAAGCGCTTCTGACAAAACCAGCTAACTCCATTGGATCCTCAAACTTTCTGCTAAACCAGCTAACTCCCCCGGAGTTAACTGGTTTTGCTGACTCCAGGCTCCACCCCCTTTTGACCTCCAACCTCATTGTGAGCTGTTCTTATCAATGATGAACAAAACCTCCTAAGTTAGCTGGTTTCTGCCGGACGGCAGAGATATGTATCTTGCTAAGGTGGCATTTAAAATTGCTTCACCCAGCCCCTTGCACGACATATTAGTGGTCAGTTAAAATCAGCAAAAATAAACTCTTTCCATCACAGAATTAAAATGAGACGCATTAATAATGCATTGCTGGTAGTGGAGCACGCGGGCGAGGCAAGGTATCAAGGTCCTCCAGTGGAACTGAACAGACAATGCTGTGATATAACGTTCTCTATACCCTGAGGCCAACGGTTTTACTGATGCACTTTGGTCTACTCTAGCCTTAATACTTGGAAACATTTTGGATACATTGTCACAACAGATATGCTAATGTTTCTGATGTTGGCAACTGCTGCCTTTGTTTTTTCTTGAGGAGCTGTGTTTTGTCACAGTTTGGAAGGTTACTCGTATTCATTTGACTTTTGAGGTCAAGATAAATGGACCTGTTTATGTCATTCGTGTTGCTGTGATATAACATTTTAGTACTTGGCCAAACCGGCACACATGCTGTTAACCCAGCTTACCTCTCTTCAGTTTAGTCAAATGTCTTTAACCCATTGAGACCTGGAACGCATCTGTGTCATTTTTTGATTTGAGCTAAAAAGCATTATTTTACACTTTGGCTATTGAAAAATAGCAGATATACAAGCTCATAGCGCGGCACCGAGTGCCGCGCTATGAGCTTGTAGATCTGCTATTTTTTTTAAATCATGAAAATGTGTGCAAATCTTTCAATATATATATTCTTTTAAAGCGAACATTTTTAATTAAAATCTTTGCTTCTGGGGGTCCCTGGAACAAAATATTTTGAGACGGGGGGCTCTGCGGCCAAATTTTGGGGGTCCTTGACGTGAAAAAGTTTGAGCACCACTGATATAGAAACATACGTTTTTTCAGAAAACTGTTGGGATTTAGAAGACATTTGTAGAATCGGCTTCAGGTCTCGAATATTTCATGGCTGAAATAAAAAACATGGGATAGTTAATCTGTCTAAGGAGGATACAGTGTTTCCTGGTCTAGATTTAGTAGAACACACTTGGAGAATGCAGATGCTGAATCAATATTAGTGTTCTCCAGGAATCGTTGAATGTGCTCTGAATGTTTAAAGGAGTATTTCACCCCCCAAAAAATCTATCTTATTTCTATACTTATTTTCTATCAATTACACACCCCATGAAGCATTTAATTCATGGAGATTTTTTTGTCAATAATTTGATGATAATAATAAAGATGCTAATGTATCCGGTAGGAGACACAAAGGAGACTCTTTGTGTCTCCTACCGGAGAGACCGGCAGTTATCAAATTATTGGCTTAGGAATGCGATAAAAACACTTTTTTTGGGTGAACTACTCCTTTAAGAAAAAGTAGATGTGTGTGTGGCAGATACATAAAAAATATATTTTTTTGGACCAATGTTTGCTGGCTTGGTGATCAAATGGCATCACAGGTCAGGTCACTAGTAGCTTCAAGAGGCAGATGTCATAAATGTCCTGCTCAATGTCTCAGGAAGAACATCTGTCTATAAATTCATTAAATCTGTGAGTGAGTCACCATCGTATTTCCAGAAGTGCCCGACTGATCCACTTTAAAAAACTCTGCGCGCGTATCGTCGTGGTCGAGGACCCAAGGGAGTGATGTGCTGAGTGG
Source organism: Gymnoscopelus microlampas (assembly GCF_963454915.1). Taxonomy (NCBI): domain Eukaryota; kingdom Metazoa; phylum Chordata; class Actinopteri; order Myctophiformes; family Myctophidae; genus Gymnoscopelus; species Gymnoscopelus microlampas. Next base: position 40,006,915 of record NC_139946.1, read on the forward strand.
GAAGTTGGAGTGGATCCTCAAAAAATATTGATAAATCTGCAAATCTCTATATATGGAATTCCCTTGATGTCATCAATATGATGTCATAGTCAGTGGTGTAAAGTAACTAAGTACATGTAATCAAGTACTGTACTAAAGTGCAATTTTGAGGTATTTTTTTTTAGCGGCGCTAGCCGCTCTATACCTTTAGGTATAGAGCGGATATTAGCCCTCTATGCCTGGCTTTTGCGTCAACGTTCTGATTGGTCAGGTGCGCCAACGTTCTGATTGGTCAGGTGCGTCAACGTTCTGATTGGTCAGGTGCGTCAACGTTCTGATTGGTCAGGCCCGTCAAGGTTGTGATTTGTCAGGCAAGGGGACTATTCATGACATCACTATGATGTCAAGGTTTATTTTTTATTTCCTCATGTTTTTTTTTGTATATATTTTTATTTGGCTAAAGTCTCCTTCTAGGTAAGTTATTTAAAGTTAGATCCTCAATTTAACTTTATCTGTCGTCGACGCTCTGATTGGTCAGACCCGTCAACAAAGTGATTGGTCAAGCTTCACATGACACATGGCTATAAACACATTATAAACACATATCGATGACATAATGTATTCAAAGGCGCCGCTACCTTCACACAGGGTGTGATTTTTACTTTACTGGATATTTTCAGTTTTCAGTACTTTTACTTCTACTCCACTACATCTTAGAGGCAAATATTGTGCTTTAACTCCACTACTATTATTTTAAAACTTTAGTTACGAGTTAGATGTTGGTAGATTTTGATTATTATTACAAAACATACATTAACCACTTCAACCCTATATACATTTCGTCCAGTTGAAAATAGCCGATCTACAAGCTCAATGCGTCACGATGCGACGCATTGTAAGCTTGTAGATCTACTATTTTCCAAAGATTTTTATACATTTGAAACGTGTGAAATGGGACATTCTGCACAATGAGTACTTTTACTTTTGGTACTTTAAGTACATTTTGATACCAATACTTTTGCACTTTTACTGTAAATCTGGAATTTCAGACTTTTACTTGTAACAGAGTATTTCTAGGCACACAGACAGACAGATGAGTACAGGTACTCTGACAACAGGTACTACGGGTATTGCATTCCCAGGTGCATTGCATTATTCCCAACTTCCTTCCCGGGTAGGCCAAGGACAGGCTAGTTAATTAAAATATAGGCTGAATTTTCACTATATTTCCGTGACACAGTCTTGTTGGAAACCTTTGTTTTGCTCCCACAAAGCTAGTAGTATGAAACGGCACAAGAAAGAAATGCTTTGTTTTCCACCAAAATTGCACCACTAATTCTGTGCAGCAGCATTGCCTAGAAAGTCAGTCGTATGCCTCACTTTTTCCATAATATGTGCCCCTGTTCTCAAAATACACCCAGAAATATGTCAGACACTTCACAATCCACGGTGTGTCCTCAAGGAAGCCAGAAATTCCACACCTCCTGCGAGGGATTTGTCCTTGAGTAACCCTTGGTGTTCCTGACCTTTTAGTTTGAGGGAGAAAGTCAAATTGGTATAGAAATGAAAAGGCAAAGATACAAAGGGGAGAGAGAGATGCATGGCAGAGACAGGTACAGACAGAGTGAGAGAGAGAGTCTCTCCATTTTGCTCTACTTTCTGTCATCTTGATTGTTCTTTTAGTGCCTACATTGTAGGTCTGTGTAGCCTACGCAGGCAGTGTTGCCAGATTCTGTGAGAGAAACAAGCAACCAGGTCTAGGAAATCCAGCCCAAAAGAAGCGACTATGGGCCACACGAGCTCTTTAACATATACATCAGCTATTTGAAAATAGCAGATCTACAAGCTCACAACGCGTCGCGATGCGACGCGTTGTGAGCTTGTAGATCGGCTATTTTCAAATAAAATCTTGCAGGGAAATGATAATAAGCAGATCTGGCAACCCTGTACGCAGGAAGGTATTATGCTGGCATGGCTTCTACTTGACCTATTTGTGTGAAAAGAAACACATAGCGGTAGTGCCAACCGTCCCCACAAAAATGCTTCAGTGTGTTTCTGCATATTAACTGTGCCATGTGCAAACTTGCTCTGTCATAGAGTGCACAGGGCTCACCTTAGGTCCACTGAAAGGCCAACAAATTCTTACTCCCAAGGCGTCACATTTTTCAGCTCTTTCAGCCCTAAAAAACATTTGACATGACGGGTCGCCCCCTGTGATGTCACATGTTGACGAAATTGTGCCTATCCAAACCCTAACCTTAACCTCACAGAAAACTATGACTAACCCTAACCTTAACTTCACAAAAAAATATGACTAACCCTAACCTCATAGTATAAAAAACAACAATTTTTCAGGACGTGTTTTTGAGTAAAACTAAAAAACGAAGTACACCCAGGGTGGGATTTGAGCTTATGATAGTCTCGTGTAGCCAGACAACTATTCCACAATCTCCGAATGCTATATAGACACCTCCTGAAATCAGAGACAGGAAGCTGTCATCTGTATATATATATATATATATATATATATCTTAAAATGTCTTTACGTTACATTTTTTTATTTCAATTTCTGCTTAGCACCAAGATATATTATGCAGAAAGCTGCTGTACACACCTGACAAAGTGTGAAATGCAAATGAAATAAACGTTATGTACATTCTTGTTTAGGCCTAGACCTGCAATCACTAGAATGCTATACCATCATGTTTTGTGTAATGTGACAGAATACTATAGCATTCGTGCCTTTCAGATTAAATGTACATGGGAGACGCAAACCACCCCAGAGCAGCACAGCGCAGCTCATTTCCCCTCTTTGCAGTCTGTGCGCATCGTTTAAGGGAATAATGGCTGAATATGAAAAGAATATCAGGGCTGAAAAGTGAGTTTTCAGAATCATTTCCAAGTCTTCGCTCAGCTTGAGTGAAGACTAGGAATTAACTCTTTAACTTGTGGCCCATCCACAAGTCCATGATGGGCCGCACTGCAAACTCCTGCAGATCTTCCCACTCCCCCCGCCCATCGCCAGCCCCAGAACAGGGACGCCAGGGCTCAAGCGGTCAACACAACCCCTCCTTATCCAAATACCTCTTAAATATCATCTTTTTGTTTGCCTTCTTAACCCATTAAAGCCTGAGGTTCCGATTCTACAAAATGTCTTCTAAAGCCTAACAGTTTTCTGAAAAAGCTATGTTGCTATGTCAGTGGTTCTCAAACTTTTTCCTGTCAAGGACCTCAAAAATGACATGTATTTGGCCGCCGACCCCCGTCTGAAAATATTTTGTTCCAGGAACCCCCAGATTTGAGTTAATCATGTTCGCTTTAAAAAATATATATATTCAAACTAAAGATTTGCAAAAATGTTCAAGATTTAAAAAAAATAGCAGATCTACAAGCTCATGGCGCTATGATCTTGTATATCTGCTAATTCTGAATAGCCCAAGTACAGTATAAAATTGTGGTTTATGTGGTTACACAGATGCGTTCCCGGTTTTAATGGGTTAAAGTAATTTATATTTGGACTTTGTTTCAACTCCACACTAAAGTCCATTCCACAAATTCACTCCCCAAACTGAATTGCACAAACTCTTCAATGTTGAGTGAACACTCAATTGTAACCTCACCCCCTCTATCACAGAATTCTTTGGTATATTACCCGGCAGTGACTTATTTCTCGCTCTAAACATGACAGTGTTATATTCTACAAGGTTCATGAGCTTCATTGGCATGTGATTTTGAAAACCCTGTTTGTGTGTTCCAGATATACTCCCTTGTTGACTATCCTGATCGCTCTTTTTCTTAAGTGTGGATAATGGTTTTAAATTACTTTTGTAAGTGTTAACCCAAATCTCTACACAGTAATTCAGATATAGCAGTACAAGTGAGCAAAATACAGTGATTTATGGTCCAACATGTGTTTTGTTTTCCCCAGAACGGTAATGCTCCATGCCAGCTTTTTTCTTATATGGGGTTTCCAGCTGATTTTGTCGTTCAGTAATACACCCAGAAATGTATTTTCATATACTCTTTCAATATTAACATAGTCTATCATTATATTGATAATGGAGTGATTCAGATGGACATGTTCGGACTCTTCTGACTTTGAAATGGCACCCTGTTGCCTCTTGTTTCTTATTGTAAAAGAGAGAGTTATGTAGGTTATGTGTTGGCCTACATAACATAACTCATTGTATTTTATCTTTTTCACAATTTATGCATTTGTGAGCTATGACTGCAAGAGCATACAGATCATAAAAGTGATGTGTGGTAGCCAGTCCTCTGCATAAGATGAAACACATTTTTGTAAAATTCAACACTGCAATACTAGCAGAGACATGAGAGCAGGCTGGAGGAAAAAAAAACAAGAACAAGTGATTTCTGAGCAGTAAGGCTTTGGGAGCACACATGCACAGACTCCAACTACGGCTTAACACAAATATATCTGGCCCACATGAATTCAAATTTTAAAAGGTCCGTGGACTCCGACCTAAAATGAGATCGACACCCTTGGTGATAATTTTCTGTTACAGTTAAGATTTCAATATTAAAAATGTTATGGGCAGATGGCCATGAAACCCTCTTGAGCACATTCATCCTTCCTGGAGGATGAACCCTACTGTTTTCCTCTAGTGTCACCCTCGGTCACAATGTCAAAAGTTTATTGGCAGATCTGGAGATGGACCTTATTGGTTTTGGTGACTCCATGGCATTTCCTCTACGTCCACCCTTTGGCCAAAATGTCCACAAAACAACCTTTTTAATGAATTAATTTTATTTCACTTTAAAGCTTTCACCTCTGCTTTACAATCCTTCAGTTAATGTACAATATACCCCTCCCCTGCAAAACAAAAGAATGGGGGGGATAAAATAATCGTGAAACCTGTAACATTTGTATTTTTAGCACTACTACTGCGAGTGGGACTCTTGAGGATGGCAATGTCGGTCAGCTGAAACCACTTTGGTCTCGTTGGGTGTAAGCTCAGCCTCTACGGGCCCATAGCAGGGCTTTTAGGCTTGATCTTGTTATCATTTTGTGATTTCAGAACACAGGCTGTGGAGATGTTTGCCAGTTAAAAACATCTATTCAGGTGTTGTGCAAAAAAAAAAGGATTACGCCTTTCACAATGCCTCGCCCATTTTCTCATAAAATAAAAGCTTTATACTTTTCTATTGATGAATAACAGCATATTGGCTTGGGTTGTGAATAGATGCATTTAAGCCACGTTTATGCGAACAGAAATAGGGCTGTTCAGTGATCAAACTTTGAAAAATGCTCAATCAATTGTAAAAACATATCCATTTAGTGGTCGTGGCTGCCTCTCAATGTTTTTTTTAACCCATTAAGACCTGGAACGCATCTGTGTCACTTTAGATTTCTTTGACTATTCAAAAATAGCAGATATACAAGCTCATAGCGCGGCACCGTGTGCCACTCTATGAGCTTGTAGATCTGCTTTTTTTCAAAAAACTGTTAGGATTTAGAAAACATTTTTAAGAATCGCCTCAGGTCTTTATGGGTTAATGACCAAACCACGGCAAAGCAGACAAAGATACATAGCTGTCTAGCCTACGTCGAGTGTGCACGTTTTTTACCAGACTCTTGTCCATCTAAACAAGCCAAACACATTACACGTTCACGACATGGACCAGAGTTTACATCTTGATGAGGTTTATTCTTGGTAGTTTTCATGTTCATAAGCATTGCCATCCTTGGAAAATGCAATTCCTTGTGTGTTATTCACTTGGTTGGATAATGGGATTCTAACAGTGATTATGGCCAACTAGGCTTGCTCCTCTAATTGGAGCCACCACACCACCAACTAGCCACAGTGGGATCACCACGGCTGATTGAGAGGCCCCTGAAGACCTGCAGCAGCATACATTATAGACCAATGTGAATTGGCTGTGGCAGGTGTATAACTGCATGGCAAGCTATGTGAGAGCTGGCTCAACCTGCGTGATGCTATCTGTAAGCTAAGCACAGTATATTATGCCATGTGAGGCAGAGTTGTGCTGGCTTTTGCATGCAGAACTGCTTAAACCTGCAGTGGGGGAGGGGAGCTCCGCTGGAACGGTTTCCTACATCGAGACAGTAGTTGGCAGGCTAGAGCCCTTTTTACTTGTAGGATTTTAAATTCAAATTGAAATGTATGGCTCCCTGCCTTTTTGCTTTTTTTATTGAATATATACCTTTTTTTCCCTGTACTTCTCCCATCCCTGAGGTGTTGCAGGTGGGCCCATAGAAAGTAAACTTGGGAAATCTAGGTATGCCTATCAGTCAGTCAGTCAGTCAGTCAGTCAACCAGTCAGTCTCTCAACGTACCATTATGTTAAACAATCCACTAGTCCTCTTATATCTTTATGATCTGCTAGATGAACCCATTAAGACCTGGAACGCATCTGTGTCACTTTTTAGATTTGAGCAAAAAAAGCATTACTTTACACTTTGGCTATTCAAAAATAGCAGATATACAAGCTCATAGCGCGGCACTGAGTGCCGCGCTATGAGCTTGTAGATCTGCTATTTTTGAAAAATCGTGAAAATATGTGCAAATCTTTGAATATATATTGTTTTAAAGCGAACATTTGTAACTCAAATCTTTGCCTCTGGGGGGTCCCTGGAACAACATATTTTGAGATGGGGTCGGCGGCCAAATACTATAATTTTTGGGGTCCTTGACATGAAAAAGTTTGAGCACTACTGATATAGAAACATACGTTTTTTCAGAAAACTGTTGGGATTTAGGAGACATTTGTAGAATCGGCTTCAGATCTTAATGGGTTGAGCCTTCCTAGACTAGTATTTGTTGAAACTGTCACAAGAGCAAGCCACTGGCACTGACATTGAATAGTAGTTGGTGATGGTGGCATGGGTAGGAGGCAGGGCTAACTGTTCTATAGTGTATATATGGTGCTGTGGGTGTAACGGTTTCCTCCAGAAACTGTTACAACCAGATGGGGCGTCAGTCAGGAGTCCCCAAGACGGTGCTGCAAAAAAAGGCATATCAGCCGAGACTCCTGAAGATGAACTCTTTTGTCTATGTCTCTCTCTGTTTCTCTTAGGATGCCCTTATACAGAGAGAGAGAGGGGAGGATTTATATGGAAAATCCTGGTGCTTTTTCCTTCAATATATTGATACACTGGCATGTGTCCAAATCCCTTGTTCAGTGGTCAAAGATCCTGAGAGACAAAGCCAGCAACAGACCTGCCTTGTGTATTTGGTTCTCTATGTTGTCAGATGGATTCAACTAATAAACAGAACCGTTTAAAGGGACTACACCATGAATTTTAACTTTTCCTTCTTTTTTGTGTGTGTTTTGGTCTCCCCTACCTCTCTTCTATCCCCAAAAATACCCCAGTTTGAGCACTCAGGCTTTCACAGTATATCTGGGGTTGTATGTAAATTGGTCTCAAAACAGGCCAAACTGATTTGGCCCCGAAAGTGACGTCACTAGCGGTACAATCCCTCCCGTTTTTCAGTTCCAACTTAGAAAAATACAAACTCAGAACCAACAAGATAACATGGATACAAACTGGCTCAATAGCGCCACGTGCAAATCAGGACATTGTGGTATTGCAGGTGAAAGTGCTTTATAAGTCAGAGAGAAGTTCAATGGAATGAGTATATATGAGCCTTGATTTAGGCTCAAACCTTTTGAAAAACGTTTGAGGGACATAAGCAATATGATATTACATATAAAAAATAAATCATGGTGTAGAATAATAGAATAAATTGTTTTTTGTGCAGGCTATCATCTCTCATTTAGCTCTACTTTTTTTGCTATATCAGTTTGAGAATGGTTGTGGTATATATGCTTTTCACTTGAAGTAAGTTGGGTAAAATAACTTTTGAGATACAAATGGGATTAATTGTAGAACATTTGATTACATAAGGAATATCATATTCTGAACCACAGGGCCAAGAAGAAAATTGGGACAAATTTTGCCCAGAGGCCCCACTTTGGCCAGACCTGGCCTACGCAATCCAGCCCTGTCAGGCTCAGAGATTATGAGCTGGCCTGCCAAAAGTGGAGTGTCTGGGCTTTCTTGATGAAACAATAAGGAGAGGTATAGCTTTTGTGAAGCATATTCTTGTAATAAATAGGCGGTTCCATCTTGAGTTAGATAATTTGTGTGTGTTCGTGTGTGAGCTAGAGAGAGACTCATTGCAGTAAATCAGATTTATAGTTGACTAGGGGAGTTTCCTGGAAAGCTTGTGCAATGTGGCTAAACAAGTATGAAAATCATGGTCTGTGTGTGTGTGTGCACTCTACAAATGATTGCGCAGTATGTTTACTGTGTGTGTGTGTGTGTGTGTGTGTGTGTGTGTGTGTGTGTGTGTGTGTGTGTGTGTGTGTGTGTGTGTGTGTGTGTGTGTGTGTGTGTGTGTGTGTGTGTGTGTGTGTGTGTGTTAAATGTTGCAAGATAAGCTCTCTCTCTCCCTCTCTCTGTATAAGTATGAATCTCTCAATCTTTGAATGACATTATCCATGGGAGCCTTTCTCTCTGTTTGGCTATTCAGATATTTTGCACTCCAGTTTCTTGACCAGGATTACATGGTTTCAACATGTCAGTGACATGGATCCTGAAACTTCTCTACATTATACTGTTTGGTGTTTTTTTTCCATATGATTTTTTTATTTCACATTTTTGTGTACATTTACAAGTCTGACACTGCTGTGTCAAATGTACTCTATTAGCCATAATCAAACGTTGCACCCTCTGCGACTGGCTTTGATTTATGTATTGATTTACTGAATTTGTGATATTGTTCATTCGATGCAAGGACTATCAGTGAGTGACCACTAAAAAATGTTTTATTTACCAACGTGAAAGAGAGCGAGAGAGACATTTTTATGGAGGTTGGTATGTCCCTGCAACCTGCATGCCCAAATGTATTCAGTATGGCTCTGAGGAGATGGTGTGGCATGAACACCACCCGGTTCACATTGTAAAATCCTGAGGGTTATTACATACATTAACACAGAGGATGTCATTGCCTGAATCCCATGAATAGAGAGCATGGATGGCACAAACACTAAGCACACTTTGGTTTCCACTGGCGCCACCCATACTCTGAAAATGTATTCGCTAAATGTAATGTGAAGTAAGAAGCTTTGAATGAAAGCATCCACCCAACGTTATGTCATGTAAATACTTAATGAGGTCACTCACTGTTTGGCTATAACCCTGAGCTAGCTTATTTGGCATCCAAAAAAATCACACCCAGTGTGAAGAGAGTGGTGCCTTTGAAAGTGTAACTGGTTGCAAATGTAGGAGTGGTTGGCACCACTCAAAAATATAGCGGAATGGCTCACACAGATAATAATGACCAAATTATGTGGTAAAATATTATGTGGTTTATATAAACCTGTTCAGGCCGTATAGCTCACGCTGGTCATCTAGTAGCGCTGATTAGAGCAGTGGTACTCAAACTTTTTCATGTCAAGGACCCCCAAATTGACACTTATTAGCCCGCAGACCCCCATTTAAAAAGACATGCCAGGGACCCCCATAAGAGAAGATTTTTACGTCTCTAGCAGTGATTCTCAACCATTTTAATTTCAAGGACCCCCAGTTTGACATGCATTAGGCTACGGACCCCCATTTAATGGCATTTCTATATCTGGGACCCCCATTTATATTGTAAAATCAATGTTAATTTAACTCTGAGAGTGTACAAATGGAACCTAATGGACCCGTTAGGGTCAATTTGGTTCCATTTGTACACTCTCAGAGTTACAGACCCATAAGGGTCCATTTGGTTCCTAACTATCCATCATTTAGCTGGGGACCCCCTGGAACTCCCTCAAGGACCCCTGGGGGTCCCCGGACCCCACTTTGAGAACCAATGGATCAGAGCACTACTTCACGTGAAACTTGGCCAATCAGATCCGGATGTTACGTTTGTGACGCCCATCCACCGTCCACCCATAATAAGCCAATTTTAATATAATAAAAAAGATAGTCATGGTGGCCGTCCACACAACACAACACAGGTGGTGCTGTCAGGGACTTAATTGTACTCGGTTTGCGCATGTGTCGCGCTCTGAAAATAGCCGACAAGCTCTTAAGTTGTGAGGTTTTAGATCTGCTATTTCCAGTGTGTGACACTGTTATGTTCTGGCTCTCATAATCATGATAAATCACACCAGCGATGTGATTTTTGTCAGTGTTTTTTTTGGACACACATCTTCCAACCTAATTCCTAATAGCTATTCCTCTATGCCTTCTTTCCAACTCAGTGACTTTTTTCTGTGTTCTGTGTTTGTGTGATCCCACCTGGAACGCATCTGTGTCATTTTTTGATTTGAGCAAAAAAAAAGCATTATTTTACACTTCTGCTATTCAAAAATTGTGAAAATGTGTCCAAATCTTTGAATATATATTCTTTTAAAGCGAACATTTGT
>NC_139946.1:40019800-40207300 GCF_963454915.1 Gymnoscopelus microlampas
TATACTGTGTGTGTGTGTGTGTGTGTGTGTGTGTGTGTGTGTGTGTGTGTGTGTGTGTGTGTGTGTGTGTGTGTGTGTGTGTGTGTGTGTGTGTGTGTGTGTGTGTGTGTGTGTGTGTGTGTGTGTGTGTGTGTATAAAGATTTGAGTTACAAATGTTCGCTTTAGAAATATATATATTCAAAGATTTGCACACACTTTCAAGATTTTTAGTGCCGCGCTATGAGCTTGTAGATCTGCTATTTTTGAATAGCCAAAGAATATATATATATATATATATATATATATATATATATATATATATAATAATCAACATAAATATAGTATATATTAGCACACCCACATATCTCACACCCACTCAAATTAGTCAGCCGTTACATTTGAGTTGTGATGCATTATGCATGCCTGTCTGATAGTCCAAAGACCTTGGGGCGTATTGATTCCATATTGTCTGAGGTGGCCCTTCCCCCCCACCACTACCTCCTAAGGCCTAGTTCATGGCTGAAAGTGCAGGGCTGCTGTGCGTGAGCAGAGATGATCATATTCCCCATATGTCTGCTGACATCTGTGTGTCAATAATCTCCATCACCAGGAGTGTCACTGTGGTGAGTTAACCCATTAACCCCATCAAGACCTGAGGCCGATTCTACAAAATGTCGTCTAAATCCTTAACAGTTCTTTGAAAAAATCCTATGTTGCTATAGCAGTGGTGCTCCAACTTTTCCCATGTCAAGGTCCAAAATTATATGTGTTTGGCCGCGGAGCGCGGACGCCCATCTCAAAATGTTTTGTTCCAGGGACCCCCCCAGAAGCAAAGATTTGAGTTAAAAATGTTTGCTTTAAAAATATATATATTGAAAGAATTTAAAAAATGTTCACGATTTTTCAAAAATAGCAGATCTACAAAGACATCTAAAATGACACAGATGCGTTCCAGGTCCAGGTCCTAAAACCGCTCTGTTTTTTTTCCTTTTCTTTTTTTCTCATTGGTTATGTCTCAGATGCATGGAATAGACAAAGAAATGCATTTCCATTCATGTTGATTAGTCAGTGCACCACATTTCTCCCTTTGTTTCCATAATACGCACATAGATTTGGTAGAGACTTTGCGGCTTCCAGCTTCTGATTCGGCTTCTGGTTGCCTAATCGGCAACACTTAGAAGTGTCGCTGATTGACACCAAATACAACCACCAACGTTTATTTTCTTTCAGCACAGTCTTTGTCAAGCCATGAGTCACCTAGTTGAGCCAATCATAGCTTGAGGCTCACTGACGTATTAAAGGGCAATACCACTCATTTTCAACATTGAACTATATGTCTTTAATACACCTTAGAACTGTTGTGTGGAAATAAGAAAGAAGTCCCACATGAGTGGAATTCCCCTTTAACCACGTGCTCTGTCACCTAGTTTAATTGATTGCCCGTGTACGAGCAAAGTGTGCGACGGTCCGTGGATGATGCACGAACCAGGCTTAATGCCATGTCATTGTTATCGAAATTCTCGGCATGCGATGCCCTCATGGTGAAGGAACAGGCTTATCTGGAAATGTCCATTTGTTGTGTCCTTATTTTGTTTTGGCCTTCGCTGATCTTCTCGCAAGATGCATTTTACAAATCCTTCCTCTCCGGGCTGTGACTTGATTTAAGACGTACACAGTGAAATCCTCAGTGCTAATTTAACGCTATGGATTTTTACTGTACTGCACAGCTTTCTGCTGGCAGAACACACTTGAGTACAGAGAGGAGAGGAGAGGAGAGGGGAAGTGAGGGGGAGAGAGAGAGATTCCCTTCTCATTGCCCATCCCCCATTCTCCCACACTGTCAGCACACACAGAGTAGCCTGGGTTCTTCAGTTTGCAGCACCACAGCGCCACTGCAGTGGGATGGCGATTGTGGGAACTGCGGGTTGTTGTCTTTTAAATCCTGTAGAGAGAGAGAGAGAGAAGATTTGCCACTGTCCACACGGTCATGATGGCCTTGAGGCATTTATAGGAGTATAATCAGTATAAGGAATACAATCGTCTGGCGAATACTCACCTATCTGCCTTTATATGATGATAGGTAAGAGTATGGCATATGCTGATTTGGTTTAGCATTTTTAGATCGCTTTAGAAAACATAAACAAGTCCCTTAACAAGTCCACAAGCCATGAATACTTATTACCCACCAGTTGAGAAGTAACCCAAGTTGAGGCGGCCAACTGTGTGTGTGTGTGTGTGTGTGTGTGTGTGTGTGTGTGTGTGTGTGTGTGTGTGTGTGTGTGTGTTACTATACTTGCGAGGACCAACTATAGTAGAATTTGAAGTAAATATACATTGTGAGGACCGTTTTTCCTGGTCCTCACAAGACAAATGGTTGTTTTATAGTTAAAAAAAAACATCTTTAGAGATACGTTTACAATTAGAAAAACATTCAGGTTAGGATTAGACATTTAGAGGCTAGGTTTAGGGTTTGGAATTAGAGTTAAACATGATTTATACTTAGTTGCGCGCCAGTGTCATGCACCGAAAAATAGCCGATCTATAAGCTCACAACGCGTCGCAGCGAGCTTATAGATCTGCTGTTTTTCGGCATTAGGCTTACGGTTAAAAATATATATATTTTTAAAATGGCATTAATAAAATGGCTGTCCAAAAGCGTTGATGTCCTCACAAGTATAGTAAATTTATACAGACGTGTACGTGTGTGTGTGTGTGTGTGTGTGTGTGTGTGTGTGTGTGTGTGTGTGTGTGTGTGTGTGTGTGTGTGTGTCAGTGTGTGTGCTGTTTTCTCTGCACCGGAGCAAGGAAACACAACACCCTGGGAAATGTAATCCAGCCTGTCGTTACACCCTTGGAATCAGGGTTTCATTCACACAGTGTGCTTACATGTAGAGATCCATGTATGTTTGTGTGACAGAGAGGGTTCTGTAGACACTGGGTATAAACAGGGTTGCAATAGGCTGTACTGTGTAGTACTGCTGCTTTTTTCTTTTGGACTTCTTTGGCTCTGTGGACATGAGAAGGTTTTAGAGCAGCTGATGTTTTTTAACCTCCGAGTGTTGCTTCGTTTAGTAGTAACTAACCTCGGTGCTGAAACACCTGACGACAATTAATGAGCCTTTTTATTTTGGTTTATTTCAGTTGTATTTTATAAGCTTATAGCCTGCAAATGGTCATTTTGCCAGAAAGTGGAACTTTTTTTTGTTGACATAATGCATTTGTATACTAGAATGTTTTTTTTCTCCAACATTTTATACCTGATCATCTTGTGACGTCCCCCATTAGACCAGTTGAGTGGCTTGTTAATCCGTTAAGACCGTGAACGCATCATTGTGTCATCATCTACAATTTTTTTTTTGTGAAAAAAATGTGTGCAAATCTTTGAATACATACATCATATATGTTTTAAAGCAAACACATACTTTTTTTTTTGCTTTAAAAAAATATATATATTCAAAGATTTGCAGAAATGTTCAAGATTTCTCAAAAATAGCAGACGTACAAGCTCATAGCGTGGCACTCGTGCCGCGCTATGAGCTTGTACGTCTGCTATTTTTGAATAGCCAAAGAAATCTTAAAAATGACAAAGATGCGTTCCCTGGATTGAATGGGTTAATAATCTCCTGGTGCGATCAAGTGGGTCAAAGATGAAACCTGTTGAACCTGGTTCAACTGTATCTCTCTATGAGTCCTGTCCTGCTGAGCTCACAGTTTAGGCATTTAGACGAATAAACATGAACAATACAAAAAATGTGAATATGATTTCACCTCCAAACTATTCATATGATATGATAGTAGTCGATGCCTTATTCACACACAGGCTGAGGACATTATTCACGGTGCGGAAGCTCAGGGAAATCTAATTACGTCGCTGCATAATATTTGCATACCGTTGGTGGTGAATGTACTCACGACACAAACAACAGTGAGTTTGAAAATATATATATTTTCAGGCGAATTAACCCGTTAAAGGCCTGAGGTTCCGATTCTACAAAATGTACAGTTTTCTGAAAAACGTATGTTTGCTATAATATCAGCGGTTCTCAAACGTTTTCATGTCAAGGACCCCCAAAATGATATGTATTTGGCCGCGGACCCCCATCTGAAAACGTTTTGTTCCAGGGACCCCCCAGAAGCAAAGATTTGAGCTACAAATGTTCTCTTTTCTCTTTAAGAAAAAATATATATATTCAAAGATTTGCCCAAAAATTTTGGGTTTTTCAAAAAAATAGCAGATCTACAAGCTCATAGCGCGGCACTCTGTGCCGCGCTATGAGCTTGTAGATCTGCTATTTTTGAATAGCCAAAAGTATAAAATAATGGTGGTTACACACAGATGTGTTCCCGGTTTTATTGGGTAAAAAGGACCTTAAAGACTTCCTTTTGAAGAATTGTCCTTCATGATTATTCTCTCTCTCCCTCTCTCTCTCTCTCGCCCAGGCCAGGTGTATGTGTGCTGACCTCATGGTGTAACAGGAGTAAAGATGAGCATTAGCAGTGATGAGGTCAACTTCCTGGTCTACAGATACCTACAGGAGTCGGGTATTATTCCACACACACACACACACACACACACACACACACACACACACACACACACACACACACACACACACACACACACACACACACACACACACACACACACACAATCAACTGGTTGTGAGGGATCAATGTTTACCTCATAAGCATCTAGTTGCCCTCTTTTAATCCCTATAGTCTAGTCTACACCAAAGCTCTTGGTGTAGACTGGCTGATCTACAAGCTTACAGCACGACACGTTGTGAGCTTGTAGATCTGCTTTTTTTCAAATAGCCTAGGTATAAAATAGGGCTAAAGTGGTTAATGTCTGTTTTATAATGTAATAATTTGTATTTGCAAAGTAACTAGTAACTAAAGTTTTCAAATAATTGTAGTGGAGTAAAAGTACAATATTTGCCTCTGAGATGTAGTGGAGTAGAAGTAAAAGTATTGAAAATTGTAAATACTCCAGTAAAGTAGAAATACCTCAAGATTGTACTTAACCCATTGATACCTGGAACGCATCTGTGTCACTTTAGATGTCTTTGGCTATTCAAAAATAGCAGATATACAAGCTCATAGCGCGGCACCGAGTGCCGCGCTATGAGCTTGTATATCTGCTATTTTTGAAAAATCTTGAAAACAGTTATTTTTGATTTTTTTTTCAAAAACTGTTATGATTTAGATTTTTTTTAAAGAATCGCCTCAGGTCTTAAAGTACAGTACTTGAGTAAATGTACTTAGTTACTTTACACCACTGATAATAATGATAACAATAATAATAATAATGATAATAATCATAATAAGGCTCACAGTTTTTACAATCTTTCCTCCCTCCCCCCCCCCCCCCCCTCCCCTCTCTGCAGGCTTTTCTCACTCAGCGTTTACCTTTGGCATAGAGAGCCACATCAGCCAGTCCAACATCAATGGTGCTCTGGTGCCCCCTGCTGCCCTCATCAGTATCATTCAGAAGGGCCTGCAGTACGTTGAGGCCGAAGTCAGCATCAACGAGGTGAGGACAACACAACCACACACACACACACACACACACACACACACACACACACACACACACACACACACACTCTATCATAATGCGTTATTTCCAGTTGAATTCCTTTTTTAAAAACGTATGTTGCTATAATTATATCAGTGGTTCTCAAACTTTTTCATGTCAAGTCATATCATGTCATGTCAAGGACCCCCAGGGACCCCCTAAATGATATTTATTTGGCCGCGGACCCCCCAAAATATCAAAATATTTTGTTCCAGGGACCCCCTCCAGAAGTAAATATTTGAGTACATTTTTTATATAAATCAAAGATTTGCACAGATTTTCACGATCTCTTTTTCAAAAATAGCAGATTTACAAGCTCAGAGTGCCGCGCTATGAGCTTGTAGATCAGCTATTTTTTAATAGCCAAAGAAACACACACTCATTCACACACACACACACATACGTTGAGGCCGAAGTCAGCATCAACGAGGTTAGGACAACACACACACACACACACATACGTTGAGGCCGAAGTCAGCATCAACAAGGTTAGGACAACGCACGCACGCACGCACGCACGCACACACACACACACACACACACACACACACACACACACACACACACACACACACACACACACACACACACACACACACACACACACACACACACACACACACACACACACACACACACACACACACTGCACTCTATCGTAATGTGTGATTTCCAGTTGATTCTGTCGGAGAGAATGAGGTTTTCCATCCAGACTCTGTCCACACCCATACATACACACAGAGGGGTCATGAGACATGATGAGAGGAGTGCCTCAGAGCAGTAGAGAAGGGGAACATAGATGGACAGGACAGGACTGTGGTGGGAACTCTTCCTAAATGAGAAGAAGCCTGTAATGTCTGGATCCAGGGGAAAAAAATGTTATCACAGAAGGAGTGAAATGATGAGATTTATAAGCAGTGAGTAAAAGAGGAAGTGAAGGATGGTGGCGGGGGAGGGGAGGGGGCTGAATTCTCACACACACACACACACACACACACACACACACACACACACACACACACACACACACACAGGAAACAGCTGAAGGAGAAATGTGCAGGGTTGCTGGGTGAAATGGAGACAATAAGTAATGATGGAAAGAATGTTTTTTATTAAATTGAGAACCGCGAAGCTCTGAGACGGCTAAAGGAAACGAGGATGATTAAACGTTTAGTTCACCCCCCCAAAAGAACGTATTTTCTATCGATTAGTCACCCCAAGCCTAATAATAATTTGATGACCAGCGGACCGGTTAGGCAGCGGTTCCGGTGGGAGAGACGGAAGGGTCTCCTTTGTGTCTCCTACCGGAACCGCTGCCGGTCATCAACTTATTGGCTTAGGAATGTGACAAAAATAATCGATAGAAAAAAAAGTTTTTTTTCGGGGGTGAACTATCCCTTTAACCCATTAAGACCGGGAATGCATCTGTGTGTCATTTTAAGATTTCTTTGGCGGCACAGAGTGCCGCGCTATGAGCTTTTAGATCTGCTATTTTTGGAAAAATCGTGAAAATGTGTGCAAAATCTCTGAATATATATTTTTTCAAATCGAACATTTTTAACTCAAATCTTTGCTTTTCGGGGTACCTGGAACAAAAACTTTGAGATTAGGGGTCCGCACCAATACATATCATCATTTTGGGGGTCCCTCACATGAAAAGGTTTTGAACACACCACTGTACCAACATACGTTTTTTTCAGAAAAAAATGAAAACTGATTTAGAAGATTTAAAAAAAAATCAGCCTCAGGTCTTAATGGGTTAAAACGAGCATTGTGGAAAAGGATGACGGCACAGAGAAGGAGTGTAGCTTTGACCGCTGATCAGCAGCATGTGATAAGAGGATGAACGTGTCTGATGGTGTGAATGATGTGCTAGTGGAGGTGTTGAATTTGACTTGCAAATTGTCACTGTCGGGTTGGAAACTTTGTATATCCAAAACCGTTCCTTTTTTATTATTATAGATAAATAGTGAAAATAGCTGATCTACAGTGTAATCAGATCGTGACACGTTGTGAACTTGTAGATCAAAAATACTTCATTATTGATTTGAAATTGGAGCTTTTGGCACATTACCTACCGCCATCTTCTGGTGGTAGTAACACATTACTACCAGGCAAGGGACAATGTTATTTTTGAAGAAGATTCAATAGTCGCACAAACGATTTGACATTTTATGAATGAATGACTATTCGTGCACATCTCTAGTACCTCAACCTCAGACGTTGCGAAATGAAAATAGCAGATATACAAGCTCATAGCGCGGCACCGAGTGCCGCGCTATGAGCTTGTAGATCTGCTATTTTTGGAAAAATCGTGAAAATGTGTGCACATTTTTAACTCAAATCTTTGCTTCTGGGACCCCTTGGAACAACATATTTTGAGATGTGGGTCCGCTGCCAAATACATATAATTTTGGGGGTCCTTGACATGAAAAAGACTGAGCACCACTGATATAGAAACGTATGGTTTTTTTCAGAATAATGTTGGGATTTAGGAGACATCGACATTTAGTAGAATCGGCTTCAGGTCTTAATGGGTTAAATAAACATAGCGTATTAGCAGTGTAATACGCTCTATACCTAAGGACTGACCCCCAGAGCCTTGTATTGGGCTTTCCCAGGAGACGATCCCAGTTGTATACTGTGTGTAGTTCATTTAACCCATTAGGACCTGAGACCGATTCTTACTAATGTCTTTTAAATCCTAACAGTTTTCGGAAAAACGTACGTTTCTGTATCAGTGGTGCTCAAACTTTTCAATGTCAAGCACCCCCAAAATGATATGTATTTGGCCACCGACCCCCATCTCAAAATATGTTGTTCCAGGGACCCCCAGAAGCAAAGATTTGAGTTACAAATGTTCGCTTTAAAAGAATACATATTCAAAGATTTGCACACATTTTCACAATTTTTCAAAAAATAGCAGATCTACAAGCTCGTAGCGCGGCACTCGGTGCCGCGCTACGAGCTTGTATATCTGCTATTTTTGAATAGCCCAAAGTGTAAAATAATGCTTTTTAGCTCAAATCAAAAAATGAGTTCCACGTCTTAATGGGTTAATCTCCGTTCACCTGTTTGTTTCAGCTCCATTTATCTATAAATCTATTGACACATTTTAACCGCCTTATACCCTCTTCAGGATGGCACGCTATTTGACGGGCGGCCCATCGAGTCTCTGTCATTGATCGACGCGGTAATGCCCGACGTGGTACAGACGCGGCAGCAGGCCTACAGGGACAAGATGGCCCAGCAGCAGGCCGCCGCCGCAACGCCGGCCTCGGCCACCGGGGGCAGCATGGCGGGCAACCCCAAGAACGGAGAGAACACCACCAACGGGGAGGAGAACGGAGCACACGCCTTAGCTAGTGAGTGGAGTGACAGAGATGCACTCGCAGATGATAACACGCATGCGCTACACAGACATGTACACGCAAAGGCATGGGTGTGTGTGTGTGTGTGTGTGTGTGTGTGTGTGTGTGTGTGTGTGCACGTGCAAGTGAAGTTTTTGACTTAATTAAAAGTAACAATTCTGCAATTTAGAAATACTCTGTTACAAGTAAAAGTGTGGAGTTAAAAATGTACTTGAGTAAAAGTACAAAAGTATTGGTATAAAAATGTACTTAAAGTACCAAAAGTAAAAGTACTAAAATGTTTGAAAATAGCAGATCTACAAGCTCACAACGCGTCGCGGTGCGACGCGTTGTGAGCTTGTAGATCGGCTATTTTCAAATAGCCTAGGTATAAAATAGGGCTAATGTGGTTAATTTATGTTTTAGAATGTATTAATTTATACCTGCAAAGCAACTAGTAAGTGGAGTAGAAGTAAAAGTATAGACAATTGGAAATACTCCGGTAAAGTAAAAGTACCTAAAAATTGTACTTAACACATTGCCTGCCTAAGACGTATATATACGTCATTTAGAAATCAGCTGTTGCCTGCCAATGACGTATATATACGTCTTTGGAAAAAAGGGAAAAAAAAAAATTTTTTTTTTTTTTTTTGCATTTTTTTATAATTTCAACCCTTGTCGAATTATGAACAGATTAGGAGCTAAAAATGTTCGAAGATTTGCTGCTCCATTCACTTCAATGTTAAAATTCAAACGGACAAACAATTCACTTTGTTTTTTGGTTTAAAACTACTGCTTTTGAGCTATATTGAAACATCAACCAAACATGTCAACGAGGTCAAAATGACCTCGTTGACATTTGTGAAACCACACCTGAATCTCATCTGTGATTAGAAACCATCTGGGGATCAATCATACTGGAGGAAAAAAATCTGTGGCTACGCGAACAGGTACCAAAAACATGGCAAAACCCTGGCAGGCAACAGCTAAAAATCTGAAAAAACTCTGGCAGGCAATGTGTTAAGTACAGTACTTGAGTAAACGTACATAGTTACTTTACACCACTGCTTTTGGCAGCCATTCAACTCCCACTCTCGATGGAAATTCCTGGTCTTCCTTGATTTTTAATTCCGGTTTCTTTCTCTTGCACCTTACCTGGTGCTTTCACTTCCCTGCTAGACAACCACGCAGACCTGATGGAGGTAGATGGAGACGTGGAGATCCCTCAGAACAAGGCCATGGTTCTGAGAGGCCACGAGTCCGAGGTCTTCATCTGTGCATGGAACCCCGTCAGCGATCTGCTGGCATCTGGGTGAGTGAAGTCTTTCTCTCAAGGCCCATTAAGACCGGGGACGCATCTGTGTTTTTTTGATTTTTAGATTTCTTTGGCTATTCATAAATAGCAGATATACAAGCTCATAGCGCGGCACTCGGTGCCGCGCTATGAGCTTGTATATCTGCTATTTATGAAAAATCGTGAAAAATGTTTGCAAATCTTTGAATATATACATTTTTAAAAGTTAAAATTTGTAACTCAAATCTTTGCTTCTGGGGATTCTACAAATGTCTTCTAAATCCTAAGTTTTTTTTGAAAAATGTATGTTTCTATATCAGTGGTTCTCAAACCCTTTCATGTCAAGGACATACATATATGTATTTGGCCGCAGACCCCCAATATTTTGTAATAGGGAATCCCAGAATCTCCTTCAGTCTCTGGGACTTTGGATTAGGTCTGGTGAAGTTGTACAAAGGCACCGTTATGATGTAGTGTTAGTGCATTTGTATACTTACATCCTATTAGGGGTCTTCAACGTTTTCAGGCCAAGGACCCCCTAGCTGAGAGAGAGATGAAATTGTGTTTCAGATACCCTTTTGCTGCTCTTTTTTTCCCTCTACACCTATAACTCTTTGCTGCGAGCTAGTAGATCTGCTATTTTTTGGCTAAAGTTCTCCTCAGTAAAGGGATGCTAGGGTTCAAGTGGTTAATGTAAAAAATATCATACCACACAAAGATTTGGTGGACCCCTGTATTAACTCTGGGGGTCCTCAGAGTTAATACCCCTGCCAGACCCCTGCCATATATACTTAGTTGACAAAAGTTCCCCAGGGGTTCTACACATTTTTGCCAATTTTTACAAATTTGAAAAACATTTTTAAATAGTTCAATTAGCCGACCTACAAGCTGACAATGTGTCGATGTAGATTGGCTATTTGAACTATTGAAAAAAGTTTTTCAAAATAGTGAAAATTACCAAAAACATTTAGGCGCCGCACAAGGCGGCGGGCGCACAAGATAGGGCCCTAAGGCCTCCTCCTTTTTTCCCTCTACACTAAATACATTTGCTGAAAATAGCCGATCTCACAGACAGTGAGACAGTCTGTAAGTACACCCCCTGCCCTGCCCCAAAGGTTCCGCAACAGGAAGATGTCACCGTTCGCAAAAAATATATCTTTAAAAAAAATACTGTTTTATTTCCATTTCTGCTAAGCAGCATTTTCCCCCTCCCGCTGCTTTTCAGCGCTTCCGATGTGCAGACTAGTGAGGCAGAAACCTTTTGAAAATTGTTTGAGCCAACAGCCTGTCTCGAGAGAGAGACTAGGGCTCATGTGGTTAAAAAGATAACTTTAATTTTGAATCCAAAAGTATCAAAGGATCTACATTGAAGGTCATTACTTTGAACATTCTTTTTTTAATAATTTTTTTTAACCCATTGAGACCCGGAACGCATCTGTGACACTTTGGGCTGTTCAAAAATAGCAGATCTACAAGCTCGTAGCGCGGCAACGAGTGCCGCGCTACGAGCTTGTAGATCTGCTATTTTTGAAAAATCTGGAAAATGTGTGCAAATCTTTGAATATATATTGTTTTAAAGCGAACACTCAAATCTTTGCTTGTGGGAGGTCCCTGGAACAAAAATATTTTGAGATGGGGGGTCGGCGGCCAAATACATATCATTTTGGGGGTCCTTGACATGAAAAAGCTTGAGCACCACTGATATAGAAACATAGGTTTTTTTTCAGAATACTGTTGGGATTTAGAAGACATTGTAGAATCGGCTTCAGGTCTTAATGGGTTAAAGATATTTTTGGGGCTTTTTGCGTTTTATTGATAGATTTACAGCAGGCTGACAGGAAATGGGGGGGATATATATATATATATATATATTTATATATATATATATATATATATATATATATATATATATATATATATAGTACTGGGTTTATATAGAACATCACCAAACCCAGTACTGTTTATTGTTTTAATAAAAATGTTAGCTTCCTGTTGATTTAGCTATTTTTATTAAGAAGAAAACCCGGACTGGATCCGCGGATCCGGATCCAGATCTTCAAATAGTAAAATCAGCAGGAAGTTAACATTTTTATAAAAAAAACAAACAGTACTGGGTTTGGTGATGTTCTATATTGTCTGAATCAGCTTTGTTCGTGTTTGTTTATGTGATAAAAGAGTGACTTGAGAGCTGTTTTACCGTACAATGTAAGTCAATGAGGAGCTAATTTTGAATTATCAATTTCTAATCAATGGACCAATTATTTTTTTTATATCTTGTCCACCTTTTGAGTTACATCGTGGCAAGGTAACTACACAACCCAAACCTCTACCAAAGTGGTCTTGCCCTTTAAGTGAATAGGTTAATTAGGCTATTAACACCACTGATGGTCTTTCTCTCAGGTCTGGGGACTCCACAGCTCGTATCTGGAACCTGAGCGAGAACAGTACGAGCAGCTCCACACAGCTGGTCCTAAGACACTGCATACGGGAGGGAGGACAGGATGTCCCCAGCAACAAAGACGTTACCTCACTAGACTGGAATGTAAGTACACTGACCCCTCATGTCTCATGTCTCACTCCTTCATACACAAAACGTGCATTTTTCTAACACACTTTTCTCCTCCCTCTCATTGACAGAGTGAGGGTACACTACTAGCAACAGGTTCCTATGATGGCTTTGCCAGGATATGGACCAAGGATGGTAAGACAACAACAACACTAAACCAACTCACAGGTCCTGAATTTCATCAGGATATCTAATCAGGATAATGTTTCTGTCAGTAGGTCACTAGAGTTTGCTTTAAGCTGTGCCGAGACTGCCATCTAGAGGCGCATTTGTGTATGTTAATAAAGGAATTGGCTTGTGTTTGGTTGCTCAAATCTAATGCTTTGTACATTTCTCTGTGGCTAAAGAAATAAAATCCGCTACAAATATCTCTTTCAATCACTTTCTCTTTTTCTCCTCCTCCTCGTCCTACATGTTTTGTTTCGTAGGTAACTTGGCCAGTACGCTCGGTCAACATAAAGGACCCATCTTTGCTCTTAAGTGGAATAAAAAAGGCAACTTCATTCTCAGTGCAGGGGTAGACAAGGTAAGCCACCTTGTCTTCCAAAGCTGTTTCTGTGTTTTCTTCACAATTAGATGGATGGAACAGATTTTAGTGTCATGTTATATCAGCCAAAAAACAACTGAGAATACTAACTTTGAAATGTGTTAAAAGTGAGTACAATCACTCTTGTGGTTACTGTCCCCTCCCCCTTCCCCCTCAATGAATGTTGTGCTGTTTGATTTAAATGTGTTATATGTTTAACACTAATTGTGTTCTCCTTTTCTCTGTGTGTGTGTGTGTGTGTGTGTGTGTGTGTGTGTGTGTGTGTGTGTGTGTGTGTGTGTGTGTGTGTGTGTGTGTGTGTGTGTGTGTGTGTGTGTGTGTGTGTGTGTGTGTGTGTGTGTGTGTGTGTGTGTGTGTGCACACGTGTACACTCGCATGTCTTTCTAGACAACAATCATATGGGATGCCCATACAGGAGAAGCCAAACAGCAGTTTCCCTTCCATTCAGGTACGTTAGCATAATGCACATCTGTGTTCATCTCATCATTCAGTTGTCAGACTTCTTGGCAAGCCTTCCAAGAGAAGCTGTTCCCCCGCATACAATATTTTTTTAATCACTTTAAGTGAATATTTTTTTGTTATATGGTCTAAATGTTGTTTCAGAAAATGTGATGCATTCAGACAGTGTCAGTGATATTGTTAGTATTGTTCATTATTGGTTTCAACGTAAAAGTTTTAGAACCCAACATGGTCTTTCCTCATCTCTGCCCCTCAGCTCCAGCCCTAGACGTGGACTGGCAGAACAATAACACATTTGCCTCCTGCAGTACAGACATGTGTATTCATGTCTGTAAACTGGGGCAGGACAGACCCATCAAAACATTCCAGGGACACACAGTGAGTTTGACGTGTGACGTGTGACCTCTTTCTTGACTTGACTCGATCTTGTCACTGCTGACCCCAACTGGTTGGTCTTCAGTCTTTTTAAAAGATTTTTTGGGCCTTTTTTGATAGTAGATAGTGGAGAGAGAGACGGGGAATAATACGCAGCAAAGGCCGTCGGGGAACGGGATTCGAACCCACGACGCATTAGAGCCTATATGTGTGGTATGCGCCTGGTATTCAGACTGGTTGATCCTATGGATTTGGCTGCCGCTTCTTTTCACCTCCCAATGAGGAGCCGTAATAGATTTTTTTTCTTTCTTTTTTTTTCTTCACAGAACCCGAGACTCGACCCGGCCCGGCCAATTAGCATAGATCTTGGGCCCGGCCCGAAAGCGTCGGGTAGGGTCGGGTTCGGGCAGAATTTGAGAATTCTAACCGTTACCCTTGACCAACCTGTAGGAGTTGCTAGTGCTGCGACAAAGAACGTACAAAGAGTTGGAGTTAGAAACAATGTTGGAGAATAAATGCAGCTTGTAGCTGTACTGTGTAGGTCAGTGGTTCTCAAACTTTTTCTTGTCAAGGACCCCCAAATGGACACTTGTTAGCCCGCGGACCCCCATTTGAAAAGATACATTTTAAGGACCCCCAGTTTGACATGCGTTAGGGCTACGGACCCCCATTTAATGGCATTTCTATCTCTGGGACCCCAATCATGTTGTAAAATCAATGTTAACTTAACTCTGAGAGTGTACAAATGGAACCAAATGGACCCGTTAGGGTCCATTTGGTTCCATTTGTACACTCTCTGAGTTACAGACCCATGAGGGTCCATTTGGTTCCTATCCATCATTTAGCTGGGGACCCCCTGGAACCCCCTCAAGTACCCCTGGGGGTCCCCGGACCCCACTTTGAGAACCAATGGTGTAGGTGACCTGAGGTCAATGAGGGACAGAGTGTGTGTTGTGACTGTCCCTAGTGGTGTGTGGAGGTAAATGCGTGTGTTTGTTTTTTTTGTGCCCACTGATGTCCTCCATTCTCCTCATACCTTGTCCTCTTGTTTCCCTTCCGCAGAATGAAGTGAATGCAATCAAGTGGGACCCCACAGGTAACCTGTTAGCCTCCTGTTCAGACGACATGACGCTGAAGGTGAGCTTACAGAAAAGCCAGGCTTTTTTTACTGGAGTATTTACAATTTTCAGTACTTTTACTTCTAGTCCACTACACCTCAGAGGCAAATATTGTACTTTTACTCCGCTACAATTATTTGAAAACTTTAGTTACTAGTTACTTTGCAGGTATGCATTATTACATTATTAAAACATACATTAACCACTTTAGCCCCATTTTATACCTAGGCTATTTGAAAATAGCCGATCTACGTTGTGAGCTTGTAGATCTGCTATTTTCAAACATTTTAGTACTTGTACTTTTGGTACTTTAAGTACATTTTGATACCAATACTTTGGTACCTTCACTCAAGTACATTTTTTATTCCGGACTTTTACTTGTAGCAGAGTACTTCTACATTGCAGTATTGATACTTTTACTTAAGTAAAACATTTGAGTACTTTTTCCACCACTGCTCAAATGTCTCTTTCTACTCAAAACATTGAAGCCTGTTTATTTCTTTCCATGATGTGTGACAGTTCTTATGAAACCCTACCTGTCACAGTGAAATGCTCTCACCCTTTGTTGTTGTGCAGATCTGGAGTATGAAGCAGGACTCGTGTGTCCATGACCTGCAGGCCCACAGTAAAGAGATCTACACCATCAAATGGAGCCCCACTGGGCCTGGAACCAACAACCCCAGTGCTAACCTCATGCTAGCCAGGTGTGTGTGTGCGCGCCTGTGTGCCTGTCTGCGCGTGTGTGTGTGTGTGCGTGCACTCAAAGCACCACACCAACCCAAGTAGTAATGTTATGCAGGAAAAGAGGAAAGGATAGTTGGAATTAACATTTCACCTCAGATCATGAGGGAAGTCAAATCGGTCCTTAAAGGGATAGTTCACCCAAAAGTAGGGTTGTCCGATATTGGCTTTTTTACCGATAACCGATATACCGATATTGTCCAACTCTTAATTACCGATACCGATATCAACCGATACCGATATATGCGGGGATTATTGTGATTAGGGTAAGCTCAAATTTCATATCACACACACCATATACAGTAAGAAGTCCTGTAACTTATTTATAAAGCAAAAAAAAAAAAAAACGTTTTTTTTCCCCGATATCAATTTTTATGCTAATATCGGCCGATAATATCGGGAGGCCGATAATATCGGACATCCCTACCCAAAAGAAAAACTTTTCTTCTATCGATTAGTCACCCCATGGAGACTTGAATGCATGGATATTTTTTTGTTTTTGTTGCATTCCTAAGCCAATAATTTGATGACCAGTGGACCGGTAGGCAGCGGTTCCGGCAGGAGACACAAAGGAGACTCTTTGTGTCTCCTACCGGAACCGCTGCCAGTCATCAAATTGTGTTCAAGATAGAAAAAAAAACATTTTTTAGGGTGAACTATCCCCTTAAGTGGTTAATACTGAGCGGAACTTTCAGCTTTGAAATTGTGCAGATCGAGCATGCATCATCAATGACTCTCTCTTTCTCTCTCTCTCCTTCCCCTGCCTTCGTCTACACGTCTCTTTCATCCTCTCATCACCTCTTGTGTCGTGCACAGCGCATCGTTTGACTCCACGGTGCGTCTTTGGGACGTGGAGCGGGGCATCTGTATTCACACGTTGACTAAACACCAGGAGCCCGTCTACAGCGTGGCCTTCAGCCCCGATGGCAGGCACCTGGCCAGCGGCTCCTTCGACAAGTGTGTCCATATCTGGAACACGCAGGTAAGCTACATGATGCCGTAGAGCAGTGGTTCTCAAACTTTTTCACGTCAAGGACCCCCAAAATGATACGTATTTGGCCGCGGACCCCCATGTCAAAATATTTAGTTCCAGGGACCCCCAGACACAAAGATTTGAGTTACAAATGTTCGCTTTAACAAATATTATATTCAAAGATTTGCACACATTTCCACGATTTTTCAAAAATAGCAGATCTACAAGCTCATAGCGCGGCACTCGGTGCCGCGCTATGAGCTTGTATATCTGCTATTTTTGAATAGCCAAAGTATAAAAGTGGTTACAATTATTGTGATGCTATGTTAACACATTTTGCTGGGGACCCCCTGGGACCCCTGGGGGTCCCCGGACCCCACTTTGAGAACCAACGTTCTGGATGTTATCGGTGTCTTAGGATTTTTGAGGTAGCCGTCTATCAGGCACTCAACTCACGATACGATTCAAATCACGTAAATTACTGTAGGTTCACGATACGATTTTTCAAAATTTTTTAAACACAAAATTATTTTCCAGACACATGACCGAAAAATATATACATGTATTTTTTCTCTTACACAAATCCAGTATTTTTTTCGAATGTATCATTATTATATATATACATTTTTTTTTTCAATACTGTGTTTTCTCTTATCCTCTTTTCAATACTGTAGCAAATGACTGTAAACCATTTTTTCTATCAATTCTCTTACAAATAATATCTTGTATTTTCTCGCGATACATTTTTTATTAAATCGATTTAAATTGCCAGTTTGAATCGATTTGAATCGATTTTTGAATCGGAGCTAATCTCGCGAACCGCTGGACCGTCCGAATTTCCTGTGCACACGGTCACAAGGCTAACGTAGAATCCCTCTAATTTGTGTTTTTTACTATTTACATTACATTTTGGTACGGTTGACGTCATTGTATATTGTCTCTGTTGGGTGGAAACCTCATGTCCAAAATTTCAGGATTCAAATTCAAAAGTAGCAGATCTACAAGCTCAAAACGTCTCTCTCTTCGTGCTGTGTTTCAAGCTTGTAGATCTGCTACTTTTGATGCTTTTTGTGTGACGCTGTTGTACGATGATCAAGTAGGCCGTTATATTACGGAAAAAAACACAAAAAGTGAGAATATGGAGATAAGATGTTTCTGAACACATGAAGTCTGAGATTCACATGAAGCCCCAGTCTGTTTTTCTCTCTTCTCTCTCTCTCTCTCTCCTATCAGTTTAATTACTTTATTTTGTTTTGGAGAGTTTGAACGTATACTCCAATTAACCCATTCAATAATAGCAGATATACAAGCTCATAGCATGAGCTTGTAGATCTTCTATTTTTTGAAAATTTCTTAACAAAAATTTCATGTCAAGGACCACAAAATGATATGTATTTGGCCGCGGAGGGCGCGGACCCCCATCTCCAAATATGTTGTTCCAGGGACCCCCCAGAAGCAAAGTTTGAGTAAAAAAAAAAGAAGAAATAAATGTATTCAAAGTTTGGCAAACATCTTCACGATTTTTCTAAAATAGCAGATCTACAAGCTCATAGCGCGGCACTCGGTGCCGCGCTATGAGCTTGTAGAGCTGCTATTTTTGAATAGCTCAAAGAAATCTAAAATGACAGAGACGCTTCCCCCGGATTGAATGGGTTAAATAAAATTCTATTTGAGATCCAATTTTGAGTTGAAGGAGATTTAATTGGAAGGTACAATTTCCCGTAAAAGGTCGGAGTCAAAGCCAGGTTAATATAACCACTTGCAACCCTCTGGTCTCAGTGAAACAGACTGTACTCGGACCGCTTCTGTTCCGTTTACACCAAATATCTTCATCAAAAATAGCCGATCTACAAGCTCGCTATTTTTGGCGAATGTTCACCTCCAGAACATGCTTTGGGGTTCAAGTGTTTACCTGTTTTTTTCACGCCTATATGTGTCTTTCAAGGTTATAAGAGTTTTGGGATTTTTCATTTTAGTTTAGTTTTAATTAGTTTAGACATTTTTTTTTCTAATTTGGTTAGTTTTAATACGTTTCTAGAGCACATTTGCTAGTTTTAATTTTTGAACATGCTAATAGTTTGAGTTCGGTTAATTGTCAGGTGCAGGATTCAAAAGGGCCGGCATAAGTGTATGCTATTGTATAATAAAAAACGGTGGTGCCAACAGCTGGTATAAATAATGCTGGTACAGCGAAATAAAAAGATTAAGATTTCATATCATCCCAAAAAGCTTTTAAAGTAACATCAACTAAAACTAAAGGGCATTTTGTCTATAATTTCAGTTTGTTTTAGTTAGTTTTATGAACACAAAATACAGTTTCAGTTAGCTATCGTTTATCTTTTTTTAATGCTTGTTTTTATTTATTTCAGTTAACCCATTAAGACTGGGAACGCATCTGTGTGTCATTTTACGATTACTTTGGCTATTCAAAAATAGCAGATATACAAGCTCATAGCGCGGCACCGAGTGCTGTGCTATGAGCTTGTAGATCTGCTATTTTTGAAAAATTGTGCAAACCTTTGAATACATATATTTTTTTAAGCGTTAGGATTTAGGAAAAAAATGTTTTAATCTGCCTCAGGTCTTAATTTGACCGCCAGGCCCGTAGTCCTACGGGCCGTTAAATCCAACCGTTAACCGCCAATCCCGTAGTCCTACGGGGCGGGTGTTTTCCCATGTTAAATCGTGCAGGTGCAGATTCCGGATTTTTTTTTGCACTTCCGGTTTCGAAGGGGGCGGACCGGAAACGAAATAATACTGTTTCCGTTTTTTGTCCCGCCTCCGTTTCCTGTCTAGCGATCAACTTTGGACGCCATTATCTCGGCTTGTTGTTTTGCTCTCCGCATCCCCCATTGTAACGTTTTGCTCTCGTTCTCCAAAATGGCTGGTCGGATCGCGGCACGGTTTTCAGCGTTTTGTTCCGTCGGGTCCCGTGTTTGTGTCGAACCAAATGAACGCGGATTTTAAACGAATTTAGCGGGGCCTATGACGGAATCAAAAAAACAAAAAAGGTAAGAAAAAGCTTGGCACTACGATGGACGTTCTGAGATTAGCCGTTGGCAGTGGATGTGTTGGGTTAACGAAAATGTTTTTTTAATTTTTATTTTAATTTTTCCTTATTTGGTTAGTTTTAGTTCACTATAATAACCTTGGTGTCTTTCCACCTCTCTGTGTGTCTCCAGACTGGTGCACTAGTCCACAGTTACAGAGGGACAGGAGGGATCTTTGAAGTGTGCTGGAACGCAGCCGGGGATAAAGTGGGAGCCAGCGCCTCAGATGGATCAGTAAGTCGCCCAAAAGAAAAAAGCCGTCTGGAAGGGATTTCCATGTGGAAGCGAGACAAACCACTCAATTTAAAAAAACGTTTGTGTTCTTAATTTGACATGCACAAGCGGTTATTGGAACACTGGATTAATCAGTTGGCAGATAATTATCTCCTCTGCGACCGTGCATTTTCCAATTGTATCCAAATTAGTCATATTTCGTTATTTGTACAGCAACTTGAATAGCACCTTACAGCAAATAAAGCAGCTTCCAAAACACAACCACATCAACATGTTCTGTCATAGTTGCATGTTGCATAAATAAACTTTTTCCATTAAAGGAGTAGTTCACCCCAAAAAATACTTATTTTCTATCAATTACACACCCCATAAAGCATTGAATTAATGGAGATTTGAGCCAATAATTTGATGACCGGGTGTACTTCCAGTAGGAGACTCAAATAGTCTGCTTTGAGTCTCCTACCGGATACATTAGCATCTTTCCGCCGGTAATCTAATTATTGGCTTAGGAATGCGACAAAAACTAAAACCTGACCGTGAATTCAATGCTTCATGGGGTGTGTAATTGATAGAAAATAAGACATTTTTGGGTGAACTACTCCTTTAACTCACTTTAGGTTTAATTCTAAACGTATTTGTCATCTATGATCCAGGAATCTAACACGTTTTTTCTCTTCTTTTTTTTTTGCAGGTATGTGTATTAGACCTTCGGAAATAGTGCTGCTGCTTGTTGGAAGCCATGGACCGACCATGAATGTGTACATAGCCAAATGACTGTCCCTGCCTGCCCCGTGTACTGCTCACGCCCACTACCATGGCCCCGCCCACTGACAGACAGGAAGCAGGAGAAAACAGGAACAGGAAGGAAGCACCCGACACAGCAGGTCCAGCCGTAAAGGATGGATAGACGAAAGGAAAAAGGATGGAGGCGGAAACCCTCTTTCTCTATCTGCATAGACTCTGACAGAGATGTGGAAGGGACGTGTTAAAAAAAAAAAAGACAAATATGAAAAAGACAAAAAAAAAAAAAGAAAAGAATAACAGATCCATATATGTACCAAAATTTGGAAGCTATTTTGCTTTTTTAAACCATGCTCATCATTGTCATCATCAGAATCATCATCAAAATGAAAAACATTTGAAAAAAATAATAATAATAAGTGTTGATCTTTGTTGGTAGTTGGATCTCAATGTGCAGACATATCAACTTCTCCACTATGTGACAGAATGACTAAGACAGGTTTTTGAATTTCAAATCTCTTATTTCAGTGTTTTTATATTTTTTATCTTTAGGGGGGCAGGTATGGGTCAGATAAGAGTTGCATAAAGTGGAGAAGAACACGCGCACACACACACACACACACACACACACACACACACACACACACACACACACACACAAAGTACATACGTACATATACAGTACACACACCAAAACAGCTCTCAAAACTTGATAGTGTCCTCATTGTGATTTCAAACCAATGTGGCGAACTTACTGATGAATCAGTTTTAAATTGTTTTCTATATTTTTCAATAGTTTCTACAACTGTCATGGGTTAACATCTAAAGGCATCTAAATTCTGTAGCTGATTTTTTTTTTTTTTTTTTTTTTCCGGTTCGGTTTTCAACAGAGGACATTCTCTGGATTCCCCTTGTAAATCCACCTGGGCACACGTGACAGAAGATGCATTGTACATCTGGATGCTTTAAAACCATTGTTTGAAACATGGTTCCTTTGTGCACTATTTGATTGAGCTAGACATTTTTACCTACGGTTTCCCCCTCTGGACTGGACTGCTGTAGTATATTGGTCCTTATTGGTATATGGGTATATATCACCAAGATGCAGATTAGCTCGTTGAGAAATGGTTGTTCCCTCCTCTGTTATGACTGATCAGGGCTGTTCTCTCTTGGGGAAATGTCACCTCTGACAACTAAGTTGAATCTCAAGCCAAACGACTCAAGCCGCTCTACGTTCTGCGTAGTGACCTATGAACTGGAATGTGGTCAAGTGGTCACTCACCGCCCGTCTGTTATCATCATAACAACGCTAAAATGTTATTCGGCAACATTACAAAACCAGACATAACTCACTTATCGTGCAGTCTGTGTAGTGTAT
Organism: Gymnoscopelus microlampas; assembly: GCF_963454915.1. Taxonomy (NCBI): domain Eukaryota; kingdom Metazoa; phylum Chordata; class Actinopteri; order Myctophiformes; family Myctophidae; genus Gymnoscopelus; species Gymnoscopelus microlampas. The sequence continues at coordinate 40,042,185 of NC_139946.1, forward strand.
GTACTGTATGTAAGTTTGAGATTGAGCCATAGAACTGACCAGACACGAAAAGAAATGTCAAACCGAATTGAATCTGATTCAGTGCCACCTTTCCATCAATCCCAGGTGACCCACGTGCTGTTGTCAAAGTGGCCTTTTCACCTCAGGCACAACGATGCTCTCAACTCTGTTAAAGGAGTACTTTCCCCAAGAAATGGCTTAATTTCTATCGTTTTCCTACCCGGTGGTGTCTTTGACTCACGGATCATTTTAGTCTGTAAAACATTCCTTAACGGTGAATGAAGAATGCAATAGTGAAGAGAAAACTTGATGAATGGAATGAATCAGAGGCCTTATTTAACGACAGTGAACATGCATGGGCGTGCCCGTAGCGTTCAACATGCACGTGAGCGCCCAGGCGCATGCGTCTTTCGTGCATCAGCCGTTTTAGCCCGGAATTGTTTAAAACGTTTATTTACTTGCTCTATGGTCATGTTTTGGGAAGGCACTGAGCGGATTACGGCATAAAACACTTCGAAGCCCTACATTGTGTGTGGAGGTTTCTGGATGTATTTTTTATATCTACAGTTATGCTGTTATAATCAGGTCTCTGATTAATTCCATTCATCAAGTATTTTCTTAATTTTTGGATTCTTCATTCACCGTTAAAGAATGTTTTACAAACTAAAATGATCCGTGAGTCAAAGACACCACCGGGTAGGTAAACCATAGAAATGAAGTAATTTCTTGGGGTAAGTACTCCTTGAAATAGCAAAGTGTCAGCTAATCATGTTATTAAGTGGTAATTGTCCGTTGACCATCAGTGAGTGGCCCCCATGTTGACATAATTAAAGTTACGGTTTTTCAAAAGGCTGCCTTTACACAGGAAGTGAGAGGAAGTGAAATAAATTGCAATCCGTATGCTCTCTTCCTTTTTTTGGAACGTGATGAAAAGATCCAATCTGTGTTCAGACTTGATCTCATGTGTAAATGCAGCCAAAAATGATATTGGCGTGAGGTTTTTCCATTGAAGTATAATGGATGATCTTAGCACTAGGATGCTCTTGGGAAATCAGCCCCAGGTCAGACCCATTTCCATGGGCCTTTTCAAGTTCAGTCTGTCGTGTTTCACCAGGCACTTGTCATGGTAAAGACTTTCTGCATTTGCACTTAGCTGTCGAAAAACTAGCTTATTAACCATATATGAACCCTTAGTGTCCCAATTCTGGGGCAAACATTTGGCCAAAATAGATCTACTTATAGATCCGCTATTTTCGGCAAAGATATTTGGTGTAGAGGGGAAATAAGAGGGGACCAAGTACTGACCCCTGGTGGACACCAGTCAACAAAGTATAGGGTTTAAATGGTTAAAGGACCATGCTGGTGGCGATACATGTTTTATTCAGCCCATTTATACAAATCATGTTACTTTACATAACTGGTGACCATTTTCCAAATCATGCCATAGTTTTAGAACATATTTGAAGAAACCCACACAACAGAATGCATGTCTCCACCATAAAATTACAATTGTAATGCAATTGCAATTACGATTGTAATGATTGAAGATTATTTTACAAAGACAAAACAGCAGAATACTTTATGGTGGCTTTATCACCTGAAAGTGCCCCCCCCCCACTCCAAATTCTTTGGAAAATGATCGTCAGCAGTGCAAAGTTTCTGTTATCTGTAGTCAATTTGCTAAAGAAACAGTATGGTCTTTTAAGAACTAATGGAGGTCCCTGTTGAAACCAGTCAAACTAAATTTATGGTGCTGACAGGTTTAAGATAGCTGAAGATCAAATATTGAAACTTTTTCCCATCAGACAAGTGGCTGATGTTGAAAAATAAACTAAAATTAAAAATGTCAAGGTATTCCATTAATGTGTTTCATTTTCCCTCCGTTCATTTTTCGTTCTCGCCACCTGAATTCTACACACATTTTATTATGATGTTCCCTGACTGGACATTTTATACTCTTTTAAAAAAAGATTTAAAAAGTACAAACTTTTTTGTAATTTCTTTGTAGATTAAAGTCAACTGATGACGATTTATTGGCGGTGATAATGTACAGCGTGTTCTTTAAGTTGAATGATTTTGTTACATTGACACTTTCGCACAAGCATACGAGTAAATGTTGACTGTAATTTTAGGCAAACTCAGCTGAGATGTTTTTAGGGGCGGGGGAAACCATTAACCACTTTAACCCTGGTATCCCTATTTTGGGCAGGTCATTCATTATCAGTGAAAACTGTCAGAATTGTTGCAATGGCCAATCTACAAACTCACATGTCGATGCAACTCGTGCGTGAGCTTGTAGATTGAGCATTGTGAGCTTGTAGATCAGCTATCTTTTTATCTTCTTCCTTTTTTTTTTACAGGGCTTAAGTGGTTAATGCTTGGAGGCACCTTGCATGAGATGTGTTCCCCAGGAGAAAGCTACTACTCCATGTGTGTGCTCCAGTGAAGAAATGTACAATGTTTGTGCTAAATTCTAGGAAGCCTAGTGTCAGAAGGCACAAGGAAGCAAAAACACAGACCGAAAGCAAACCCTCCTACACAAGTCTTGGCTTAAGTTTTCCATTTAGCAAGCATGCAAGTGTGTAGGAGCCCCCCTCCCCCCACCCACAACAACAACAATCATTTTTTAAAGGATTATTATTTCCCCCCTTGCCTCAGGTCTACGGAAGAGTTGATAGCCTGCCAGTTTTTTGTATGTGTGTTGTCCCTCATTATTTTCTGTCAGAATAGTTTTTCCTTTGGTCCCATGTCTAACCCAAAGCACTTCACGGTATCAGCAGTTCACGAGACATGAGTTAATGAATACATCCCAGTGAGAAAATCCCATATCATTTTTAACTTTTAATAGTAATATCCCACAGAGTGAAGTTTCATTCTATTTTAGACAGCCCCAAAATAATATTGGATTCTGTCACACAAGCAGCTCATAATGAAATCTGGTGTGCCCATGTAAATACAACCAAATTATTTGGCTGTTGATTACTTGACACTACTGAGTCAACTACAACTGTACCCCCAATAAAGAGCATCATAAGCCCAGCAGCATCTCTCCCATGGGGTTCAACTTCTTTCAAGCCCCCCCCCCCCCCCCCCCCACAACTTGATCTTGCGTCACATCGATCTGTTGTCAATTTAATCAGATCAGTGAAAAAAAAGTCCAGAATAAAATATATTTTGATATTAACCATTTTTAGTTTTTTATTTGTGTGTGGAGTCTGTATATGAGGTAGACATGTTTTACCTTTGTGTACAAGTGGACATATACAGTAATTGTATTTTTTTTAAATCATCAGTAGTATTGCGAATGATTTTGCAATACACAAGGTTGTAGTTGTTATTCAGCAGAAATCTGATTCATATTTTGAATAATATTTGCCTCCATTAAAAAAACAGACCGTAAAATAGAAATACAATTGGTTAGTTAGCAATACTATTTTTGATGACATAGTAGCCTAAAATATGACCTTTTCTGATGTTTTTTGATGACGTGGTAATAGTATAACCCTTTTTTAATGATGTATTTTGATGACAAGCCAATAGGCACTAGGGTTGTGCTTGTGGATCAGCTATTTTCAAACAGCCGATGTATATAGGAGGGTTAAGGTGGTTAAGCTGATTTTAATGCTATATCAACTAACTTCCCATTCAATGACCCCTGGAGGACCCCCCACCCTTCTAATGATGATAACAAGAAAAGGCAGGCCAGGTTGCCTAACCAGGGCCCGTAAAATTTGGAAGGAACACAATTAGAATGGAATCTGCAAAATCTGACTGATACATCTTCAGAGATGATATCTACCGATTTGTGAGACTTTTGGACATCATTTGTAGGAATAATCGCAAAAAGTGTAATTTGAGCGTGAAATGGCAGAAGATCTAGTCTGGCACAAATGTGTCATGATCCAAGGCATACAGGTAAAACAAATAGATTAGTACTAACTATGGTTCAAGAGTTATAAGCCGGTGCTTTATCGCCTCAAAGCTAGAAAGTCCTGGGTTCGATTCCCGCCGGGGACGCTGTCGGCGCTGGGGGCATGTCTTCTCCTCCGCGTCATCAGCGCCCATACCCTAGGTGGGGTTGGCGAAAGGGCCTTTCTGTGTGGAGTTTGCATGTTCTCCCTGTGTCTCCTAGAGTAAGGTAGGGTAAGTGATTTTCTTTGGTTAAAATAAGTGTTAAATAGCTCTATATTCTGATAGTACTTATTGCTATAGAGTGTTTGTTCAGTAAAAGGAGTCTCCTTGTCTCTTCAGCTCTTTAAAAAACAGAAAATGCAATTTTGTTTCAGTTTCATTTCCAATTTTATCCAATCAGGATAGAGAACTCAATATAGATTAAACAAGTGAAATTGGAAGTGATGACACTAAGAAATGAGCAGGCAAAATTGGAACTGGAACACTATAAAAATGAAGCTTAGAAATTGGTACTTTCTCCTGATTGGCTGAGATTTTGACACCTAGCAGAAAATGTATTTTCTGAAACGGAAAAAAAACTTCACAAAAAAATCACTACCAATCAGCTTTAAATTGCCTGAAACGTGCTCCTAACAGGTTTTTGGGGGAACAATTTGTTTTCTGTTTTCGTCACTCGTCACTTTCCGTCACTACCGAAACGGAAAAAAAAAATCACAAAAAAATCACTACCAATCAGCTTTAAATTGCCTGAAACGCGCTCCTAACAGGTTTTTGGGGGAACAATTTTTTTTCTGTTTTCGTCACTCGTCACTTTTCGTCACTACCGAAACGGGAAAAAAAACAATCACAAAAAAATCACTACCAATCAGCTTTAAATTGCCTGAAACGTGCTCCTAACAGGTTTTTGGGGGAACAATTTTTTTTCTGTTTTCGTCACTCGTCACTTTTCGTCACTACCGAAACGGAAAAAAAAAATCACAAAAAAATCACTACCAATCAGCTTTAAATTGCCTGAAACGTGCTCCTAACAGGTTTTTGGGGGAACAATTTTTTTTCTGTTTTCGTCACTCGTCACTTTTCGTCACTACCGAAACGGAAAAAAAAAAATCACAAAAAAATCACTACCAATCAGCTTTAAATTGCCTGAAACGCGCTCCTAACAGGTTTTTGGGGGAACAATTTTTTTTCTGTTTTCGTCACTCGTCACTTTTCGTCACTACCGAAACGGGAAAAAAAAAATCACAAAAAAATCACTACCAATCAGCTTTAAATTGCCTGAAACGTGCTCCTAACAGGCTTTTGGGGGAACAATTCTTTTTCTGTTTTCGTCACTCGTCACTTTTCGTCACTACCGAAACGGGAAAAGAAAATTCACAAAAAAATCACTACCAATCAGCTTTAAATTGCCTGAAACGTGCTCCTAACAGGATTTTGGGGGAACATTTTTTTTTTCTGTTTTCGTCACTCGTCACTTTTCGTCACTACCGAAACGGAAAAAAAAAATCACAAAAAAATCACAAAAAAATCACAAAAAAATCACTACCAATCAGCTTTAAATTGCCTGAAACGTGCTCCTAACAGGTTTTTGGGGGAACAATTCTTTTTCTGTTTTCGTTACTCGTCACTTTTCGTCACTACCGAAACGGAAAAAAAAAATCACAAAAAAATCACTACCAATCAGCTTTAAATTGCCTGAAACGTGCTCCTAACAGGTTTTTGGGGGAACATTTTTTTTTCTGTTTTCGTCACTCGTCACTTTCCGTCACTACCGAAACGGAAAAAAAAAATCACAAAAAAATCACTACCAATCAGCTTTAAATTGCCTGAAACGCGCTCCTAACAGGTTTTTGGGGGAACAATTTTTTTTCTGTTTTCGTCACTCGTCACTTTTCGTCACTACCGAAACGTGAAAAAAAAAATCACAAAAAAATCACTACCAATCAGCTTTAAATTGCCTGAAACGTGCTCCTAACAGGTTTTTGGGGGAACAATTTTTTTTCTGTTTTCGTCACTCGTCACTTTTCGTCACTACCGAAACGGAAAAAAAAAATCACAAAAAAATCACTACCAATCAGCTTTAAATTGCCTGAAACGTGCTCCTAACAGGTTTTTGGGGGAACAATTTTTTTTCTGTTTTCGTCACTCGTCACTTTTCGTCACTACCGAAACGGAAAAAAAAAATCACAAAAAAATCACTACCAATCAGCTTTAAATTGCCTGAAACGCGCTCCTAACAGGTTTTTGGGGGAACAATTTTTTTTCTGTTTTCGTCACTCGTCACTTTTCGTCACTACCGAAACGGGAAAAAAAAAATCACAAAAAAATCACTACCAATCAGCTTTAAATTGCCTGAAACGTGCTCCTAACAGGCTTTTGGGGGAACAATTCTTTTTCTGTTTTCGTCACTCGTCACTTTTCGTCACTACCGAAACGGGAAAAGAAAATTCACAAAAAAATCACTACCAATCAGCTTTAAATTGCCTGAAACGTGCTCCTAACAGGATTTTGGGGGAACATTTTTTTTTTCTGTTTTCGTCACTCGTCACTTTTCGTCACTACCGAAACGGAAAAAAAAAATCACAAAAAAATCACAAAAAAATCACAAAAAAATCACTACCAATCAGCTTTAAATTGCCTGAAACGTGCTCCTAACAGGTTTTTGGGGGAACAATTCTTTTTCTGTTTTCGTTACTCGTCACTTTTCGTCACTACCGAAACGGAAAAAAAAAATCACAAAAAAATCACTACCAATCAGCTTTAAATTGCCTGAAACGTGCTCCTAACAGGTTTTTGGGGGAACATTTTTTTTTCTGTTTTCGTCACTCGTCACTTTCCGTCACTACCGAAACGGAAAAAAAAATTCACAAAAAAATCACTACCAATCAGCTTTAAATTGCCTGAAACGCGCTCCTAACAGGTTTTTGGGGGAACAATTTTTTTTCTGTTTTCGTCACTCGTCACTTTTCGTCACTACCGAAACGTGAAAAAAAAAAATCACAAAAAAATCACTACCAATCAGCTTTAAATTGCCTGAAACGTGCTCCTAACAGGTTTTTGGGGGAACAATTTTTTTTCTGTTTTCGTCACTCGTCACTTTTCGTCACTACCGAAACGGAAAAAAAAAATCACAAAAAAATCACTACCAATCAGCTTTAAATTGCCTGAAACGTGCTCCTAACAGGTTTTTGGGGGAACAATTTTTTTTCTGTTTTCGTCACTCGTCACTTTTCGTCACTACCGAAACGGAAAAAAAAAATCACAAAAAAATCACTACCAATCAGCTTTAAATTGCCTGAAACGCGCTCCTAACAGGTTTTTGGGGGAACAATTTTTTTTCTGTTTTCGTCACTCGTCACTTTTCGTCACTACCGAAACGGGAAAAAAAAAATCACAAAAAAATCACTACCAATCAGCTTTAAATTGCCTGAAACGTGCTCCTAACAGGCTTTTGGGGGAACAATTCTTTTTCTGTTTTCGTCACTCGTCACTTTTCGTCACTACCGAAACGGAAAAAAAAAATTCACAAAAAAATCACTACCAATCAGCTTTAAATTGCCTGAAACGTGCTCCTAACAGGTTTTTGGGGGAACATTTTTTTTTTCTGTTTTCGTCACTCGTCACTTTTCGTCACTACCGAAACGGAAAAAAAAAATCACAAAAAAATCACAAAAAAATCACAAAAAAATCACTACCAATCAGCTTTAAATTGCCTGAAACGTGCTCCTAACAGGTTTTTGGGGGAACAATTCTTTTTCTGTTTTCGTTACTCGTCACTTTTCGTCACTACCGAAACGGAAAAAAAAAATCACTACCAATCAGCTTTAAATTGCCTGAAACGTGCTCCTAACAGGTTTTTGGGGGAACATTCTTTTTTCTGTTTTCGTCACTCGTCACTTTTCGTCACTACCGAAACGGGGAAAAAAAATCACAAAAAAATCACTACCAATCAGCTTTAAATTGCCTGAAACGTGCTCCTAACAGGTTTTTGGGGGAACAATTTTTTTTCTGTTTTCGTCACTCGTCACTTTTCGTCACTACCGAAACGGGAAAAAAAAAATCACAAAAAAATCACTACCAATCAGCTTTAAATTGCCTGAAACGTGCTCCTAACAATTCTTTTTCTGTTTTCGTCACTCGTCACTTTTCGTCACTACCGAAACGGGGAAAAAAAATCACAAAAAAATCACAAAAAAATCACAAAAAAATCACTACCAATCAGCTTTAAATTGCCTGAAACGTGCTCCTAACAGGTTTTTGGGGGAACAATTTTTTTTCTGTTTTCGTCACTCGTCACTTTCCGTCACTACCGAAACGGAAAAAAAAATTCACAAAAAAATCACTACCAATCAGCTTTAAATTGCCTGAAACGCGCTCCTAACAGGTTTTTGGGGGAACAATTTTTTTTCTGTTTTCGTCACTCGTCACTTTTCGTCACTACCGAAACGTGAAAAAAAAAAATCACAAAAAAATCACTACCAATCAGCTTTAAATTGCCTGAAACGTGCTCCTAACAGGTTTTTGGGGGAACAATTTTTTTTCTGTTTTCGTCACTCGTCACTTTTCGTCACTACCGAAACGGAAAAAAAAAATCACAAAAAAATCACTACCAATCAGCTTTAAATTGCCTGAAACGTGCTCCTAACAGGTTTTTGGGGGAACAATTTTTTTTCTGTTTTCGTCACTCGTCACTTTTCGTCACTACCGAAACGGAAAAAAAAAATCACAAAAAAATCACTACCAATCAGCTTTAAATTGCCTGAAACGCGCTCCTAACAGGTTTTTGGGGGAACAATTTTTTTTCTGTTTTCGTCACTCGTCACTTTTCGTCACTACCGAAACGGGAAAAAAAAAATCACAAAAAAATCACTACCAATCAGCTTTAAATTGCCTGAAACGTGCTCCTAACAGGCTTTTGGGGGAACAATTCTTTTTCTGTTTTCGTCACTCGTCACTTTTCGTCACTACCGAAACGGAAAAAAAAAATTCACAAAAAAATCACTACCAATCAGCTTTAAATTGCCTGAAACGTGCTCCTAACAGGTTTTTGGGGGAACATTTTTTTTTTCTGTTTTCGTCACTCGTCACTTTTCGTCACTACCGAAACGGAAAAAAAAAATCACAAAAAAATCACAAAAAAATCACAAAAAAATCACTACCAATCAGCTTTAAATTGCCTGAAACGTGCTCCTAACAGGTTTTTGGGGGAACAATTCTTTTTCTGTTTTCGTTACTCGTCACTTTTCGTCACTACCGAAACGGAAAAAAAAAATCACTACCAATCAGCTTTAAATTGCCTGAAACGTGCTCCTAACAGGTTTTTGGGGGAACATTCTTTTTTCTGTTTTCGTCACTCGTCACTTTTCGTCACTACCGAAACGGGGAAAAAAAATCACAAAAAAATCACTACCAATCAGCTTTAAATTGCCTGAAACGTGCTCCTAACAGGTTTTTGGGGGAACAATTTTTTTTCTGTTTTCGTCACTCGTCACTTTTCGTCACTACCGAAACGGGAAAAAAAAAATCACAAAAAAATCACTACCAATCAGCTTTAAATTGCCTGAAACGTGCTCCTAACAATTCTTTTTCTGTTTTCGTCACTCGTCACTTTTCGTCACTACCGAAACGGGGAAAAAAAATCACAAAAAAATCACAAAAAAATCACAAAAAAATCACTACCTATCAGCTTTAAATTGCCTGAAACGTGCTCCTAACAGGTTTTTGGGGGAACAATTCTTTTTCTGTTTTCGTTACTCGTCACTTTTCGTCACTACCGAAACGGGAAAAAAAAATCACAAAAAAATCACTACCAATCAGCTTTAAATTACCTGAAACGTGCTCCTAACAGGTTTTTGGGGGAACAATTTTTTTTCTGTTTTCGTCACTCGTCACTTTTCGTCACTACCGGAACGGGAAAAAAAAATCACAAAAAAATCACAAAAAAATCACTACCAATCAGCTTTAAATTGCCTGAAACGTGCTCCTAACAGGTTTTTGGGGGAACAATTCTTTTTCTGTTTTCGTCACTCGACACTTTTCGTCACTACCGAAACGGAAAAAAAAAATCACAAAAAAATCACTACCAATCAGCTTTAAATTGCCTGAAACGTGCTCCTAACAGGTTTTTGGGGGAACAATTCTTTTTCTGTTTTCGTCACTCGTCACTTTTCGTCACTACCGAAACGGGAAAAAAAATTCACAAAAAAATCACTACCAATCAGCTTTAAATTGCCTGAAACGTGCTCCTAACAGGTTTTTGGGGGAACAATTCTTTTTCTGTATTCGTCACTCGTCACTTTTCGTCACTACCGAAACGGAAAAAAAAAATCACAAAAAAATCACTACCAATCAGCTTTAAATTGCCTGAAACGTGCTCCTAGCAGGTTTTTGGGGGAACAATTTTTTTTCTGTTTTCGTCACTCGTCACTTTTCGTCACTACCGAAACGGGAAAAAAAATTCACAAAAAAATCACTACCGATCAGCTTTAAATTGCCTGAAACGTGCTCCTAACAGGTTTTTGGGGGAAACATTTTTTTTCTGTTTTCGTCACTCGTCACTTTTCTGTCACTACCGAAACGGGAAAAGAAAATCACAAAAAAATCACTACCAATCAGCTTTAAATTGCCTGAAACGTGCTCCTAACAGGTTTTTGGGGGAACAATTTTTTTTCTGTTTTCGTCACTCGTCACTTTTCGTCACTACCGGAACGGAAAAAAAAAATCACAAAAAAATCACAAAAAAATCACTACCAATCAGCTTTAAATTGCCTGAAACGTGCTCCTAACAGGTTTTTGGGGGAACAATTCTTTTTCTGTTTTCGTCACTCGTCACTTTTCGTCACTACCGAAACGGGAAAAAAAATTCACAAAAAAATCACTACCAATCAGCTTTAAATTGCCTGAAACGTGCTCCTAACAGGTTTTTGGGGGAACAATTTTTTTCTGTTTTCGTCACTCGTCACTTTTCGTCACTACCGAAACGGGAAAAAAAAAATCACAAAAAAATCACTACCAATCAGCTTTAAATTGCCTGAAACGTGCTCCTAACAGGCTTTTGGGGGAACAATTCTTTTTCTGTTTTCGTCACTCGTCACTTTTCGTCACTACCGAAACGGGAAAAAAAAATTCACAAAAAAATCACTACCAATCAGCTTTAAATTGCCTGAAACGTGCTCCTAACAGGTTTTTGGGGGAACAATTTTTTTTTCTGTTTTCGTCACTCGTCACTTTTCGTCACTACCGAAACGGAAAAAAAAAATCACAAAAAAATCACTACCAATCAGCTTTAAATTGCCTGAAACGTGCTCCTAACAGGTTTTTGGGGGAACAATTCTTTTTCTGTTTTCGTTACTCGTCACTTTTCGTCACTACCGAAACGGAAAAAAAAAATCACAAAAAAATCACTACCAATCAGCTTTAAATTGCCTGAAACGTGCTCCTAACAGGTTTTTGGGGGAACATTTTTTTTCTTCTGTTTTCGTCACTCGTCACTTCTCGTCACTACCGAAACGGGAAAAAAAATTCACAAAAAAATCACTACCAATCAGCTTTAAATTGCCTGAAACGTGCTCCTAACAGGTTTTTGGGGGAACAATTATTTTTCTGTTTTCGTCACTCGTCACTTTTCGTCACTACCGAAACGGAAAAAAAAAATCACTACCAATCAGCTTTAAATTGCCTGAAACGTGCTCCTAACAGGTTTTTGGGGGAACATTTTTTTTCTTCTGTTTTCGTCACTCGTCACTTCTCGTCACTACCGAAACGGGAAAAAAAATTCACAAAAAAATCACTACCAATCAGCTTTAAATTGCCTGAAACGTGCTCCTAACAGGTTTTTGGGGGAACAATTATTTTTCTGTTTTCGTCACTCGTCACTTTTCGTCACTACCGAAACGGAAAAAAAAAATCACTACCAATCAGCTTTAAATAGCCTGAAACGTGCTCCTAACAGGTTTTTGGGGGAACAATTTTTTTTTCTGTTTTCGTCACTCGTCACTTTTCGTCACTACCGAAACGGGGGAAAAAAATCACAAAAAAATCACTACCAATCAGCTTTAAATTGCCTGAAACGTGCTCCTAACAGGTTTTTTGGGGAACATTTTTTTTTCTGTTTTCGTCACTCGTCACTTTTCGTCACTACCGAAACGGGGAAAAAAAATCACAAAAAAATCACTACCAATCAGCTTTAAATTGCCTGAAACGTGCTCCTAACAGGTTTTTGGGGGAACAATTTTTTTTCTGTTTTCGTCACTCGTCACTTTTCGTCACTACCGAAACGGGAAAAAAAAAATCACAAAAAAATCACTACCAATCAGCTTTAAATTGCCTGAAACGTGCTCCTAACAGGTTTTTGGGGGAACAATTCTTTTTCTGTTTTCGTTACTCGTCACTTTTCGTCACTACCGAAACGGAAAAAAAAAATCACAAAAAAATCACTACCAATCAGCTTTAAATTGCCTGAAACGTGCTCCTAACAGGTTTTTGGGGGAACAATTTTTTTTCTGTTTTCGTCACTCGTCACTTTTCGTCACTACCGAAACAAAAAAAAAAAATCACAAAAAAATCACTACCAATCAGCTTTAAATTGCCTGAAACGTGCTCCTAACAGGTTTTTGGGGGAACAATTCTTTTTCTGTTTTCGTCACTCGACACTTTTCGTCACTACCGAAACGGAAAAAAAAAATCACAAAAAAATCACTACCAATCAGCTTTAAATTGCCTGAAACGTGCTCCTAACAGGTTTTTGGGGGAACAATTCTTTTTCTGTTTTCGTCACTCGTCACTTTTCGTCACTACCGAAACGGGAAAAAAAATTCACAAAAAAATCACTACCAATCAGCTTTAAATTGCCTGAAACGTGCTCCTAACAGGTTTTTGGGGGAACAATTTTTTCTCTGTTTTCGTCACTCGTCACTTTTCGTCACTACCGAAACGGGAAAAAAAATTCACAAAAAAATCACTACCAATCAGCTTTAAATTGCCTGAAACGTGCTCCTAACAGGTTTTTGGGGGAACAATTTGTTTTCTGTTTTCGTCACTCGACACTTTTCGTCGCTACCGAAACGGAAAAAAAAAAAATGTCACAAAAAAATCACTACCAATCAGCTTTAAATTGCCTGAAACGTGCTCCTAACAGGTTTTTGGGGGAATTTTTTTTTTTCTGTTTTCGTCACTCGTCACTTTTCGTCACTACCGAAACGGGAAAAAAAAATCACAAAAAAATCACTACCAATCAGCTTTAAATTGCCTGAAACGTGCTCCTAACAGGTTTTTGGGGGAACATTTTTTTTTCTGTTTTCGTCACTCGTCACTTTTCGTCACTACCGGAACGGAAAAAAAAAATCACCAAAAAATCACAAAAAAATCACTACCAATCAGCTTTAAATTGCCTGAAACGTGCTCCTAACAGGTTTTTGGGGGAACAATTCTTTTTCTGTTTTCGTCACTCGTCACTTTTCGTCACTACCGAAACGGGAAAAAAAATTCACAAAAAAATCACTACCAATCAGCTTTAAATTGCCTGAAACGTGCTCCTAACAGGTTTTTGGGGGAACATTTTTTTTTCTGTTTTCGTCACTCGTCACTTTTCGTCACTCCCGAAACGGGAAAAAAAATTTCACAAAAAAATCAATACCAATCAGCTTTAAATTGCCTGAAACGTGCTCCTAACAGGTTTTTGGGGGAACATTTTTTTTTTCTGTTTTCGTCACTCGTCACTTTTCGTCACTACCGAAACGAAAAAAAAAAATCACAAAAAAATCACAAAAAAATCACTACCAATCAGCTTTAAATTGCCTGAAACGTGCTCCTAACAGGTTTTTGGGGGAACAATTCTTTTTCTGTTTTCGTCACTCGACACTTTTCGTCACTACCAAAACGGAAAACAAAAATCACAAAAAAATCACTACCAATCAGCTTTAAATTGCCTGAAACGTGCTCCTAACAGGTTTTTGGGGGAACAATTTTTTTTCTGTTTTCGTCACTCGTCACTTTTCGTCACTACCGAAACGGGAAAAAAAATTCACAAAAAAATCACTACCAATCAGCTTTAAATTGCCTGAAACGTGCTCCTAACAGGTTTTTGGGGGAACAATTTGTTTTCTGTTTTCGTCACTCGTCACTTTTCGTCACTACCGAAACGGGAAAAAAAATGTCACAAAAAAATCACTACCAATCAGCTTTAAATTGCCTGAAACGTGCTCCTAACAGGTTTTTTGGGGAACCATTTTTTTTCTGTTTTCGTCACTCGACACTTTTCGTCGCTACCGAAACGGAAAAAAAAAATCACAAAAAAATCACTATCAATCAGCTTTAAATTGCCTGAAACGTGCTCCTAACAGGTTTTTGGGGGAACAATTCTTTTTCTGTATTCGTCACTCGTCACTTTTCGTCACTACCGAAACGGAAAAAAAAAATCACAAAAAAATCACTACCAATCAGCTTTAAATTGCCTGAAACGTGCTCCTAGCAGGTTTTTGGGGGAACAATTTTTTTTCTGTTTTCGTCACTCGTCACTTTTCGTCACTACCGAAACGGGAAAAAAAATTCACAAAAAAATCACTACCGATCAGCTTTAAATTGCCTGAAACGTGCTCCTAACAGGTTTTTGGGGGAAACATTTTTTTTCTGTTTTCGTCACTCGTCACTTTTCTGTCACTACCGAAACGGGAAAAGAAAATCACAAAAAAATCACTACCAATCAGCTTTAAATTGCCTGAAACGTGCTCCTAACAGGTTTTTGGGGGAACAATTTTTTTTCTGTTTTCGTCACTCGTCACTTTTCGTCACTACCGGAACGGAAAAAAAAAATCACAAAAAAATCACAAAAAAATCACTACCAATCAGCTTTAAATTGCCTGAAACGTGCTCCTAACAGGTTTTTGGGGGAACAATTCTTTTTCTGTTTTCGTCACTCGTCACTTTTCGTCACTACCGAAACGGGAAAAAAAAATCACAAAAAAATCACTACCAATCAGCTTTAAATTGCCTGAAACGTGCTCCTAACAGGTTTTTGGGGGAACAATTTTTTTCTGTTTTCGTCACTCGTCACTTTTCGTCACTACCGAAACGGGAAAAAAAAAATCACAAAAAAATCACTACCAATCAGCTTTAAATTGCCTGAAACGTGCTCCTAACAGGCTTTTGGGGGAACAATTCTTTTTCTGTTTTCGTCACTCGTCACTTTTCGTCACTACCGAAACGGGAAAAAAAAATTCACAAAAAAATCACTACCAATCAGCTTTAAATTGCCTGAAACGTGCTCCTAACAGGTTTTTGGGGGAACAATTTTTTTTTCTGTTTTCGTCACTCGTCACTTTTCGTCACTACCGAAACGGAAAAAAAAAATCACAAAAAAATCACTACCAATCAGCTTTAAATTGCCTGAAACGTGCTCCTAACAGGTTTTTGGGGGAACAATTCTTTTTCTGTTTTCGTTACTCGTCACTTTTCGTCACTACCGAAACGGAAAAAAAAAATCACAAAAAAATCACTACCAATCAGCTTTAAATTGCCTGAAACGTGCTCCTAACAGGTTTTTGGGGGAACATTTTTTTTCTTCTGTTTTCGTCACTCGTCACTTCTCGTCACTACCGAAACGGGAAAAAAAATTCACAAAAAAATCACTACCAATCAGCTTTAAATTGCCTGAAACGTGCTCCTAACAGGTTTTTGGGGGAACAATTATTTTTCTGTTTTCGTCACTCGTCACTTTTCGTCACTACCGAAACGGAAAAAAAAAATCACTACCAATCAGCTTTAAATTGCCTGAAACGTGCTCCTAACAGGTTTTTGGGGGAACATTTTTTTTCTTCTGTTTTCGTCACTCGTCACTTCTCGTCACTACCGAAACGGGAAAAAAAATTCACAAAAAAATCACTACCAATCAGCTTTAAATTGCCTGAAACGTGCTCCTAACAGGTTTTTGGGGGAACAATTATTTTTCTGTTTTCGTCACTCGTCACTTTTCGTCACTACCGAAACGGAAAAAAAAAATCACTACCAATCAGCTTTAAATTGCCTGAAACGTGCTCCTAACAGGTTTTTGGGGGAACAATTTTTTTTTCTGTTTTCGTCACTCGTCACTTTTCGTCACTACCGAAACGGGGGAAAAAAATCACAAAAAAATCACTACCAATCAGCTTTAAATTGCCTGAAACGTGCTCCTAACAGGTTTTTGGGGGAACATTTTTTTTTCTGTTTTCGTCACTCGTCACTTTTCGTCACTACCGAAACGGGGAAAAAAAATCACAAAAAAATCACTACCAATCAGCTTTAAATTGCCTGAAACGTGCTCCTAACAGGTTTTTGGGGGAACAATTTTTTTTCTGTTTTCGTCACTCGTCACTTTTCGTCACTACCGAAACGGGAAAAAAAAAATCACAAAAAAATCACTACCAATCAGCTTTAAATTGCCTGAAACGTGCTCCTAACAGGTTTTTGGGGGAACAATTCTTTTTCTGTTTTCGTTACTCGTCACTTTTCGTCACTACCGAAACGGAAAAAAAAAATCACAAAAAAATCACTACCAATCAGCTTTAAATTGCCTGAAACGTGCTCCTAACAGGTTTTTGGGGGAATAATTTTTTTTTCTGTTTTCGTCACTCGTCACTTCTCGTCACTACCGAAACGGGAAAAAAAATTCACAAAAAAATCACTACCAATCAGCTTTAAATTGCCTGAAACGTGCTCCTAACAGGTTTTTGGGGGAACAATTATTTTTCTGTTTTCGTCACTCGTCACTTTTCGTCACTACCGAAACGGAAAAAAAAAATCACTACCAATCAGCTTTAAATTGCCTGAAACGTGCTCCTAACAGGTTTTTGGGGGAACAATTTTTTTTTCTGTTTTCGTCACTCGTCACTTTTCGTCACTACCGAAACGGGGAAAAAAAAATCACAAAAAAATCACTACCAATCAGCTTTAAATTGCCTGAAACGTGCTCCTAACAGGTTTTTGGGGGAACATTTTTTTTTCTGTTTTCGTCACTCGTCACTTTTCGTCACTACCGAAACGGGAAAAAAAAATCACAAAAAAATCACTACCAATCAGATTTAAATTGCCTGAAACGTGCTCCTAACAGTTTTTTGGGGGAACAATTTTTTTTCTGTTTTCGTCACTCGTCACTTTTCGTCACTACCGAAACGGAAAAAAAAATTCACAAAAAAATCACTACCAATCAGCTTTAAACTGCCTGAAACGTGCTCCTAACAGGTTTTTGGGGGAACAATTTTTTTTCTGTTTTCGTCACTCGTCACTTTTCGTCACTACCGAAACGGGGAAAAAAAATCACAAAAAAATCTCTACCAATCAGCTTTAAATTGATTGGTATTACTTTGTTGTGACATTTTTTTTGGTCCCTAACATTCATCGAGCTCTGGACTTAGTAAATTCACCATTGGGTCACTACCGAAACGAAAGTTGGTCACTACCGAAACGAAAGTTAAATCCGAAAAAATCACTAAGTGTGGAGGCCAAAATCGTCCCCCCGAAAACCTGTTAGGAGTACGTTTCAGGCAATTTAGAGTTGATTGGTAGTACTTTGTAGTGACATTTTTTTTGGTCCCTAACATTCATCGAGCTCTGGACTTAGTAAATTCACCATTGGGTCACTACCGAAACGAAAGTTGGTCCCTACTGAAACGAAAGTTAAATCCGAAAAAATCACTAAGTGTGGAGGCCAAAATCATCCCCCCGAAAACCTGTTAGGAGTATGTTTCAGGCAATTTAGAGTTGATTGGTAGTACTTTGTAGTGACATTTTTTTTGGTCCCTAACATTCATCGAGCTCTGGACTTAGTAAATTCACCATTGGGTCACTACCGAAACGAAAGTTGGTCCCTACCGAAACGAAAGTTGGTCCCTACCGAAACGAAAGTTAAATCCGAAAAAAATCACTAAGTGTGGAGGGCAAAATCGTCCCCCCAAAAACCTCTTAGGAGTACGTTTCAGTCAATTTAGAGTTGATTGGTAGTACTTTGTAGTGACCTTTTTTTGGTCCCTAAAATTCATCGAGCTCTGGACTTAGTAAAAAAAAAAAATCACCATTGTGTCACTACCGAAACAAAAGTTTGTCACTACCGAAACGAAAGTTAAATCCGAAAAAATCACTAAGTGTGGAGGCCAAAATCGTCCCCCAAAAAACCTCTTAGGAGTAGTTTCATGCAATTTTCACTACAAAAAAAAAAAAAAATCACCATTGTGTCACTACCGAAACGAAAGTTTGTCACTACCGAAACGAAAGTTAAATCCGAAAAAATCACTAAGTGTGGAGGCCAAAATCGTCCCCCCAAAAACCTCTTAGGAGTACGTTTCAGGCAATTTAGAGTTGATTGGTAGTACTTTGTAGTGACTTTTTTTTTGGTCCCTAAAATTCATCGAGCTCTGGACTTTCGTTTCGGTAGTTTGATTACAAAATGTAAGTTGTGTAAAAAATAATCTGACTATACTAAGTTGTTATTTGTTTGTTTAAGTCAGGCTATACTCTACTCAGAGTCATAAGTTTACAAAATGTACTAAAGTACAGTGAACGTCTGTGCGGTTTGTCTTCATCACTGAAAATAACGTACATGTAAATTGATATAAAACTGCTGTCATGTGCAGTTGGGGTGAAGAAACACAACCATTTCACTCCTAATAATACCTATTTGATTTGACATCCTGACTTGCTGCTGTAGCTGAGGCTTGAACCTGTTACCTGCTGCTCACTAGTCAGTGACTCTATCCATTCACCTACAGCTGTTTCCTTGGCATCTGTGGTTCTGAAACGTTTTGTTGTCAACCCCCCAAATTGACATGTATTTGGGCAGTGGACCCCAATGTGAAAAGATGTAGTGTCAGGGCCCCCCATGAAAAAGATTTATATTTATGCTGTAACACATTTTTTTAAAGTTATTTGTCTTGTTTGTTGTTCAAGTCAAAGCACCAGGAAGGCTGTACTTGTCAGCCATCTGTTAGCTCAATGGGTTGAGACGCAGTATTCATGATCCAGAGGCCATGAGTTCAAATCCCATTGATGTCTTTCCTATGATTCTTTCCTTTGCAGACTGGCTTCCAGAAGATCAACTGAAAACTACGAGGAAGGCTATATTTGTCATCCAACTGTTAGCTCAATAGGTTGAGACGCAGTATACATGATCCAGAGGCCATGAGTTCAAATCCCATTGATGTCTTTCCTATGATTCTTTCCTTTGCAGACTGGCTTCCAGAAGATCAACTGAAAACTACCAGGAAGGCTGTACTTGTCAGCCATCTGTTAGCTCAATGGGTTGAGACGCAGTATTCATGATCCAGAGGCCATGAGTTCAAATCCTATTGATGTCTTTCCTATGATTCTTTCCTTTGCAGACTGGCTTCCAGAAGATCAACTGAAAATTACCAGGAAGGCTGTACTTGTCAGCCATCTGTTAGCTCAATGGGTTGAGACGCAGTATTCATGATCCAGAGGCCATGAGTTCAAATCCCATTGATCTCTTTCCTATGATTCTTTCCTTTGCAGACTGGCTTCCAGAAGATCAACTGAAAACTAGCAGGAAGGCTGTACTTGTCAGCCATCTGTTAGCTCAATGGGTTGAGACGCAGTATTCATGATCCAGAGGCCATGAGTTCAAATCCCATTGATGTCTTTCCTATGATTCTTTCCTTTGCAGACTGGCTTCCAGAAGATCAACTGAAAACTACCAGGAAGGCTGTATTTGTCAGCCATCTGTTAACTCAATGGGTTGAGACGCAGTATACATGTTCCAGAGGCCATGAGTTCAAATCCCACTGGTGTCTTTACTGTGATGCTTCCCTTTGCAGACTAACTTCTAGAAAAACAAGTTAAAACCACCAGAAAACCTGTAACTCTCAGCCAACAGCATAGCTCAACTGGTAGAGCGTCTGTCCAATAACATGACTTGACTTGACTTGACTTGAGTGGGTTCGATTCCCACTCGAGTCAAGTGTCCCGGGTAACTTGGGGCAACGGATAAATTGACTGATATCCTTAGTGATGCTTCCCTTTGCAGACTAACTTCTAGAAAAACAAGTTAAAACCACCAGGAAACCTGTAACTCAGCCAACAGCTTAGCTCAACTGGTAGAGCGTCTGTCCAATAACATGACTTGACTTGACTTGACTTGAGTGGGTTCGATTCCCACTCGAGTCAAGTGTCCCCGGTAACTTGGGGCAACGGATAAATTGACTGATATCCTTAGTGATGCTTCCTTTTGCAGACTAACTTCTAGAAAAACAAGTTAAAACCACCAGGAAACCTGTAACTCTCAGCCTACAGCATAGCTCAACTGGTAGAGCGTCTGTCTAATAACATGACTTGACTTGACTTGAGTGGGTTCGATTCCCACTTGAGTCAAGTGTCCCCGGTATCTTGGGGCAACGGATAAATTGACTGATATCCTTAGTGATGCTTCCCTTTGCAGACTAACTTCTAGAAAACAAGTTAAAACCACCAGGAAACCTGTAACTCTCAGCCTACAGCATAGCTCAACTGGTAGAGCGTCTGTCCAATAACATGACTTGACTTGACTTGAGTGGGTTCGATTCCCACTTGAGTCAAGTGTCCCCGGTATCTTGGGGCAACGGATAAATTGACTGATATCCTTAGTGATGCTTCCCTTTGCAGACTAACTTCTAGAAAACAAGTTAAAACCACCAGGAAACCTGTAACTCTCAGCCAACAGCATAGCTCGACTGGTAGAGCGTCTGTCCAATAACATGACTTGACTTGACTTGAGTGGGTTCGATTCCCACTCGAGTCAAGTGTCCCAGGTAACTTGGGGCAACGGATAAATTGACTGATATCCGTAGAATAACTTGTAGGAGTGTGCTGGTTCATGTTATTGGACAGACGCTCTACCAGTTCAGCTATGCTGTTGGCTGAGAGTTACAGGTTTTCTGGTGGTTTTAACTTGTTTTTCTAGAAGTTAGTCTGCAAAGGGAAGCATCACAGTAAAGACACCAGTGGGATTTGAACTCATGGCCTCTGGAACATGTATACTGCGTCTCAACCCATTGAGTTAACAGATGGCTGACAAGTAGAGCCTTCCTGGTAGTTTTCAGTTGATCTTCTGGAAGCCAGTCTGCAAAGGAAAGAATCATAGGAAAGACATCAATGGGATTTGAACTCATGGCCTCTGGATCATGAATACTGCATCTCAACCCATTGAGCTAACAGATGGCTGACAAGTACAGCCTTCCTGGAAGTTTTCAGTTGATCTTCTGGAAGCCAGTCTGCAAAGGAAAGAATCATAGGAAAGACATCAATGGGATTTGAACTCATGGCCTCTGGATCATGTATACTGCGTCTCAACCCATTGAGCTAACAGTTGGATGACAAATATAGCCTTCCTGGTAGTTTTCAGTTGATCTTCTGGAAGCCAGTCTGCAAAGGAAAGAATCATAGGAAAGACATCAATGGGATTTGAACTCATGGCCTCTGGATCATGAATACTGCGTCTCAACCCATTGAGCTAACAGATGGCTGACAAATACAGCCTTCCTGGAAGTTTTCAGTTGATCTTCTGGAAGCCAGTCTGCAAAGGAAAGAATCATAGGAAATACATCAATGGGATTTGAACTCATGGCCTCTGGATCATGTATACTGCGTCTCAACCCATTGAGCTAACAGTTGGATGACAAATATAGCCTTCCTCGTAGTTTTCAGTTGATCTTCTGGAAGCCAGTCTGCAAAGGAAAGAATCATAGGAAAGACAGCAATGGGATTTGAACTCATGGCCTCTGGATCATGAATACTGCGTCTCAACCCACTGAGCTAACAGATGGCTGACAAGTACAGCCTTCCTGGTGCTTTGACTTGAACAACAAACAAGACAAATAATTAAAAAAAAAATGTGTTACAGCATAAATATAAATCTTTTTCATGGGGGGCCCTGACACTACATCTTTCCACATTGGGGTCCACTGCCCAAATACATGTCAATTTGGGGGGTTGACAACAAAACGTTTCAGAACCACAGATGCCAAGGAAACAGCTGTAGGTGAATGGATAGTCACTGACTAGTGAGCCGCAGGTAACAGGTTCAAGCCTCAGCTACAGCAGCAAGTCAGGATGTCAAATCAAATAGGTATTATTAGGAGTGAAATGGTTGTGTTTCTTCACCCCAACTGCACATGACAGCAGTTTTATATCAGTTTACATGTACGTTATTTTCAGTGATGAAGACAAACCGCACAGACGTTCACTGTACTTTAGTACATTTTGTAAACTTATGACTCTGAGTAGAGTATAGCCTGACTTAAACAAATAACAACTTAGTATAGTCAGATTATTTTTTACACAACTTACATTTTGTAATCAAACTGCCGAAACGAAAGTTGGTCACCACCGAAACGAAAGTTAAATCCGAAAAAATCACTAAGTGTGGAGGCCAAAATACTCCCCCCAAAAACCTGTTAGGAGTACGTTTCAGGCAATTTAGAGTTGATTGGTTATTTTCGTTTCGGTAAAATTTATTTTACAGAAACGAAAGTTAAATCCGAAAAAATCACAAAGTGTGGAGGCCAAAATTGTTCCCCCAAAAACCTGTTAGGAGTACGTTTCAGGCAAGTTGATTGGTAGTGACTTTTTTTTTGGTCCCTAACATTCATCGAGCTCTGGACTTAGTAATTTTTTTTTCGTTTCGGTAGTGACACCTTGTGTCACTACCGAAACGAAGTTAAATCCAAAAAAAAAATTGTTCCCCCAAAAACCTGTTAGGAGTACGTTTCAGGCAATTTAAAGTTGATTGGTAGTGACTTTTTTTTTTGGTCCCTAACATTCATCGAGCTCTGGACTTAGTAATTTTTTTTTTCGTTTCGGTAGTGACACCATTGTGTCACTACCGAAACGAAGTTAAATCCGAAAAAATCACTAATTGTGGAGGCCAAAATTGTTCCCCCAAAAACCTGTTAGGAGTACGTTTCAGGCAATTTAAAGTTGATTGGTAGTGACTTTTTTTTTGGTCCCTAACATTCATCGAGCTCTGGACTTCGTAATTTTTTTTTCGTTTCGGCAGTGACACCATTGTGTCACTACCGAAACGAAGTTAAATCCGAAAAAATCACTAAGTGTTGAGGCCAAAAAAAAAATTGTTCCCCCAAAAACCTGTTAGGAGTACGTTTCAGGCAATTTAAAGTTGATTGGTAGTGACTTCTTTTTTGGTCCCTAACATTCATCGAGCTCTGGACTTAGTAAATTCACCATTGGGTCACTACCGAAACGAAAGTTGGTCCCTACCGAAACGAAAGTTAAATCCGAAAAAATCACTAAGTGTGGAGGGCAAAATCGTCCCCCCGAAAACCTGTTAGGAGTACGTTTCAGGCAATTTAGAGTTGATTGGTAGTGATTTTTTTGCGATTTTTTTTTTCCGTTTCGGTAGTAACGAAAAGTGACGAGTGACGGAAACAGAAAAGGCAATTTATAGTTGATTGGTAGTACTTTGTAGTGACACTTTTTTTGGTCCCTAACATTCAAATATATTTTTTCACCATTGGGTCACTACCGAAACTCTGGACATGACTAATTCCTGGAACTGGTAGTTCCAGGAACGTCAGGTACGCCGTTCCTGGTAGTACCTGATGGTAGTTTGATACGGTAGTTTGTTATGGCAGTTTGATACCGTAGTTTCATAAGGAACGTAACAGACTACAGCAACCTGCAATCAGCAGACACCGCAGGGAATTGAACCCCATCCTAGTAAACCAGGAGTTCCATACCAGCGTCTTGACTTGCTTCTTGACTTATTTACAATATAGTGTTAAGTCTGTAGACAGACTATCTGCTCATTGTTTTAATTCTAAAGTGACAAGTTATACATTAAAAAAAGTCTGCCATTTTAAAATAAATCTCAAAGGGATATCAAATACTGCTATCAGATGGGGGCCCGTGGTCAAATACATATTAATATTAATTTGGGGGTCTTTGATATGAAAATGTTTGAGAACCACTGGTTTAAATAACATTTAGAAAAGAAGCCCAAATAAGCAACTACAGTTTAGAAACAAGCCCAGAAAACAAGCCCAGAAAACGTTATAAGCCACTTTGCAAACAAACAAGCCCAAAGTCACTTATAATAAGCAGACATGGCAACACTGATCACAGGTTTTATCAAACCCGGAAGTTATGCAGGAATGCCTACTGAGTGTCAAAAAAATACTTTCTGGCCTTGACAGCCCATGCATCCAAACAGAAAAGTCATATCTGATTGCATTACACAACATTAAACAATGTTAAACTCACTTTGCATGTTGCTTTGCCACTCGCTTTGCCACTCCATTCACTTTAAGCATGCGCATACCCTCTATTCCCCGATTGCAAATGAGCCTCCTTTGAAAACAAAGGCGACTTGCTGTGGTTGGCTACAACAGAATAGGGTGAGGGGCTGCTAATGTTGTTATGTTGATTTTTTGCTTTTTTCCCCTGGCGGATCTTGCCCCTACACAGGGGCAAGCAGGGTTTACAGACCGGGCCACGGCCTTGTTGGCCCCAACATACCTCAAAATTGTACTTAAGTACAGTTCTGTGAGTCTGCATGTATGTGTTAGGGGCAGATGAATAATTTTCATAAAACTGCAATAGTTAAAATCTATCTCCTCCTGGGATTTTTGAGTACTTTGCACAAAACTCTTTACACATGAACTTCGCGATGCGACGCGTTGTGAGCTTGTAGATCTGCTATTTTCAAATATTTTGTACTTTTACTTTTGGTACTTTAAGTACATTTTGATGCCAATACTTTTGTACTTTTACTCAAGTACATTTTGAATTCTGGACTTTTACTTGTAACAGAGTATTTTTATATTGCAGTACTGTTACTTTTACTTAAGTAAACAATTTGAGTACTTTTTCCACCACTGCGCTGCACACATTTACGAACACACATGCAAAAACGTGTAAATATAATCACAACGCATTATGTTTTCTCACTTTTACACTGATTACACTGCCTGCCAGCCAGCCAGCCAGCCAGACAGCCAAACAAACAGACAGACAGACAGACAGACAGACAGACAGACGCTCTACCTCCTGAGCCACTGCCGCCCCCATGTATTTTTGTCAATAACACCATCAATCAATGAAAGATCATTTGTATACTTACCAGAGCTGAATCCCACTCCCCATCTGAAGAGTCCATTAAAGAACACAGTGTGTCAATCTGTGTGATGTTCCACATGCTGATGTCATCAGTAGTGGCGTTGCGTGACGCAGGCCCCAGCTCCTGGACTTTCTCTTCTGGGATGAACGACTCACTGACATAGGCCTGACGTTGTGGATAGAGACATATTAGTGGATAGAGACATATTAGACGGGACACCAGATCAGAAATGCAACTGGAATCACTTTATTTGCGATACCTGTTCATTCATGCAATAAGTTTACAAGACTTTTATCTTGGTGGTAATGTGGTCAGACAATATTAAATATCATGGTAAAGGACAACAGCCTCACATGCAAGAATACAATACAAAATACATTGGAAACAGACTTTCCAAATGTCTTCATGAAGTTATCATTTAATTGGATGAAATAAGCCAGGCGCACAAGAAAATACCAATTGTTGACCACTTAAGCCTTATTATATATTTTGTTTTATATGCTAGTGCTATTTTCAAAAATATCTAGCAGATCTTTAAAGGTAGGGTAAGTGATGTTTTTTTTGTTTTTTGTTAAAACGTTATACAATATTCTGATAGTAATAATTGCTACAGAGCATTTGTTCGGTCACAGGGGTCTCTCCAGCTCTTTAGTAAACAGGATTATGTACATTTTCAGGTAGGTGACAACATTTAAGCCAATCAGGAGAGAGTACTGAAAATGCATTTTCTGTTTAATAAAGAGCTGGAGAGACATAGAGACTCATTTTACTGAACAAACACTCTATAGCAATGATTACTATCAGAATATAAAGCTATTTCACACTTATTTTAACAAAAGTAAATCACTTACCCTACCTTTAAGTTTCGCCTGTAATGACATGCCCAAAATAGGCACGCCCAAAATAGGCACGCCAGGTTGAAAGTGGTTAATTGAACTCAGACAATCTAAAACATGGACCTTTACTGGTCCATTTGGGGGGATGTTGCTTCATATTCAGTGACCCACCTCTTGCAGCTTGGTGAGAACAATGCTGGCGTACTCCTCTTGGTCCACTTTGTCCAAGATGGCGGCCAGGTTGTGTTTCACAGTCGTCGCGCTGAGGCAAGAGTTGAACTGTGTCTCGTCGTTGTAGTCGAAGGGGAAGGTCTCGTCGCCGATCGTCACCTGTGTGATTTGTCCCACCGTGCATTCAGTCGCTGTGACAGAGCAGAAGAGGCAGGGAAGGACAGCTTGTTACACACATTGTGGGTGTTGTTAACCACCTGCCCAAGGCCTTTGGCTTAACCCATTAAGGCCTGAGGTTCCGATTCTACAAAACGTCTTCTAAATCCTAACAGTTTTATGAAAAACGTATGTTACTATGTCAGTGGTTCTCAAACCTTTTCATGTCAAGGACCCCCAAAATTATATGTATTTGGCTGCCGACCCCCATCTGAAAATGTTTTGTTCCAGGGACCCCCAGATGCAAAGATTTGAGTAAAAGAAATATGCTTTAAAAATATGTATATTCAAAGATTTGCTAAAATGTTCACGATTTTTCAAAAATAGCTCATAGCTTGTACATCTGCTATTTTTGAATATCCAAAGTATAAAAGAATGGTTTAAGTGGTTACACAGACACGCAATTCCTGCGTTTAATGGGATGAGTGGTTTTATACAAAAAGAAAATTACGAAAATAGCAGATCTACAAGCTCATACAGGTCGTGTGACGTTGCAGATCTGCTATTTTTGCTATTTAACGTTTCTTGAAATTCTTTTACAAATGTCTCCCCTATGATGACAAGTCCAAAACAGGGACGGCAGGTTTAAAGTGGTTATAGTATGGTTAGGTCACCAAAGGAAACAAATGCACCAAGACAGTGGTTCGCAAAGTGGGGTCCAGGGACCAGGGACCCCACGGAAACGCCCTAAGGGTTTCCCCAACAGTGGGTCAGGAGCGGACGCATTTTCATGGGGCGCGAGTAAATATATATATTTTTCATTTCCTACATGAATAAAAAAATACATATTTCAAAAGATTGTGAAAAGAAAGAAAAATCATACATTAAAAGAAAAATCTAACATCTTTCAAAGGAATGTCATAAATAAAAGAAAACAATCTAAGAAATTCCATAAATGTATAATACTTTTAAGAAGTAGTGAACATAGCGTATCTACTTCTACAAGTGCACAACGTTGTGCGTTTGTAAATAAGCTATGTTCCCAGGGAGACATCACATTTATCTTTTTGGTCTCGAGCCAAAACGTTTGGGAACCACTGACTCCACTGAGAGATGACAGCAGGCAGAAATAGGAGCTGAGACTTACTGGTGGATCGTTTTGTCCTGCTGTTCCTAATGGAATGCCTGATGGCTTTCTTCATTCTCCTCTTCTTCCACCTCTTCACTCCATCCCGCCTAAGGACTTTAAGGAATGCCTTCAGGAACTGTCGCTTAGTTTTCTGTTCGGGCAAAATGAAAACGCCAATCTCAATAAAAGTGATGGACAAACAGACAGGCATGACCAAATGCACGAAGCAACAGAAAAGTGGAAATGATGTTAAAGGGATAGTTCACCCCGAAAATGATTTTTTTTTCCTATCGATTAGTCACCCCATGGAGACTTGAATTCATAGGAGTGGCATTTGATGACCGGCAGCGGTTCCGGTAGGAGACACAAAGAGTCTCCTTTGTGTCTCCTACCGGAACCGCTGGTCATCAAATTATTGGCTTAGGAATGCGACAAAAAAAAAAAAAATCCATGAATTCAAGTCTCCATGGGGTGACTAATCGATAGAAGCAAAGTATTTTTTTGGGTGAACTATCCCTTTAACAGAGCCAAGGCAATCTATTACTCACTTTATCAAACTTATCGTAGAAGGTCGATGATAAGTACAGTGGCAGAATACCCAGGTTGTTCAAAGGGTCTCTATTCCATGTTGCAGGATCTCTGGGTGCACAAAAACATTTAATACGGTATTTCAGTTGTCATTGAAAAACAAAAAACATCATCAACGTTCAAATTGTCGGAGGTTACTTTTCAGCAAATGGGGAAAATAACCCGTTGTCCATCGGATCCCATGTAGTTGTTTGTCGTATGCTCTTGTTGATACTTTTCACTTATTAAATATTTTTAAATCCCACAGGCAGACTGGTGACCCTATTTTGGGCATTTTATTATCAGTGGTGTAAATTAACTAAGTGCATGTACTCAAGTACTGTACATAAGTACAATTCTGAGGTATTTTTTACTTTACTGGAGTATTTCCAATTTTCAGTACTTTTACTTCTACTCCACTACATCTCAGAGGCAAATATAAATAATAAATCATTATTATTTGAAAACTTTAGCCACAAGTTACTTTGTAGATTTTGATTATTATTACAAAACCACTTCAGCCCTATATACATTTCGCCTATTTGAAAATAGCTGATCAACAAGTTCACAATGCGTCGCGATGCAACACATTGTGAGCTTGTAGATCTGCTATTTTCAAAATATTTTTATGCATTTTATAGACTTGAAAAACATTCTGCATAATGAGTACTTGAACTACTTTTGGTACTTTAAGTATATTTTGATGCCAATACCTTTGTACTTTTACTCAAGTCAATTATGATTACCGGACTTTTACTTGTAACAGAGTGTTTCTACATTGCTGTATTGATACTTTTACTTATTGTAAGTAAAAAGTTTGAATACTTTTTCCACCACTGCTAATAACTGAACTGTGCTTGTCGTTGCTTACCCGTATGTCGTTGTCCCTGACAACAGGAGGGTTTCCATGGCAGCCGCTTGATTTGTGTTGATATTTGGGCAGTTCTTTAGTTTCTCCAGGATGGATGAGTGAGAATTCGTAATATAAGCCGCACCAATCTTACAGCACATGTTACCCAAAACTGATGTTATCCTCTGTCAAGGTTGTGGTTGTTATACCCTAAGACAGAAAAAAAGGGAGAAAAAATATGAATAAACTTAAGCACATGAAATCTGTGAAAATAGCAGATCTACAAGCTCATAGAAAGATTTTGTGTACAGGGAAAAAAATAGGCGGCCTAATATAGACCCCTGGGGGACTCTGGTCAATGAAGTGGTTAAAGGTTTCGGTTCATTCATGAAAATAATGGCATCAGAACTATTAGTATCACAGCATTGAAATTGGATTGTAAGCTATCTATATTGTCCTGTATAACTGTTATGTTAGTTATAATGTGAAGGTTTGAAGATCATCTGTACAATGTTCTCCCTGAGACCCAATGTCAGTGGATTTGACTGTCATTATCAGTAATAGTTTAATTTGTGTAGGTCCGGTGGTTACTGGTTACTGGTTACTCTCAACTCACCAGGCAAGTCCTGGCATTTTTTAACAGAGCAGTACGTTTGTAGCTGAGAGCACTGGAGAAGACGGAGAAATCTGCACCAGCCAGCTCTTGGAAATAGGCTCTGCAGTTCGCCGGTGGCATCCCATCATAGCCCATAAGCCGTTGGTTCTCAAAGTGGGGTCGGTGGACCCCCAGGGGTACTTGAGGGGGTTCCAGGGGGTCCCCAGCAAAATTTGTTAATATAGCATCACAATAATTATGACCTTTTATACTTTGGCTATTCCTCCTCAGCGTCGCAACGTTTTTCCTTCTTTTTAAGCCTTTTATTTTTTTACATAACTTGTACTTAAAAGACGTATGAAAAAATTGCCTTTCCCTGTTCTCAAGTAAAATATTGATATGCGATTAAAATGTGATTAATTGTGATTAATTCATTACAAAGCCTCTAATTCATTTGATAAATGTTTTTAATCGAGTCCCAGCCCTAGTTCTTATTATATATATTTATAATGTTCTTACCCTTCATCACAGACACCTGTAGCAGAGTCTCCAAACTTTGATCCGGTGTACACAAACTGACCGTTGGAGATTTCCCCAGCAGAGCCACATGACTTCCCTGTGGAGGAGAAAGAAATATCCTTCAATACACTGGTATGAAATATCCAGTGGTGTAAAGTAACTAAGTACATTTACTAAAGTACTGTACTTAAGTACAATTAGAAGGTACTTTTACTTTACTGGAGTATTTTCAATTGTCTATACTTTTACTTACATCTCAGAGGCAAATATTGTACTGTTACTCCACTACAATTATTTGAAAACTTTAGTTACTAGTTATTGTAGATATAAATTATTATATTATAAAAACATACATTAACCACTTGCCTTTCCCAGATGTACAACCACAAGGACGCACGCACGTACGCACGCACACGCCACTAACCTGTACAACACTCAGATCCAGATTGACAAAGGTATCCATAGTCAGGTTCACTATGTGTTCTTGTTCAAAATTTGTGGAGATTAGCAAAGCAATACTTTATTTTTATCTTCAGAACATGGGGAATCCAAAAATCTATGTTTGCATTTGCACAGACACCTGCATGTCCGCCATATTGGACGTTCAAAATGGCCACCATAAAATACATAATTTGTGATATCTTGGCTTCTAAACAACATAGAAAGTTAATTAAATATGCTAATCCAATGTTTTCTGGGTCAAGGAATCCAATAGAGACCTAAAGGATTGTGCACAGGGACTTGCAGTAGCGCCACCTAGGGGATGGCCAGTGAAATTCAGGTTTACTATGTTAAAAAATATATTTTCGTTAAAAAGTTTGGATTAGAAAAATATACACTTTTGGAATCTTCAGAGCATGAGGAATCCAAAAATCCTTGTTTGCATTTGCACAGATACCTGCATGGCCCACCATATTGTTCAATATGGACGACCTAAAATATATAGCCTAATTTGTGCTATCTTGGATTCTAGACAACCAACCTTAGTTAATATGTTTCCAGGTCAAGGAGTCCAATAAAGACCTCAATGTAGTTATTATATAAAAGCAAGAAAACAAATGTAAATGGAAAATATAGTCTTTATATTTGTGTAATATCAACACATCATTGACTTTATTACACCACAGGTTTACAGATGTAAAGAAATGGGTGAAAAACTCCATTGTTTCTGTTGTTTTCAAAGAGAAGAAAAGAAAAGAAGAGGGCAGGGAGAGCAAGGAGAACAATCTATCAGTAATAGAAAACATGTCAAGGATATACAAATGGCATAAACCAACAGATACAGTATGTACATGAGATTGGACATAAGGTGCAAGGTGGTGACACTTTGGTAGGTCTACACTAGCAGCAGGTATGTACATGAGATTACACATTAACTTGCAAAAACAGTATTGACAAGTTATAAGATTGAACTATATACAATAATATCATCTATCATTCTTTTACGGCCCTTCATCACTGTTAGGAGGGTCATTTTCAGCATTACAGTCTGCGTCGTTTTCGCAGTCACTTCCAAACAAAGTTCTGTGCAAGTTGTGTCTCCTGCATGAACATCTCTGGGTTGTACAATGGGTTTTGCACTGACATCTGACCAACTCTACAATGGCCTGTGGTGCAGGAGGAACCTTTGTGGTAGTAGGTAGTATCTCACCATGGCTCCATGTTTGAGTGGGTCAAAAAGACTCTGCCACGTCACAGTGGCTTGGCACCACACCCTACTTTGATCATGCACACGTTCAATGTTTAGTTTTTTGTTTAGTTTAGTTTAGTTTATTAGGATCCCCATTAGCTTTTGCCATGACAAAAGCTAGTCTTCCTGGGGTCCGCCACAGTCAAACATTTTAACAGAGACATTCCTTACATCAACTTTACAGTCACTATAATCTATAAAAAATAAAAGTAGAAAATAAAAAAACAAAAAGTACAATCAAGTAGTAAATTAAAATAAAACAATCAAGTAGTAAATTTAAAATAAAACAAAATCACTTATTACACATTAAACTTGTGCGTCTGGGGATTAGTACAGGCATGTTTTCATCAGATGTTCTTTTAACTTTTTCTTAAAAGTGAATTTTGTGTTTGTATTAATGATGTACTTAGGCAATGAGTTCCATCCTATTACAGCTCTATAGATAGTAGAAGCTTTGAGAAGATCTGTTCTTGGTTTAAGTGTTACCATATCACCTGAACTGGATTGTCTAGTCATATGGGTATGTTCATCTCTTCTGTATCCTACCTGGTCAAAGAAATACTGGGGTTTTTGGTCAGTTAAAACATTTCTGAAAAAGGTGAGAGTGCGTGAATGTAATCTATTCTCAACAGTAAGCCATGATAGATTTCTGTGCATTTCTACTACATGTGTGCGCTTGGAGCACACATGTAGTATGCTCTCCTCAAGGGCACCAACGGTAGGAGGCAACTTGCTGCTTTATGCCAGATGTTTGCAAAACAGATACCACCTTAGGTCAGGAATGTTTGTTATATGGATGCCCCTTGGGCAGTACATCATACAAAGTTGGCCAATGCATCATTCACCTCCTGTGTTAGGTCGCCTTCCTCTGTTAGTTTCTGTTAGTGGTCAGATGTCAGTGCAAAACCCATTGGACAACCCAGAGAAGTTCATGCAGGGGACACAACTTTGCTTGCACAGAACTTTGTTTGTGTGGAAGTGACTGCGAAAACGACACAGACTGTCTGTAATGCTGAAAATGACACCCCAGACAGTGATGACGAGCTGTAAAATAATATTCCTGAATGATAGATCTAGTAGATATTGTATGTATATAGTTCAATCGTTCATACTGTTTTTGCACCTTAATGTCTAATATCATACCTGCTGCTAATGTAGACCTACCAAAGTGTCACCACCTTGCACCTTGTGGCTTTTTTCCCCCTAATTTTTATCGCTCGATTCTGTAACCCCTTTTTCACCCGGTGCCAATTAGCTAAGTGATCCTGGGCACTACACTCCCCCCACCAGCCTAGGGAGGCCAAGGCCGAGCTCATGCCTCCTTCAATGCATGAGAGCCAACTGACCTTCTTGTCACCTGACAGGGGGGAGTTTCCCTGGTTGGACGTAGCGTGTGGAAGGAACACGTTATTCCAACCAGTTCCTTTCCCCTCCATCAGGCGCCCCGGCTGACTAGGGGGAGGAAGTATAGTGACCAGGATTACTACATGTTTTTTTTTTTAGGGTATTAACTACCCTAGGAGACACGGGAGAACATGCAAACTCCACACAGAGTAGGCCCTTTCGCCTTATGTCTAACCTCATGTACATACTGTATCTGTTGGTTTACGCCACTTGTATATCCTTGACATGTGTTCTATTACTGTTAGATCTCCTTGCTCTCCCTGACCCCCCCTCTTCTTTTATTTTCTTCTCTTTGAAAACAACAGAAACAAAGGGTTTTTCCACCCATTTCTTTACACCTGTAAACCTGTAAAGTCAATGATGTGTTGATACTACACAACTATAAACACTATGTTTTACATTTACATTTGTTTTCTTGCTTTTCTATAATCCTGAGAACTACATTGAGGTCTGTATTGGACTCCTTGACCTGGAAAACATATTTAATGAAGGTTGGTTGTCTAGAATCCAACATAGCACAAATTAGACTATATATTTTATGTGGTCCATATTGAACATGCAATATGGCGGCCATGCAGGTATCTGTGCAAATGCAAACAAGGATTTTTGGATTCCCCATGCTCGGAAGATTCCAAAAGTGTTATAGTTTTGCTAATCAAAAATTCGTAACAAAAGTATATTTTCTAACATAGTCAACCTGCATTTCCATGGCCATCCCCTAGGGGGCGCTGCTGCAAGTCCCTGTGCACTATCCTTTAGGTCTCTATTGGATTCCTTGGCCCAGAAAACATAGGATTAGCATATTTAATTAACTGTCTATGTCGTCTAGAAGCCAAGGTAGCACAAATTATATATTTTATGGCGGCCATTTTGAACGTCCAATATGGCGGACATGCAGGTGTCTGTGCAAATGCAAACATAGATTTTTGGATTCCCCATGTTCTGAAGATAAAAAAAATGTATAGTTTTGCTAATCTCCACAAATTTTGAACGAAAGTATATTGTTTTACATAGTGAACCTGACTACCAGGTCCATGTTGACATTGGAGGCAGCGGCACTTCTCACAAAGGAAAGAGATGCACCACCTACAGGTCATAAAGAAAATACTGAATTTATCCATCTCTGAAGTGTGTGTGTGTGTGTGTGTGTGTGTGTGTGTGTGTGTGTGTGTGTGTGTGTGTGTGTGTGTGTGTGTGTGTGTGTGTGTGTGTGTGTGTGTGTGTGTGTGTGTGTGCGCGCGTGCGTGCGTGCGTGAGAAATTTGAGATATTGTGAGGATCAGGCCCGGCGCCAGGATGAAATGACTGAGGGGGCAGTTGAAAATTGTGGGGGGGCACACCAGTCGCGCATCGCGCGTGCATGTCGCGGGACCCGTGCGCAAAATTTTGCGGTTAATTGCGCGGATTGTGGACGTTTTGGGGCGTTTTTTTGTTACTTTATTTCGGGTTTAGGGTTAGGGTTAGGGTTAGGTTAAGCTTATGTTATTTAATTCTTATTTTTGCCTGATTTCACAGATTTTTTTATCAAAAAATTAATTATAAAAAAATACATTTTCATTTTTTTTTTCTCCCCAAAATAAACTGAGGGGGCACAATTTGAAACTGAGGGGGCCATGCCCCCTCAGGCCCCCCCGTGGCGCCGGGCCTGGTGAGGATTTTTGAGTTAGGCTATTATCACTGGTATACAGTACAGTACAGACAGTTGTGTATGAACTTGGGGTCCTTGACATGAAAATGTTTGAGAACCACTGCAATATACAGTATGTTTGTACGCATGTACATGTGAATGAATGCTTTCTTACCCAAAAATGGCTCTGTATTCTGGAAGCTGGTAGTGCTGATAGCTGTAGTGCGGCTGAGTCCAGAGAAGGCTTTTTCTGCGATGTTAAAGAGCACTTTCTTCTTCTCCAGCGTACAGCTGGACACTACCAGCAAACTGGAATTACTGGAAACACCAGGAGACACACAGCACACATCTCAAAAGAGTGCTACCACATTTTCAACCACAAATGTAATTTATTCAGTCTCTAAAATTCAGTCCCTTACATATCTTATTTACCTTTTGGCTAATATGTCATGGAATCACACACATCACTCTTTTATAATTTGTTGTACGATGTTGCTTGTAGAAATGTATGCTAATTTTACTACTTTCTTTTTTATTTGTGAAAATGCGTGAATTATTATTATTAGGACTTTTATTTCTATAAAATAATAATTGATTCTTATTTTTGCCAGCCCAAAATACGGATGCCAGGGTTAATTAGGTTAAAAATAGTTTTGGGTGGGGCGCCCGTTGGCCTAGCGGTCCAGGCGCATACCATATATAGGCTCTGATACAGTCTGACAGAGTGTCACGAGTTTGAATCCCAGTCCCGACAACCTTTGCTGCATGTCATTCCCCATCTCTCTCTCCCTGTTTCCTGTCTCGCTCTACTATACACTGTCAATAAAGCCCAAAATATTCCCAATTTATTTTTTATAATAATAGTTTTTTGGATTAATGTCGATGTTCAAGTGTGTGCAAGTAGTGAAGAAATACTAAAGTAAACATGATTTACGATACTACTGGCTCCCTCCCCAACACACCTCACCTGAGGGTGTCCTCTGAGATGGTCTGTAGGACACTGGTATCCAGGGAACACAGGTTGGGTCCCTTGACACAACTGAGCTCTGCACTGCCAAGACTGTTGCCCGCCTTAGTCAGATACTTGGAAATGATGGCCTTGGCCTTGATGGTGACAAAAAATGTGTTAGTGCCATATACATGTACTGCACACATTTACGAACACGCATGCAAAAACGTGTAAATATAATCACAACGCATTATGTTTTCTCACTTTTACACTGATTACACTGCCTGCCAGCCAGCCAGACAGACAGACAGACAGACAAACAGACACACGCTCTACCTCCTGAGCCACTGCCGCCCCCATGTATTTTTGTCAATAACACCATCAATCAATGAAAGATCATTTGTATACTTACCAGAGCTGAATCCCACTCCCCATCTGAAGAGTCCATTAAAGAACACAGTGTGTCAATCTGTGTGATGTTCCACATGCTGATGTCATCAGTAGTGGCGTTGCGTGACGCAGGCCCCAGCTCCTGGACTTTCTCTTCTGGGATGAACGACTCACTGACATACTAGGCCTGACGTTGTGGATAGAGACATATTAGTGGATAGAGACATATTAGACGGGACACCAGATCAGAAATGCAACTGGAATCACTTTATTTGCGATACCTGTTCATTCATGCAATACATTTACAAGACTTTTATCTTGGTGGTAATGTGGTCAGACAATATTAAATATTATGGTAAAAGGACAACAGCCTCACATGCAAAAATACAATGCAAAATACATTGGAAACAGACTTTCCAAATGTCTTCATGAAGTTATCATTTAATTGGATGAAATACGCCAGGCGCACAAGAAAATACCAATTGTTGACCACGGGGTTGTTGGGGGGCAATATTTATATATAATGTATATTTTTTTACATTCATGGTGTAGCCCCTTTAAAATGTAAGCCATTTAACATCATCACATCACACTCACATGACTTGGTAGACATCACAGGGTGGCTTAACCCAAGAAATAAAATAAAAGTCCATGCATTATAATAATAATAATAATTTTATTATAATTACTATTATATTTTGCTGTACGTTTTTTAAGCTGTCATAAGACGCTCTACAGATGAGGTTACCTCTCTAGCGAGCAGAACCAGGTGGTGCAGGAACTCAGGAAAGTCTCCTTGAGACTGTGTCAGATGGTCAAACACTGCATGGATGATGACGTCTTTCTCTGGAGGAGTAGGCACCAGCAGCATCTCTGCAGTCTGCTTCTGAGTCAGGAGGTGTAGAACCTCCATCTGGACACGTTTAAGACAAGAGACAGACAGACAGGACATAATAGGAGGGCAGGATATGAGATTTAACCACTGAAGCCCTATTTTATACGTAATCGAATTATAATGTCACACTCGCAAATCAGCTATTACGTTTTTGAAAATCTTGCAATCCTGTGATGACATGCCCAAAATATACGCCAGGTTGAAAGGTTATTAAGTTACTGAAATTGTAGTGTCAAGTACAAACAATCAAATCAATGTTTTCAGTAAAAATGTTCAGATTGTCCATACTCACTCCAGAGAAGTCACGGTTGAGGTCATAGAAGTCTGTGATGGGGGCGAACATGGAGAAGAATCCAAATTCTCCTCCAGCCATTCTGCACTATGGCTGGATGAGGAGACACACTGAGGATCTGAAGATAAATACACAAGTCAGTGTAGGCTATAATAGTATAGTATTAGAATAGAGTAATGTTTTACTCAAAAATGTACTCTGAAAGCAACAGAAATTCCTGTGCATCTGCAGACAAATGGTCCTCTGAGCTTGTCTCTAGCTATGGCTACTTGGTTCCCTTACCGGACGTGTTGTGATGTAGCAAGAAGGAATGGATGAAGTGTTCATACATCACTGGGCTGTGGTTGTGATCAGGATCCATGAGACGCATATGATGACTCAGGTCTTTTACTCTGGACCCAGCAATGCAAAGAAATGTATCATTATTCCGGGACTATTTTGTGTATTTCGACTATAAATGTTTTCCAAACGTAGGGTCTTACTCTTGACCCATTTTTGGGTCACAGACCAGGTTTTATGAATTAAAGTAAGGTAAAGTAAATATCCTGCTTGTTTTTTTGTTTTTTCAAAAATAAACAAAGTCCCACAATCTTTTTTTTTTTAAATCAACAGATTTTCAGAAATTAAAGAAAAGGAAAAGGAATACAAAAGATTTTCAGAAGATTTTAAGAAATACATTTTTTAAATATGCATACTTTATAATTCATAATGATTTTTCTTAAAAGTTTAGGTCTATGGACGTATTATGTGGCGTGTACATGCCAGCCAGCTCAGCTAGGGTCCAGTTCAGCAGGGTCTGGGTCAGAGTCATGCTTCCGATCTCGGATACATTTCTCTGGAGAGCAACAGATAGATAGGAATGTCAGGGTCATGTCAGGTTAGCAGATGTAATATGCATAATCATAATAAACTAGTCATATAAAAACAAGTAATTGGCTTCTCATATATGCATATAGTATATGTATGTACGCTGTATGTACCTCACGTGTGAGAGACACAAACTCACTGACGAGGCTCCCAACAGGTATGAAAGCTCCCATCAACCCATTCACCACCTGCAAGTGTTTCAAAAAGAACAAAATAATATTGTTTAAGGTTATGAAGATTACCATCAACAATCTGGTAAAAGTTTAATTGGGTGAAAGAAATGTATAATATTTAAAGCTACAGTATGCAACCTCTCTGAAGCTATTCTGTGGTGGTGGTGATGGTGGTGAGTAGGGGCTATGTGAGGTGTATGTGGAGGTGGGGGTGGGCCCAGGACCACCGGTCATCAAGCTGTGGAAGACCAGGCTGAGGGTCCAGTTGTCCAGGCCTGCAACCTCAGGCCTCAGTAGCAGCTCAGCCTTCTGTTCTGGAGACAGCAGGTGAAGAACCTCCAACTGCAACCCGGAAGATACGGAGAGAAGGAAGGTCAATTCATAGACAGTGTAGGGGAAGTTACTTTTAATTATTACACATGGCTTTCAATTAAAAGTAATCATCGTCTTCACTTGGACCACAATAACAAAGGGTGGACGTAGAAATGTATCTGTCACCCCCCAGACGTTACGTTTTGCGTCCGGAGGAGCAAGCCGGTAATTCAAACTATACCGTTGACGTTTAATTGTTTTGTTTTAGTTTTTTTTTATCCCAAGAGAAGAGTCGAATAATGACAGTTACAAAAATATAAGCCTGTATTTGGCCTCCCAAAAGATGCATAACAAAGAGGCATCAAATAGAACAAATAGACCAATTCCAATATTTATTTTGTGAACGTGAACACAGCTTCTGAACCATTCCTTAGCTCCATGGTTACTGAACTAAATATTGGACCCAATCGTCACAAGACACACAATATGTACAAGATTTTCATACGAAAATGGCTTTTTTTAGAGACACAAATGAGGAGGAAATCAACTTTGTTATTGACTTTTCTCTATCCCAGCAACACACTCTCGCGAGATTTGGGAAGATATCTGAAGGGTCCATCTGCAGTCTGACGGACAAGACATAGAGGGCGCTGTCCCTTTTCTTTTTTTTTTAACTCTATGCTCTTCATCAATCATTATGGACATATTAAACATTAAATTAAACGTGTGTTCCGATGCTCAATAATATAATTTTCCATTATTAACTGTCTTGGTTGATGGGGTATGATTTGGGAATCATGACATTTTGCTAAACATTTGTGGTAAAATATATACCATACAAATAAAAGGCCCTGTTACAATGTTGAGCAGAAACAGGAGCACATCTAGCATAAGACTGAACTAGAATTTTCACAATTCAGGGCAATTGCAAAGTGTGGTTGCGCCGACGCAGAGTTCTGGGTTGCGGCCATGGGGGTCCAAGGAATCCATCGTCACATAGTAGTTCACAGTCCAGTCCCCAGTGGTGTTGAAGATCTCAAAATAAATTATTGTTAAAGCAAACTTGTCTTTTTTTTTTTTACCTTATTGTTCTGATCTGAGATATTGAGAGGAGACAATACCCTGTATATATAGAGTAAATGGCATATCTGCTATTTGCAAACAAGTTGTAAATACTCAGAAGACATTTCACGTTTTCCTTATATTATGATGTCAGGTTTTGTGAGTATAAGATTCAGCACCTATTTTCCCCAGCCTGATAATAGATATTAAATACTTTGTAATGTACTTGGGAATGTCTCACCATATAATACATGTGGAACCATTACGATACTTGTTGACCTGGCTAGTAGCTGGGTTGAAGCCATACCATTTTGTATATTGTAAAATAGATACTCCCCAGGATATCAGGCACATCAATGTAACTGAATGGCGTCATTACCACAATGAAAAACTATTGTTTAGCCTACATTGTGCCAGACTTGTCATCACCAGGCAGGAGTTTTGGTTAAGCTCTAATGTCCATGTAGATTGCTTCACAGTTTTACACACAGTAGAGGGATTGAAGTCCATTTTGTCCAGCAGGCAGAGATTATAGTCTGACAACACTTTCAATTACAAGCTTTGACTCTTGCATGGATCAAACCGTTAAGTGGATAAGTTGGTCAAATAAATTAAAACACCAGATTGTAGAAGGCAAAAATTATTGTCAGTTAAACAAACAACTTTTGTGTATGATGTTCATATGTGTATGGGCTTAGGTATTAAGAGATGTTACATTCCAAAGTTTCACTTTTTGTTCAGCTTTAGTAGTGAAGAACCCTTCTGATTATGAATAGTAATCCCCCCCCCCCCCAAAAAACACACATTTGTATTCATTGTAAATGTTAAATACATGTGACTAAATACATTACCAAACATATAGATTCACTTTTCAAACACATGGTAAAAAGAATAATAAGTAGAGACAAAGCAGAGCAGATATAGTTTAAAGTATTTATTAACACAATTGTATTATTGGTACCTTTACTGTAAGCAACACCATCAATATATTTGGTATAATGTCCTATCAATTATTGTTATAGTTGTTGTTATTATGATTATATATGTAATAATAGTATGGTTATATTTTATGATTCTATATATAGGTTAATTATAGGAGACGGGAATCAAATTATTGGCAAAACAAAAAATAATCCATGGATTCAAGGCTTCATAGGATGTGCAATTGATAGAAAATAAGTAATTTTTTGGGTGAACTCCTACTTTAAACACTGGCCCTGGAATGACCCAAAGACACGTAGGCACACAGAAGTGAGCATGTTTGTATTAAAGCATACTTTCAAATGGAAACGAATATACTAAATAATACATTGCATCCACGACGTGAAAACACAGCAACTATACCAGTTAACTACACCACTGTACCAGTATGCAAACACAGTCTTACTTAAGTAGGGGTGCGACTGCTATTATACTGCTTCTGGGTGAATACAGTAACTGCCTTTAAAACTAAATTGTGATTTTGAGAGACCAATTTCATCCAATCAGGAGAGAGAACTCATACAGGACACATCCTATACAATCAAGTTGTTGATTATGGTTGGATGAAATTGCCAACACACCCTTAATTTTCTGTTTAAAAAGGACCTGCAGAGACAGGCTGTTCCCTGTTACTAAACAAACACAAAGCAATGATGGCTATCGGCATATAGCTTTCTATAAACTGGACAATAGCAAAGAAACAGTGCCAAGATCCATCTTGAAAACTGTCATATTGTGCTGAAATATTGGCCACATATGGATAACCACACCTCTAATCACCCCCCTATTATCACCTTTCAGTCAGCTGACTCGTCCACGCCTTTATCTCCTCCAGGCTGGATTACTGCAATGCACTACTCATCGGGATCCCTAACAAGAGCCTCCAAAGGCTCCAATACATCCAAAACAGCGCTGCTAGGGTCCTGATGAGAGTGCGAAAATATGACCATATCACACCCACCCTCCGCTCACTTCACTGGCTCCCCATCTCCTTCAGGACCGAATACAAGATTTCCCTTCTCACCCATCAGTGCATTTACGGCAACGCCCCCCCCCCCCTACCTCAAAGAACTCCTCACCCCAAAACCTGCCACCCGAAGCCTCCGCTCCAACAACACCAACCTTCTTGTTGTCCCTGACACCAACCTCCGCACCATGGGCGACCGGGCCTTCTGCCACACAGCCCCATGTCTGTGGAATGCCCTCCCAGACCACCTGAGAGCA
The DNA here is from genome assembly GCF_963454915.1 of Gymnoscopelus microlampas. NCBI lineage: Eukaryota > Metazoa > Chordata > Actinopteri > Myctophiformes > Myctophidae > Gymnoscopelus > Gymnoscopelus microlampas. The sequence continues at coordinate 40,083,873 of NC_139946.1, forward strand.
CCACAGTCCACTGATGCTTTTAAAAACCTACCTTTAAAAAAAAGCATTTTTCTAATTTTTCATGGACTTTGTTTGTTTTTTGTATTGAGTTTTAATTTCTAAAAGTTGGCCCTTTAGTTTAGCCTGGTTGGGTCTATTGTAATTGTTTTGTTGCCTATGCTGACATCCGTGAGAATGTAAAGTGCGTTATAAATAAAATGTATTATTATTATTATTATTATTATTAGCTGACAACTACAGAAAATGTAAGCAGTGGTTCTCAAACTATTGTAATGTCAAAGAGCTTCCATTTTTTAGCCTATGCATTAAACCACAGACCCCCACAACCTAGTATTTGACCCCAAGACAATGTCAATAAGCCAACATTAGATAGTTACACACCTTGCAGTAGGTCTGGGATGGTGTGTCTGTCACCTGGGTCCGCAGCAGGAGCTGTAAAAAAAGAAATACAATATTTTAGACACAAAGCTATGAAAGTACATGCATATCAATAGACAATAGCAGATCTACAAGCTGACAAGTGTCCAACAAGCTGACAAGTGAGCTTGTAAGCATACAAGCTCACAACATGTTGCATTGTGAGCTTGTAGATCTGCCATTTTCAAATAGCCAAAGTTTAAATGGGGCTGAAGTGGTTAATGTACCCTATGTTTTTTTAAAACAATAACCAAAATCTACAAAGTAACTAAAGTTTTCTAACAATTGTAGTGGATTAAAAGTACAATATTTGCCTCTGAGCTGTAGTGGATAGAAGTACAAGTACAGTATTTTTCTATGCAAACTGATACAGTAAAAATCACTGTTTTTGCTGGCAGCAGTGGCACACTATTACACTGTTCATATGGCAGTCAAAGAGTTAAGCTACAGAGTATATATATTGGCAATGCCTCCTTAAAAACGGACAATGGACTGACCACAAGAAAATGTCCATATGCTAACATTAGATAGTTAGATCTAAAAGGTTTTGATTTGCACATGTGTCATGTTATGTTAAACAAACCTTGCAGTAGTGCAGTTTGGGACGGTCCCCTCAGTCCACAGCTGTGTTGGCCAAGATATCAGATCCAGTGTACAGCCACGCCACAGCTGAAAATTTCAAGCAAAAATACTGTATTTTAGACACAAATATATATTTGTCACTATATAAATATAGTGACAATAGCAGATCTACAAGCTCACAAGTTATCTACAAGCTGACAAGTGAGCTTGTCGATCGGCTATTTAAAATAAGGCAACAAGTTTACAGTGAGCTTGTAGATCTGCTATTTTTCAAACATTAAACTCACAGTGAGCTTGTAGATATGGAGAGAAGGAGAGAAGGGGAGAGGAGAGGAGGGGAGGGGAGAATAGGGGAGAGGAGAGGAGGTTAGAAGAGGGGAGAGGAGGGGTGAGTCGGGCAGGCGTTAGTGTCAACCCCTGGGTGACTTACAAGGGATTGCACGTTTGTCAATCACAATGAAGTACTTCATTGTGAATCAACCTCTTCTGGATACCCACAGCAAGCAGATAGGGTTGAAGGCTCTCTGTGATGCTGTCCAGATGCCCCTGGACACTGGTCCCAGTCTGTGAAAAGAGAACTTTATTAGTCTTGCTATTAAAATTAGTCACCGTTTGCAAACAGTTTAGAGCCGGATCGCAATGGGATGTTTTGGTCACGATTAGGTAGCCTCCAGAATCACTTTTATTGCCACAATATGCAAGATGAACCATAAGGACATTTTCTGCTGTATAATTTATATTCTGCAAAATGTAAAGGACCCCCCAAAATGATATGAATTTGGCCGCGGACCCCCGTCTCAAAATATTTTGTTCCATGGACCCCCAGAAGCAAAGATTTGAGTTATTGTTCGCTTTAAAAGAATATATATTTTCAAAAAATAGCAGATCTACAAGCTCATAGCGCGGCACTCGGTGCCGCGCTATGAGCTTGTACTGTATATCTGCTATTTTTGAATAGTCAAAGTGTAAAATAATGCTTTTTAGCTCAAATGAAAAAGTGACACAGACGCTTCCTCAGGTCTTAGTGGGTTAATGCAAGGCAGTTGAAGAGCCACATACATACATACATACAGCCATATGCAATGGCCTCACGACACTGGGTTTCTGTGGTTAGCTGGTTTTCCTCACAGACGGGAGCTCTGTCGCCAGCATTTGGACCACCTGTAACAGTGTAGAAACCACATATGCTGCTGTAGCGGCTACCGCGGCCACCGCCTGCTTCTGTTGCTGCTGCTGTTGCTGCTGGTAATATGTGGAGGCAGCAGAGTACACGGCAGCCTCGTAGCCCGAGTAAGATGTACCTATGGAGCAGGAATAGGGGCAGTGATGAAGAAATGCATTTCAATCAAATATATTTTTCAAAGATACCAATAGGCTCTATTCACAGCAGCCATATCATGAAGACATTCACAGGTGTTACCAATGATACTAATGAAAGCTCTGTTCCATTCTGGTCAAACAGAGTCAGGGTGCTGATATTGTGCATGTTGGCTCACTGGAAACACTCTGTTACACCAGTGGGTCTACAGTTGGGGTCCAGGGACCCTCATGGGCTTCCAAATGGCCCCTTGCAGGTGTGTAACTCTGAGAGTGTACAAATGTATGTAAATTTGTACACTCTCAGAGTTATGGGGGTCGTGGGAAACCACTGTGCTACACTAAATGGAACAGAGCCTTCATTAGTATCATTGGTAACACCTATGAAAGAAGTGATAATATGGCTGCTGTGCATAGAGCCTATTCTAAGTCTACAAGCCACAGCATCTCAGAAAGAAATCAAATGCGTCAGTGTTTAACACTGGGAACTTTTGGCTTCCTCCTCCATTCTAAAATGTGCAGTCTTGCTAAACTGTGTTTTGAGTGACAAGATTCTGCATCTACGCCCGATGCGACACAACTCGCGTACGTTGAATAATTATGTTTCGACTGAAGTGAATTTTGCGCAAGCGAATACGAGCGACAGCCTATGTATGGGGAACGTTGCAAAGTAATGAACACGTTGCATCCATTCAAAATTATTCAAAAATAGCAGATGTACAAGCTCGCAGCGCGGCACGAAGTGATGACTGTGAGATTGTACATCTGCTATTTTTGAACATTTATTGAGAGATCTTTTAAGTGTTATTAAAACGTGTTTTGCTATACAGCTAAAATCTAAAATGACAGATGATTTCCCGGTTTTAATGGGTTATTATAACGATGGCACCCAGATCAATTAAATGTGTTTCTGCAGCTCACATTCTACTATATTGCTCGACTACGTTTGGGTTTAGCGTGTGGGTAACTTGTATGTGTGGGTGACGGCCGGGCATTTCCTTACCAGAATATGTGACAGCGTTGGTGCTGTAGGTCGGGCTCTGGGAGTACGACGGCACTACGGACGCTCCAGCAGAGGGTACGGGCTGCACGGTGGACGACACCGGGCAGATGGAGAAGGCGGAGTTGGCCTGGCTGGGCGTGGCCGGTTTGATGGCAGTCACCTGGCGCGTCTGCTGGGTCTGGGTGTACGGCGTCATACATTGCGTGTACGCTGGTTTGGGGGCTATGTGGGGAAATAGAGAATAGTACAAAACGATGACTTTTTTTTTAAAGGTTGCACAAAACACAAAACATATCCATTATCCAAAAACCATGTGGGATATAAACAACACATGTTTTTGTTGTTCTCTTGTCCTTAATAAACTGGTTTGGCATCAGCAGCCATGAGTGTGCCGTGACTCTTTGATGTTTTAAGAAATAAATGTTTGTTGTGGTCGGGTCATTGTGAAACATTTTCAAAAGTAGCCGAGTATACAAGCGTTGTGAGAACCACACTTATAGATTGACCTTTTTTTGTACAAATGGAAGCAAATGGACCCTAATGCAGTGGTGGGGTCCAGGGACCCTCAGGGTTCCTTGAGGTGGTTCCAAATGGACACGTACAGGTCTGGAACTTTTGAGAGTGTACAAATGGAACCAAATGGACCCGTACGGGTCCATTTGGTTCCATTTGTACACTCTCAGAGTTATGAGGGGTCATTGAAATTAAAAAGTTTGAGCACCACTGGCCTAATGCACACCAAACTGGAGGTCATCAAAGTTTTTAAAAAGCTTTGAGAATGACAGCTCTAGGAGGACTTTTCTTCACCATGACGAGTCCAGTCAGTGGCGAGTTGAACGTACCTGTCTGATAGTAGGACTCTGTCACTGTGGGCTGGGGCTGTGCTGCGGCCACAGCTGCTGTAGCGATGGGCTGCTGGTAGTATTTCTTGGGGTCATAAGCGACAGCCGAGGCTGTAGACCGCACATACGAATATGTGTCCTGCAGAAGACAAACACCACAAGCAATGTTTATAGTATAGGCCATTTACGGCCGTTACCATACCACTTGAGAAAGAGGTACTCTAACCCACCGTTTCCCAAACAGTGTGTCGGGACCCATATGTGGGTCGTGGACCAATTTGTATGGGTCACGCGAGTAAATATGTTTATTTTGTGTTTCCTAACTTCCTCATTTTTTTATTATTTCAAAAGATTATCAAAACATTCCCAACAAAAAACTTTTTTTCGAAAGCATACAAATACATTAAAAAATCCATTAATTATAGGGGGAAAAGTACTTTTAAGAATTTGTGAAAATAGCAGATCTACAAGCTCGCAACATGTCGCATCTTGTGAGCTTGTAGATCGGCTATTTTCACTAGTTTGGGTCACGCACGGCGAGACATAACATTTATTTTGGGTCTCGAGCTAAAAGGTTTGGGAACCACTGCTCTAACGGACATGATTTCATAGTCTGTGTGATACATGGTCACCGCTGATGAACATGGGGAATTATGCTGCTGTCCAAACAAGCAAACTCTCCTCCTCCCCCTTACAGGTGTCCAACAGACTATGGTAGCCAAAGTGCCGGTCATGTTGTGTAAACACTTAGTGTTTAAGATCGCCCTAAGGAAAGAATATTTCCATCTTCCCTTCAATCTGCGACATAATATTAAATTAATAACTGTAATAAGCCTGATGCAGGGAAAAACAAATCAGGGTAGGCTATAATAGTAATAGACGAAAAGAGAAATAGCAGTATTGTTTCATTTGACCAAGAAATAAATAATCGGTAATTGGATATCGGCCAAAATCGTGCATCCTTAAAATCCTTGCTAAATGAAAAAGCAAAGAATAAAGAAGAGGGGATTTATTTACGGCATTCAGCTGCTTTGTGATAACTGAAGCATCTGGACACCAGAAGGCAATTTTGACGATATAAAAAGCACAGCATGAATCAGACAGCTTCTTTCAATCTGTCTTCTGACTGGAAAAGCACTACTTCTTAAATCAAGTCTAACACTGGCATGAAGCAACCAATAGATTACATCGTGATCCCTGCCCACTTTCCAGAATTCTGTCCTTCTAAGTTGGAGCAGGAAGGGACAAATATTTAGACTAAAATAAAGTCTTGATGTGGGCATAGATTTGCAAGTAAGTCAGGTCAGTGTTCTAGTTAACCAAAGTTATTCATGAATATAAATGTGAATATTAATTCCTATTCATGAACATTTTATAAAACCTATTTGCCTACAATTTTGAGGTATTTCTACTTTACTTGAGTATTTCCAATTTCCAATACTTTTACTTCTACTCCACTACATCTCAGAGGCAAATATTGTACTTTTACTCCACTACAATTATTTGAAAACTTTAGTTACTAGTTACTTTTAAGATATAAATTATTACATTATAAAACATACCTTAACCACTTTAGCCTTATTTTATACATAGTCTATATGAAAATAGCCGATCTACAAGCTCACAACGCGTCGCAGCGCGACGCGTTGTGAGCTTGTAGATCTGCTATTTTCGACATGTGCGACAGTGAAACGTGTCTGGGCGGAAACAATTGCTTGATAGTTTGGTTCCGCATCGACAGTTTCTCTACAATTTAGAGGCAAATGTGGGCACATAATCATAAATATGATGATCCTAATATACAATTGAGAGTGGCACGCATGCGCGACCGACACGGTACGACCGACCGTGTACCGTCTACTCTCATACGGTCCTTTTCAACCCCAAAACAAGCCCCAAAAGAAGCGCGACCATCCGCTTACAATAAGCGGACATGGCAGTTGCCAGGTTCAGCGAGAGAAACCACAACAAACAACAAAGCCACGGCGTCCTCTAACATTAGTCAACCCAGTACAATGCTCGGTGCAGATAAACACTTGTTGAACCAAACAGTGCGTCAAATGAATATCTATTTACTGCTAGTAAAACAGTCAAATTACAACAGCATCTCCTTCTAGCGTTAAACTCATGTTACTCTATACTGAGTCAAAGCCTGAGAAAATGGCCGATCGGTGGCCATTTTCTCAGCATGTCCGCCATATGCTTTCAACTGCATTACCCATCGGTTGGTAGGTGTACTGCACTCTGATAGAGTGTGCCAGCTATGAGCAAATGGCCACCGATCGGATTAAGATGCGTTTTTATTGAACAATACGGAAGATACGGCTACTTCTGAGGGCCCGTACATAATTATAACATCCGTGGCCATGGGGTCAAAACTGTGTTTGAAATTTGAACGTTCATGTAGTCCAAAAAAGGCGGGGAAAAATAAAAACAAAGTAATAAAGGCGGGAAAAAAGTATATATCAAGTAATATTACTCACCTCAGACAAAAGACGACGAAATTAAAGTAGATCAGTGATATATGAACCAAAATCAAGTAACAGTTTCCAATAGTAATCTCTCATCGACCGGAGAGACCTAGTGTCGAGCGACCTAGCATCCGCTGGAAACCTTGAGAAATGAGCCGAGCACTGCGGGAGCGGTGAATTTAGGGGGAGGGACAAACCAGCAAGGGCTGTGATTGGTCTGACAAGCAGACATGCGTACATGCGAGAGGGCATCCCCGGGAATGCCCTCTCACGTGTACGCAAACACAGCCCCCCCCAGCCCGCACACACACGCTGTTACACGCACGCACATGCGCACGCACCCAAACAACTCTATGACGTGCACACACAAACACGACACAAGCCCCCCCCCCCCCCCACCCACACACACACACACACACACACACACACACACACACGAATACCAGTCATTTCGCCCTTTCCGCACTTCGCCCAAAAAGTCGGACATTTCGCCCGGACACTTCGCCCCAAAAATGCGGACATTTCGCCCGGACATTTCACACAAGCCGTTTGTGTGCGAGAATGAGAGAGGGTTATGGTTAGATAAAAGCTCTCTCTCTCTCTGTGTGTGTGTGTGTGTGTGTGTGTGTGTGTGTGTGTGTGTGTGTGTGTGTGTGTGTGTGTGTGTGTGTGTGTGTGTGTGTCCCTTTTAAGGACCCCAATTGAAACAAGCCTAGAAGCTTTCTTGTGGTGTTTATCCTTTTAGATGACCTTGTACCAGTGAATTGTACTGTCATGAAATTGTACCTTTTCCTATGCAAACTGATAATAAAAACCTCAATCAATCAATCAAACAAACTGACTCACATAACAAGAGATCCATATGAAAGCAACACAACAAAATAGGTCAAATGTAGGAATATATATCAGTTTATTGACAAAATAAAAGAGAACAGGTCAACACAGTTATTATGACATAACTGTAGTGCCAAATGTATCTGAACTATAATAATAATAATAATAGAAGAAAAAGTTAGTTTCCAAAAAGTACAGATGTAAAAAAAAGTTACAAATGTAAAAAATAAAAAATAAGAAACATGTTTTTTTTTCAAAGGTAATGTCTAAAAATACAAAAAAAAGTTCTGTTCTGTGCTACTGTCCCACAGGTGTCACTGGGTTGCTCTGGGAGGGAGATAGGGCGGGACACTCTGGCGAGATGCCTTCTTCAGTAGCTGCATGACGGATATCTGGTTCCTTTCAAAGGCCTTCCATAACTGGGCCAAATTGCCCTCGGTCTGCTTAGTTGCCCTCCGTTGGTAGCGGCGTAGCTGGTTCTCTGAGACCATTCGCATCTGGTAGGGGATATGGTCAGCTTCCTTATACAGCAACGTTACAAGCATATACATCGGCAAGTTTGCTCGCACTGCGTGCCGGTTTAGCCTGTGATGCCATCCTTCCACGTCATTGTTCGTCCTAATGGCACGTTTGTACACGCTCCAATTCTCTGGTGGCCACTGGCCATCTATCCAGGTGTATTTGATGTACTCAGTCAGGGGTTTTAGCAGTTCTGTGGCAGACAATGTGAGGAGATTGAATGCTCCTTCAATCTCATGGGCAGGGAGATACGGAAGGGCAAGCAGTTGCTTTATGTATTTCCTGACATCTGGGTTGGTTTTGTAGGGCACTGCCAAGCCCAGGTGCTGGATATTACGCCAGACAGCCTGAGCCCAATGAAAACTACATCCGTGGCCAACCATGCCAGGAAACACCTTGCGTGCAGCGCTCCAAATAGCTCTCTCAAAGTCTGTCACCATCTCCATGCCGTCGTCGTTCAGGTTAGGGGCCAGGTCCTTGATGGCCTGGAACACTGCAACGTAGTCACGCTTGCGCATGCGTGACATTAGGATGTAAACCAGAGGCACTTGCTTGACAGACTTTTCATCCTCATCCGTCAGAAACCCGTGAAAGCTAAAAAGCTGAGTGAAAGGTTTTTTCACCACTTTGAATGTGCCGTCCAGGAACACCTGCTTTACAGTCTGGAGGAGCCTCAGTTGCTTGGTTGTGGCGAATATGAGATGGCGTGCCCCTTCAACGGTGATGTCCTTCTGCAGAAATCCTTCTGGTATGTGAGCTTCTTCCAATTCAAAGTCGGAGCTGATTGGATCTGCAGGCCTGTGTTTCTGGCGGTGTCTATTCGCATTTCTGGCCATATGAATTTGATTGACACAACACATCGCATCTTCGTCCAAGTCCTGCCTCACCACACCCTCCACGATGACTTCAGCTGATCTGTAGACATTCTCCAGAGAGAGTTCCTTGACCTTTTTGAAGATGTTGATCTTAGTTTCAACGCCAGGGGTTCCCTCATGGTTGTGGTCATGTGGTCCTGGTGTGTAAACGTTTCCAACTTGCTTAACTGTAGCAGGGCATTGCTTCGACTTCGTCTTTCCTCGTACATGGCAGCGCCAGGATGTTTTCCCGATTCCTTTGATCTTACAGACGTATCGGAAACCATCGCTGTCAACCAGCAGCACGCCACCACGCGTTGTACCGCCCTCTATGATGGAAGCTTCAGCTTCAGTTACTTCAGCTTCCTCGGGTTCAGCTACTGCGGCAGGCACAGCTTCTGGTTCCAGTACCGTGGCCAGCACAGCTTCTGGTACTGCGGCAGGCACAGCTTCTGGTTCCAGTACCGTGGCCAGCACAGCTTCTGGTACTGTGGCAGGCACGGCTGGCCCCGGCCCAGCAGAGTCAGCGAAGCGAGTTGCCGTCTTGGTAGCTCTCTGTTGTCTGTTGGCTTTCCGCTGCTGTGTCGAAGGCTGAACAAAGTCAGAGAAGCGAGCTGGCATCTTGGTAGCTCTCTGTTGTCGTGGCATCTTTCTTCACTGTACTGTCTTCACTGTACTGTTGTACTGGTGCTGGTGGTGGACTGCCTTTTAAAGGGCATTTCAAGACACACCCATTTCACACCTTGGGCCAGGAAGTGGCAGGGGACCACTTACTGAAGTGTGGGGGGGGGGGGGGGGGTCAAGTGGTCAATCCAGTACAAGCTTAGCATGTCCACTCTGTCATACTGAAATATCAATGAATATAAAAACTTTTCTGAAATTTGAAATATATCTGTTAAAAAAAGTATAGTCACCTTGCTAACTGAGCTAAATTGCTAACAGAAGGTCCAACATGTGCCAATTAAATCCTAAAACTGACCCTGTCATTGTCCACCCTTTGAATTTGGACATATTTTACTGTTTGCATGTATATTGTCTGCTTGCAGTTAATTCATAAAAGGTGTGGTAGCTTGACCAACATGCATTTCTAACAGTACAACATCCACTTAATACAATGAGTAAAAAGTTAAATGGAAAAGCACAGTTTAAAAAAAAAAAAGCTAAGTCCCAAATGTACCTTATGGTGATATTGACTCACTTAGTAGAGATCAATGAATGAGAGAGAATGTGATGCGTTTTGCTATTATATTATATTGTATTGTATTATATATATATATTTCCACATATATTCATTTTCTCGAAAATAGCAGATCTACAAGATCACAACACCTACCAATATACAGGCTTTAGCACTCATGTGGCCTCTTTTGGGGCTAGTTTTCATATACCTTGTTTAGTTGCTTATTTCTCTTGCAAAATCTAGCAACATTAATCATTAGTTCTCACTGCTGACAATCACATTGAATTATATAGGTGCACACAAACATATGCACCTAAGAATGCGTTCTTGACGAAGTGAGTTTATAGTTTATGTCTTTATAGTGCAATATTAGTTCATGTGGTAACAGTTCATTGTATCAGAATTGATCTGTGTGTGTGTGTGTGTGTGTGTGTGTGTGTGTGTGTGTGTGTGTGTGTGTGTGTGTGTGTGTGTGTGTGTGTGTGTGTGTGTGTGGGAGCAGGCTATGTAGGGCTCAGCTAATACATGAGTTTATGGCTCACTGTAGTGATGTGCTATGTGCTGTATCCTAGTTTGCATATGCCATTGTCACAGTTTTGTATACTTATGTTATGATTCCTGTTATTCCAGATACCATTCATCAGTGTTTATGTTTGTAGGCTACCTGCCAACTACCATTCTACATAAAACCCATAAACTGCCATCAAGTGTGATCTTTGAATACATGCTCTATGACCTGTGGTGGACATAGCCTCAACCCCTATAACCATACAGTCCTCTCTTAAAAAACACTGTTTTGAACACCGTTTTCAACAGTTACTGAAATTATCTTGAACAATCAGCAATAAAGGGGCATTTGTATTCTGTCAGTTCTGGACTGGGTTGTAGACATGTTTTAGGCCTATTTGTAAAACAAGAGGACAAAAAAAGGAGAATTAGTTTGTTTTGAAGTAACTACAGTACTAACCAGAAGTGGGGGCACAATATCATAGCATAACCCACTACATTCTCTCTCATTCATTGATCTCTACTAAAGTAGATGTTTAGATTTTACTTCCATCTAATTTTTCCTTGCCTAGAGGTCAACATAAGTAAAAAGTGGTTCATCTTACCCCGTTCTCCATATACCGCTGTGACTGCGGAGCAAATAAAAAACAAAAATGCCAATCAAAAGACAGGATATAGCTAAACTGTCCATGCATCATTATGTTTTTTATTCATTTCTGAAGCCTTTAGGAATAAAATTCCTAAATCTAATTTGTTTTCAAGTGTAATCATTCAGAAAGAATGATTCAAGCCAAATCTAACAATTACAACAATTTAGGCTGGGGATAGATTATATTATCGACTCAGTGGCCTGTTTTTCAGTGCATTGTTTGATTGATTTACGTGTCATGCTTGATTCCTCAGACGAAGATCCAGCAGAATCTAAATGTTTGTATTCTGTCAGTTCTGGACTGGGTTGTAGACATGTTTTAGGCCTATTTGTAAAACAAGCCAACGGTGTCTGTTGCTCATGACATAGGAACAGTGGAGATGACTTCTGACATGCAGCAGCGGTGAACAGGTTTGCCAGGAGTCATACACACACACACGCTAAGACAGGAGAAAAGGAACATTTACATTTGCAATACTTTTTATTCTGCTATTCTGTTATTGTCATTACAGTACAGATGCATCACAGAGGCAGGTCACATTCCATTCCTTTGTCTTGAAATTTCAATAGACCTAGATCCAGGAGGTGCGGAATGGGCCATCTGCCGCCAATTAAAGCAATTAAAGTACACAGATAGCTGGTGATCAGTTAAGGCGTTTGTACCTTTTCCTATGCAAACTGCCATCAATCAAACAGTAGAACAAGTTGTAAACGGAGCTATGCACAATATAATTGCAGGGCGAAATGTCTGGGCAAAGTGTCTGGGGGTGGACGGGCGAAATGTCTGGGGGTGGGCGAAATGTCTGGGAAAAACGTCTGGGGAGGGCGAAATGTCCGGGCGAAATGTCTGGGGGTGGGCGAAATGTCCGCTCAAAAACGGGGGCGAAATGGTTTTAGGGCGAAATGTCTGGTTACCTAACACACACAGCAGAGAGACAGGGCAGCTCATAAATCGCCCTGTCATGCAAATAAAAACCAAATTGATTCCCCGACCTTAAATACGGGACAAAGTGCGTCCCGTATCAGTTCAATACGGAACGCGTCTTTTAGTTTTCAATTACGGGACGATTCCGTATTTTACGGGACGGTTGGCAACCCTAGCATGATGCAGCCACACCATTGGCAGCTGCTAAATCCTTTGATCTCTGATGACCGTAACATTCTCCAAATCCTCCTCTTCAATACCTTTGGTTTTGGTAAAACTACCCCCCAACTTGGAAGCACCAGGAGGTTGTTTGTTTATAATTATACACTACGAATCCTTGGATGTAACTCCTCGAGTCGGCGGGGGTCGGTCTACCACTCTCTATTTCTTTTTCCTCGGTAGCTTTCACCGTTTTAAAATACTTGCTTAAATCTGCACACTTTGCAACTAGCACAGATAGCTCTTGTATCCTCTCGTTGTGTTGTTGTCGAGCTCTTTTCCCAAATTCGACTTGTAAACAAACCGGTGAAAAACCACATGTTGGATGTTGCATGCTGCGCCAGGCCGACATAAACGCATCGCCCCAAAACACACTCGCCCCGGGTATATCCAGCGGCCTCGGCCGGCGAAAAAAATAGGTGCAAGTGTGTTTTGGGGCGAGTGTTTTCCAGGAAAACACTCGCCCCCTCGTTACTCGTAACGTGCAATGAGGAGGAATGCGGACTGCTGTGGACCAAACCATTTTGGGATTTACACGGGGGGGGGGGGGGGGGGGGGGGGGGTGTCGGTGGGGCTAGAGCGGATACGGAAGTGGTGTGTGCATGTATGTGTGTGTGGAAAATACTGGATACAGTAGTAGGCGGGCTTTAGACCGGATTAGGCTTTGACAGACACTACAGGCACTGTCTTCAGTGTCAGTGACAGTGTGGATAGCAGAGGCTCTCGATGTTTTAAACATAAAACAACTAAATATACAATAACTAAACACAAATCTCACTTGAATTGGATTGCAATACTTTACAATTTGATCGTAAAAAAAAATATTTGATCATAAAAAAATAAAAAATAAAAAAATGTACCAAAAAAAACGGAGGCCCTTCCAGTTGGAGGCCCGGGGGCTGCAGCCCCCCCTAGCCCAACGGTAAGTCCGGCCTGCATTGCCCTCTAGTGTTGGTTCTACAGAATTGCCTAGTGTGTTACTGTGTTGATTACATAGACAGATTAACGTCACCAGTCGCAATCAAAGTGAATCGAAAACAAAGGGGGGAGCGAGGGGGGGTGAAAACGAGCGCTCCTTTTGCAATTTCACTGGTTTTCCAATTTCCCTGTAACATATATATATATATATATATATATATATACATATATATATATATATATATACACACACATCTATATATATATGTCACAGGTAAATTGGCATTCCAGGGAACCGCTTAGATAGAGGGTCGAGCGCTTGTTTTTAGGCGCGGGGTGGGGCTGCGAGGCGGGGCTTTGATGCGAGGACGACGACGACAACATGAATATACATACACACCGGCCTCAGTGGCGCGCTTCGATAGTCTCCAAACTTTGATCCAGTGTACACAAACTGACCGTTGGAGATTTCCCCAGCAGAGCCACATGACTTCCCTGTGGAAGAGAAAGAAATGTCCTTCAATACACTGGTATGAAATATCCAGTGGTGTAAAGTAACTAAGTACATTTACTAAAGTACTGTACTTAAGTACAATTAGAAGGTACTTTTACTTTACTGGAGTATTTCCAATTGTCTATACTTTTACTTACATCTCAGAGGCAAATATTGTACTGTTACTCCACTACAATTATTTGAAAACTTTAGTTACTAGTTATTGTAGATATACATTATTATATTATAAAAACATACATTAACCACTTGCCTTTCACAACCACAAGGACGCACGTACGCACGCACACGCCACTAACCTGTACACACTCGGGTCCAGATTGACAAAGGTATCCAGGTCCATGTTGACATTGGAGCCAGCGGCACTTCTCACATAGGAAAGGGATGCACCACCTACAGGTCATAAAGAAAATACTGAATTTATCCATCTCTGAAGTGTGCGTGTGTGCGTGTGTGCGTGCGTGCGTGCGCAATAAAGGACAAGGATAGGATAGAACGCAATGGTATGAGTCAAAAGCGTCGTGTTTATTGAATTCCTAAAGGAAGCGGAAATATGGAAAAATGAACAAAACCAGTTGACTGTGCAGCCCCAGGACAGTATCTCCAATATTTCAAAACACTCAAAAGCGAAATCAACCAAATCAACCACTTCATCAGTTACCGCAGCCCGACTCAAGGCTGAGGCTGAGAAGGCTGTGCTCCTTATAAGGGCATCGACTTTAAAGGCAAAGCAGGCTCTGGAAATGCAAGCCAGCCAGACTGGAACAAATGGAACTGGACATATGCCTGGCTGAATCCGATGCTAGATTAAAAATCCTGGCGGATCTTGACTCCATTTCACAACCACCAGCACCATCACTGCTTAAATCACAACCACAAATGTTACAGACAAAATCACAGGATGATGCCATGAATGAGTATCTGGAAAATACTAAAACCCCAAGCATCAATATGGACTCATTTCCAATTAATTCACTTGGAGCCAGACAAAAAAAAAATTACAAGGACCAACAAACCCAGGCCTAATGCTGTGTTCACACCGGAATTACGCCTTTATAAAATAACGCCTATACCTCATTTGACTTGGCGTTATTTGATCAAACTGGGCGTGTCCAAGGAGCTGTCACTCAAGTCTCCTCAAGTGAGCTTTTTCGAGGCGAGACGAAAACGGGCTGTGCGAAGCAGAACGCATTATGAAGTCAAAAATGAAAAATAGCAGCTGCAGATGAGAAATAAGTCTATATTTAGTTACTACATAACCTATTTATGGAAAAAAAATCTACAGAATGTTTATAAACAAGCTGCTAAATAACTGAACGGGCCGTCTGGTCGCTACCCCCCCACGCTGCTCTCCATGAGGCCGTCATATGGCACTGTGTCACGGGGAGCACCGCTCGGTGTTTCCCCATGCTAGAACTGACCAAAGCGAACTTAATAAATCTTTAAAAAGCACAAACTACCTACTTCACAAGAATAATGTTGGTGTAATTAGGAGATTCGACAGGGAATCTATATTTTATATACACAAATTAACAAGTTAAAGAAAAAATCATGTTGCCGTATTTCCTGCTTTTTTAGCGGACGTTCACTTCACGTCTCGCCGGTCAGCTGCTGCTGTCTCGGGGGCAGACTGACTGCGGGACTCCCGCTCCCTCCAAGGCCAGAGCCTGTAGACAGACAGATCTGTTCAGATCTGCTTCGCTATTTAGCGACATATACACTGACTATTTAGGAAAAAGAGAGAGACACGTGTGTGTGTGAGTGTGTGTGTGTGTGTGTGTGTGTGTGTGTGTGTGGGGGGGGGGGGGGGGGGGGGGAGGGGGGCTCGCGTGTGTGTGTGTGCGTGTGCGTGTGCATACATACACACACACACACACACACACACACACACACACACACACACACACACACACACACACACACACACACACACACACACACACACACACACATGCCGTGCTCCTCTCCTTTGCCCGAGGAGAGGGGTCTAGACCAGTGGTTCTCAAAGTGGGGTCCGGGGACCCCCAGGTGTCCTTGAGGGGGTACCAGGGGGTCCCCAGCAAAAATGTGGTAATACAGCATCACAATAATTTCAACCTTTTATACTTTGGCTATTCAAAAATAGCAGATATACAAGCTCATAGCGCGGCACCGAGTGCCGCGCTGTGAGCTTGTAGATCTGCTATTTTTGAAAAAACGTGAAAATGTGTGCACTTTTGAATATATATTAAAGAGAACATTTGTAACTCAAATCTTTGCTTCTGGGGGGGTCCCTGAAACAAAATATTTTAGATGGGGGTCCGCGGCCAAATACATATCATTTTGGGGGTCCTTAGCATGGAAAAGTTTGAGAACCACTGTCCTAGACCTAGAGTGAGTTTAACAATCTTCAATACTTTAACATGCACAGCTACTAACTAAAACATTCATATAAATTGCGAATGCTGCGGAAAAAGCACCAGAGAACCTGCTGCCTACACCAGCTTGAAAATAGCAGATCTACGAGTCGCCAGTGGGGCATCTCCTCACGACCGCATCGCGACCACCGGGCGGGCGACTGGAGCTGTGTTTAAACTTCTGTTCTCAATTACATTGTTTAGTTTGTTGTCTGTCTATTAGATGTACATCTGATAGATTAAAAACTTTAATATTTTGTTATTGTGGGCGTGTGTCGGCGTTCAATGGTTATAGGGGGACAGTGACAGAGCTAAAGTAACTAAGTACATATACTTAAGTTAAGTACTGTAGCCTACTTAACTACTTGAGGTATTTTTTTTACTTTACTGGAGTATTTCCAATTTTCAATACTTTTAGCTCTACTCCATACATCCAGAGGCAAATATTGTACTTATACTCCACTACAATTATTTGACAACTGTAGTTACTAGTAGGCTACTATACTACTACGTGGATTTTGATACAAAACCACTTCATCAACCCTATATACATTTCGGAAATTTGATATATATATATATATATATATATATATATATATATATATATATATATATATATATATATATATATATATATATATATATATATATATATATATATATATATATAATACACGATCTATCTATCTATCTATCTATCTATCATATGCATAGGCCTATTCTAATCTATGTGATCTATCCATCTATCTTTCAACTTTTGCAATGAGATGAAGCGATTCGATATCTGAACGCAACAAACCAATTAAAAACTACTATTTTTCGTAGGCAACATATATGGTATAAATAAAGGGGTTTTAAGACTCATGTCATAGCAAGGCCCTCATTGGAAACAAGACCGCAAGGACTTTCATGAACGATTGATCATTTTTTGTCTCTATAGCATTTTACATTTTTCTCTCTAGCATCTCCCCACGACCACATCGCGACCACCGGACTGGAGCCGTGTTTAAACTTCTGTTGTCTGTCTATACTCTATAGATGTAGGTCTAGTACGGGGTGGGTCTTCAACGTTTTCACGCCAAGGACCCCCTAGCTGAGAGAGAGATTAAGCAGGGACCCCTTTATATTGTATAAAATTGTGTTTCAGATTTATTTATTTTTTTACTTAGGTAGTCTGATCTTTTTTCCCTCTACACCTATAGCCTCTTTGCCAAAAATAGCCGATCTACAAGCTCTCAACATTGAGAGCTTGTAGATCTGCTATTTTCGGCTAATGTTCCCCTCAGAAAAGGAATTCTAGGTTTCAAGTGGTTAATGTAAAACTAAATCCTATCACACAAAGATTTGGCGGACCCCCTATAGTAGCTCTGAAGACCCCTTAGGGGTCCCGGACCCCCTGTTGAAGACCCCTGGTCTAGTACATCTGCTAGATTAAAAACTTTAATATTTTATTTTTGTGGGTGTGTGTTTAGTCCACGATCGGCATTCAATGGTTAGGGGGACAGTGACAGAGCTTAAAGTAACTAAGTACATATACTCAAGTACTGTACTTAAGTACTTGAGGTATTTTTTACTTTACTGGAGTATTTCCAATTTTCAATACTTTTATCGTCAGCGGATCGGACGGGACGAGACGACCGCATAATGAGTACTTTTACTTTTGGTACTTTAAGTACATTGTGATGCCAATACTTTTGTACTTTTACTCAAGTAAATTTGGATTACCAGACTTTTACTTGGAGTGCTTCTATATTGCAGTATTGATACTTTTACTTAAGTAAAAAAAAAAGTACTTTTCCCACAACTGACACACACACACACACACACACACACACACACACACACACACATTGCGTCGGCGGGGAGAGCTCCTCTTGCTCGCCGACAGCAGAGCAGAGCAGGTCAGAGTTATCTGTTGTGATTTGTCGGTGATATAATTATACTATCTGATATATAATCGAGAAATATATCGCTATACTGGAGCGATATTAATATATATATAGGGACCGTGGCAGGTCGTCTGCCCAGGCCGAGCTGACTGGCACACACACACACACACACACACACACACACACACACACACACACACACACACACACACACACACACAGTGTCTCCCCGGGAGATTTCCACTCGCTCGCCGAGTGCAGAGCAGAGCAGAGCAGGTCAAGTGATCTGTTGTGTTTTGTCGGTGTCTCGGTGATAAAGGTTATTATTAATTCATGATAGTATGTAGTAACTTTAATATTCGTTTTGTGTGGGTGTGTGTAGTCCAATTCGGCCTCCGGTTTTCATCTACCCCGCTCCGCCCGGTGAAACCGAGCGGAAAACCGGACTGTGGTCCACTGACCACAGCGGACCGTGTGGCCTGTCCGCCCCGAGCAGGGCGCTCCTTTCCCCGGGGTGAGCTGGTAGAGCGAGGGGCCTGCCTCACGGAACATAACCAGTTTTAACTGCTTTCACGACTTGTTGGTCACATATCCTTTTATTTCCGACCATATCTATGCAATGTTCTTGCCAACTCACCATTAATATTACATATACAGCCTTTATTTTAAAAAATAGATTTTTCTTTCGGAAAACTGTCTACTGCGCCTGCTGCGAGCAGGCTGCGAGCAGCGAGCTGACATTATTTTTTGGCTGAGCGAGGTAGTCCACGCCTACTCAGGTCCTGCTGTGCTCTGATTGGCTAGAATTGCGCTTAATAACGCCAACAGTTTCTAGGCTTCAAAAATAAAAGCGTCAAAGCTCGGGTCTGGGGAGAAATAAAGCACGCCTTTACGTTTAGGCGTTTATACGCTCATGAAACGCGTATAAACGCCAATTTGCATAGAGATAACATTGAAAATTAAAGCTTTTTTTCACTTGGCGTAATTCCGGTGTGAACACAGCATTGGCCACCAGAAATCACAGCAACTCATACCCAACAGCAAGCAATTGGGACAGGAACTGGAATTACAGTGTCAGACAATGACGACAAATTCTTGACTGTAATACAGAGGCAAAATGAGATTGCTGATTTACTGGTTGTACAGCTAAAATTTACCTCACTTCCCTCTAAGGAAATCCCAGTTTACGATGGCAACCCTTTAGATTACCAGGCATTGATGAGGGCATTTGAGCATGGTATTGAGGAAAAGACTAGAAGCCACCAAGATAGGCTATATTACTTGGAACAGTACACCTCTGGACCCTGCAGAGAATTGGTTAGGAGCTGTCTTCATATGAATGCCAACACAGGCTACATTCACGCTAAAACACTGTTAAAAAAGCATTTAGGAGATAACATAAAAATCTCAAGTGCCTATATGGAAAAAGCTTTAAATTGGAAAAGTATTAAGGCAGAGGATGGAGATGCACTGCATGCTTATGCACTCTTCCTGAGAGGCTGTTGTAACGCAATGAGAGATTTGGAGGATATAGAGGACCTGGATCTGACTTCTAACCTGAAACTCATTGTGTCCAAACTGCCTTATAAATTGAAGGAAAAATGGAGAACGACAGCTTGTGATATTTTAGAGCAAACGCAAAGGAGAGCAAGATTGAGCCACTTGGTACTATTTATGGAAAAGCAAGCGAGAATACTCCAGGACCCACTTTTCGGCGACATTCATGATCCTCTTGCCAATGTGAAGGTTTCAAAACCAAGGACTGCAGCTGAATCAACCTCAGGCAGATTTAAGAGCAAGGGGAGTAGTTTTGCTACTACGGTGGCAACAGTGTCTGACAGCAAAGCCGAAAAGTCACCTGTCAAAAGCAACATGCCTTTTGGTGCATATGATTTCGCATGTATTTTCTGTACCGGCAAGCATCCCTTACCTGAATGTCAGAAAATGAATGCACAGGCACATGAAGACAAAGTTCAGTTTCTCAGGGAAAAAGGACTATGCTTTGGATGTTCGAAAGTGGGACATTTGAGTAGAAATTGTAAACGGAGACTGACCTGCCAGAACTGCCAGGGCAGACATAGTTGGGGGCTGGTATACAACACTTACCACTTGCTGGAATAAAGTTGCACTTGGGGGAGAAAGGGGGGAAATAGTTGTGAATTTGATGACATTTAACTAATACTCTACTTAACGTTTAAAACAAATTAAGGCAAATACCTCTCCACTGTATATGATGCAGCCTAAGAAAAGAAAAGTGCAGATATTAGGATTTTGTTCATTTCTAAAACACCATGGAAAAGCAAAATAACCAATACAAATAAAATGTAAATGTAACGGCAATGTTTACGTCATGTAGATAGAATATCTCACCTGGTGGAACGTGATGAGCTAAAGTTAGCTTCATGTATGCGATGGATGATGCTACACTCTGAGGAAGAGTAGGCATGGCCTGGTCCAGTCTGGTGAAACTGAGACCCAACAAGTCAGGGGTTAACATCAGCCAATAATAACGAATGAAATCACATCTACCTGTCTTCAAAAAACATAATACTATATATTGATGGATCTACTTACATTATTTGGTATGATGAGCAGGAAATGTTTCCCTGAAAAGTGGCAAAAATATGTTGTCATTTCAAACCTTAATGTGCATGGTTACATTTTCTATTATCTTTACTTTATGTGTTTTACCGTTCCAGAGAACATAACAAGGTGGGACAAACTCAGCCAATCCAGTTGGAGATGCAGTCAGGGAGTCGAACACTGCGTTGATGACAACGTCTTTCTCAGCAGGAAGAGGCAACACCACAAGTTCTGCACTCTGCTTTGGAGACAGGAGCCTTACAGCCTCCAGCTGGACAGAAAGACAGTCAAGAAAAGATTATCACCACCACTGGATTTTATTTGATAATAATAAGGTAACTATTTGGTCTAATCATTCTTTAGAGTTTTTTTTATGTGGCAGCGATGAAGTCTTACAGGGGAGAAGCCTGGGTTGAGATTCAGGAATTCTCTGACAGACACAAGGGCTGAGAATGGCCCAAAGTTGTTCTGCAGCCAGTAAGCACTGCTGTTGTAGGGGACAGATCAGAACAAAGTATTAAGGCATCCAAACAGAAAAATGGCTGCAAATACCAGTCAAAACATTTTCCAGTAAAGATATCCCATTCTAATTGAGAATAGAATGGGAATATATTTATTCAGCAAATACATTTGAAAATGAGAGCCAAACTGTTATTGAGATATTGCAGTTAGTCAGTACCTGGCTGTGGTCGGGAGAGGAAAGGGAGGATTAGTTCCTTCAGGCCCAAATGCTGCTGCTGTGAGGTCATGTTGTCAAACTGATGGCTAAACTCCTTCAAACTGGTGAATCAAACACAGAATGAGAAATACTTATTTCTTAGCTTATTGGTGAAGCTAGAGAAAAGGCAACGGAGTCATCAAAATCAAAATCATCCCCCAGGAAGAATGAAGGTGCACAGAAATGTCTATGGAAATCCAGCAGTCAGAATTGCCACTCTCATCTCTCC
This sequence comes from Gymnoscopelus microlampas, assembly GCF_963454915.1. NCBI lineage: Eukaryota > Metazoa > Chordata > Actinopteri > Myctophiformes > Myctophidae > Gymnoscopelus > Gymnoscopelus microlampas. The sequence continues at coordinate 40,105,436 of NC_139946.1, forward strand.
AATCACATCCAGAACCACAGACGCTGATGGACCAGTCATGGTCATGGACTAGGGGAAGGATTACATGGATCAATATTTAATATTATTACATTTGCATTAATATTACGTGATGATATTTAGTGTACGGAATAGTAGATAAAGATTCTGGCTCTATAATAGAGATATTCTTTCAAATCTTGATAGACTGTTTGCCTGACAGTGAATAGGGAATTTTTATTAGCATTTTTTTTCATTAGCAAATCTTTTTAAGATTATTAAAAACATGAGCTTTAAATTTAAATAATTTCAGAATTCAGATGTGTTACTTTTAATTAGTTTTTAGAGATTGTTCATTCTGTCTTCACCATAAAAGTTGTTTTCAGTGTCTGGTTAGAGCTACTTTTTGTACCGTGTTGGCAAGAAGACCCAGAGCTGCGACCCCAGAGATCTTAGAGAGGAACAGCTTCCAGACTGGTCTGGAACCAGTGGAGCTGGGGGGCTGGTTACACTTCATCACTGCTGCCAGATCCTGTGCTGTCAACATGGACACCTGGGTGGAGATAATGGACAAAGCAGAACAGAAAAAACAGGAAACCTTTAATGAAGTCAAAATTGAAAAATAATAACTGTTGCGTTCAATGTGAGAGACTTAAGTGGCTTACTGAAGCACACGTGTATTCTTCAATGCCAAAGTCACAAAAACGTCCATTCATCTGTCCGTTGTTGAGGAGGAGCTGTAGTGCAGTGCTTTGGTAGCCGAAAAGGAAAACATTTGAGTTGCAAAACGAAAAGTTTGTTCATTAAATATATTTGAGATATTGTAGGCATTGCCTCAGAACACTCACCTGTTAATTCCAACACAAATGTCTGTTTCTGTGAAAACATTAATTCATTCATTCATTATGAAAATAAATCACAATAAAATTCATAACAATGAATCAAAACTACTATACACTTACCATTTGCTGAAGTAACATTGCACTTGGGAAAGAAAGAAAGAGTGAAATGTTTTTAATTTGGTGACATTTAGTCAATTAGACTTTAAAATGTGAATATCATTTCAGGTACCTACCTCTCCACTGTAGATGATGCAGCCTAAGTATAGACAGAAAAAGTTTTGTTGATTTTAGAAATGCAATGGGAAAAACATAACCACTGCCAATAACATGTGAACATAACAGCATAGTGATACATCACTTTTAACTCAGTCGAAGATCTCACCTGGTGGAATTTGATGAAGCAAAGTCAGCTTGTTGTATGTGATGGATGATGCTACACTCGGTGGAAGAGTAAACATGGCCAGGTCCAGTCTGGTGAAACTGAGACCCAACAAGTTGGGGTTAACATAGGCCAAAAATAATGATTTGAATTATTTCTACTTGGTCTTCAAAAAACTAAATATACTGATAGATAACTTACATTATTTTGTACGACAAGCAGGAAATTTCACCCTGAAAAATGACAAAAAGAGTTTGTGATTTCAAACCAAATGTGCATAGTTACAGTTATATTACCATCATTACTTCACAGTTTTTACCTTTCCAGAGAACATAACAAGGTGGGACACAAACTCAGCCAATCCTCTCTCCTTTGGAGATTCGGTCAGATAGTCAAACACTGCGTGGATGACAACGTCTTTCTCAGGAAGAAGAGGCAACACCACAAGTTCTGCACTCTGCTTTGGAGACAGGAGCCTTACAGCCTCCAGCTAGATGGAAAGAAAGTCAAGAAAAACTTGATCACCACCACTGGACTTTATTTTATATTTAAAAAGTAATTATCTCTTGGAGTTAATAATGCATCATTGTTATGTAATGTAACAACTTTAAAGTCTTACAGGGGAGAAGCCTGGGTTTAGATTCAGGAATTCACTGACAGACACAAGACCTGAGAATGCACCAAAGTTGTTCTCCAACCAGTAAACACTGCTGTTGGACACACGGCCTCGGTCTGAAGGGGACAGATCAGAATGAAACATTAAGGCATTGAAAGGTGTCTGGAAATACAGTCAATATATTTTCCTGTAAAAAAGATATAACATTTTAATAGATTGTAAAAAAGGCCTTGGAGAGGAACAGCTTCCAGACTGGTCTGGAACCAGTGGAGCTGGGGCACCAGTAGTTCGGTAGGCTTGCGTGCCGCACGTCTGGGGGCCAACATCCTCCGAGACGAGGCAGTGGTACTATTTAACCCATAGTTGGGGGCTGGTTCGTGGGCACCAGTAGTTCGGTAAGCTTGCGTGCCGCACGTCTGGGGGCCAACCTCCTCCGAGACGAGGCAGTAGTACTATTTAACCCATAGTTGGGGGCTGGTTCGTGGGCACCAGTAGTTCGGTAGGCTTGCGTGCCGCACGTCTGGGGGCCAACCTCCTCCGAGACGAGGCAGTGGTACTATTTAACCCATAGTTGGGGGCTGGTTCGTGGGCACCAGTAGTTCGGTAAGCTTGCGTGCCGCACGTCTGGGGGCCAACCTCCTCCGAGACGAGGCAGTGGTACTATTTAACCCATAGTTGGGGGCTGGTTCGTGGGCACCAGTAGTTCGGTAGGCTTGCGTGCCGCACGTCTGGGGGCCAACCTCCTCCGAGACGAGGCAGTGGTACTATTTAACCCATAGTTGGGGGCTGGTTCGTGGGCACCAGTAGTTCGGTAAGCTTGCGTGCCGCACGTCTGGGGGCCAACCTCCTCCGAGACGAGGCAGTGGTACTATTTAACCCATAGTTGGGGGCTGGTTCGTGGGCACCAGTAGTTCGGTAGGCTTGCGTGCCGCACGTCTGGGGGCCAACCTCCTCCGAGACGAGGCAGTGGTACTATTTAACCCATAGTTGGGGGCTGGTTCGTGGGCACCAGTAGTTCGGTAGGCTTGCGTGCCGCACGTCTGGGGGCCAACCTCCTCCGAGACTAGGCAGTGGTACTATTTAACCCATAGTTGGGGGCTGGTTCGTGGGCACCAGTAGTTCGGTAGGCTTGCGTGCCGCACGTCTGGGGGCCAACCTCCTCCGAGCATTATAATTGCACAAATTTAATGACCAGAAGTCTAGCTTCACATTTGCGCTTTTTATAGAATTGTCACATCAGAAGACAGACCCTTGCAGCGTAGAGAATAGAGAATAGTTATACCCTTCCAGACAAGAGCCATATCCCTGCAGACACGGCCGTCTTCAAGGCAAGAGTACAGTCAGAGTGCAACATATGCAACATTAAATAAATGCACTCATAAACCTTATAGACGCCGGTAGGGAGGGGCTTTATTATATTATTCGCTTATAGATTCCAACGAGTTGGAATCAACACTCGATTAATGTTAGGACGTATCAACAGATAAATCCTATTGACACACTTCCCTAAAGGCAAGGCTCCTTTCAGTCAGAGGAGGCATTTATCTGAGCTTCAGAGCTTGCTCTATCGGCTACGGCGATCGGATCCCTTCAAGACAGACTTCAAGACTGGAAGGGTAGAACTATTCTTTACACTGCGAGGCTCGGTCTTCTGATATGACATTCTATAAAAAGGTATTGAATTCATTGTTATATGGGTATTGAATTCATTGTTATATGGGTATTGAATTCCCATTATATGGGAGCGCCAATGGAGGGGGAAGGCTGCTTCTGTACACGCTCCTCAGCGTCGCAACGTTTTTCCTTCTTTTTAGTATTTTTAAGCTTTTATTATTTTACATGTACTTAAAAGACGTATGAAAAAATTGCCTTTCCCTGTTCTCAAGTAAAATATTGATATGCGATTAAAATGTGATTAATTGTGATTAATTCATTACAAAGCCTCTAATTAATTTGATAAATGTTTTTAATCGAGTCCCAACCCTAGTTCTTATATATATTTATAATGTTCTTACCCTTCATCACAGACACCTGTAGCAGAGTCTCCAAACTTTGTAATCCAGTGTACACAAACTGACCGTTGGAGATTTCCCCAGCAGAGCCACATGACTTCCCTGTGGAAGAGAAATAAATGTCCTTCAATACACTGGTATGAAATATCCAGTGGTGTAAAGTAACTAAGTACATTTACTAAAGTACCGTACTTAAGTACAATTAGAAGGTACTTTTACTTTACTGGAGTATTTCCAATTGTCTATACTTTTACTTACATCTCAGAGGCAAATATTGTACTGTTACTCCACTACAATTATTTGAAAACTTTAGTTACTAGTTATTGTAGATATACATTATTATATTATAAAAACATACATTAACCACTTGCCTTTCACAACCACAAGGACGCACGTACGCACGCACACGCCACTAACCTGTACACACTCGGGTCCAGATTGACAAAGGTGTCCATGTTGACATTGGAGCCAGCGGCACTTCTCACATAGGAAAGGGATGCACCACCTACAGGTCATAAAGAAAATACTGAATTTATCCATCTCTGAAGTGTGCGTGTGTGCGTGCGTGCGTACGCAATAAAGGACAAGGATAGGATAGAACGCAATGGTATGAGCCAAAAGCGTCGTGTTTATTGAATTCCTAAAGGAAGCGGAAATATGGAAAAATGAACAAAACCAGTTGACTGTGCAGCCCCAGGACAGTATCTCTAATATTTCAAAACACTCAAAAGCGAAATCAACCAAATCAACCACTTCATCAGTTACCGCAGCCCGACTCAAGGCTGAGGCTGAGAAGGCTGTGCTCCTTATAAGGGCATCGACTTTAAAGGCAAAGCAGGCTCTGGAAATGCAAGCCAGCCAGACTGGAACAAATGGAACTGGACATATGCCTGGCTGAATCCGATGCTAGATTAAAAATCCTGGCGGATCTTGACTCCATTTCACAACCACCAGCACCATCACTGCTTAAATCACAACCACAAATGTTACAGACAAAATCACAGGATGATGCCATGAATGAGTATCTGGAAAATACTAAAACCCCAAGCATCAATATGGACTCATTTCCAATTAATTCACTTGGAGCCAGACAAAAAAAAAATTACAAGGACCAACAAACCCAGGCCTAAGGCCACCAGAAATCACAGCAACTCATACCCAACAGCAAGCAATTGGGACAGGAACTGGAATTACAGTGTCAGACAATGACGACAAATTCTTGACTGTAATACAGAGGCAAAATGAGATTGCTGATTTACTGGTTGTACAGCTAAAATTTACCTCACTTCCCTCTAAGGAAATCCCAGTTTACGATGGCAACCCTTTAGATTACCAGGCATTGATGAGGGCATTTGAGCATGGTATTGAGGAAAAGACTAGAAGCCACCAAGATAGGCTATATTACTTGGAACAGTACACCTCTGGACCCTGCAGAGAATTGGTTAGGAGCTGTCTTCATATGAATGCCAACACAGGCTACATTCACGCTAAAACACTGTTAAAAAAGCATTTAGGAGATAACATAAAAATCTCAAGTGCCTATATGGAAAAAGCTTTAAATTGGAAAAGTATTAAGGCAGAGGATGGAGATGCACTGCATGCTTATGCACTCTTCCTGAGAGGCTGTTGTAACGCAATGAGAGATTTGGAGGATATAGAGGACCTGGATCTGACTTCTAACCTGAAACTCATTGTGTCCAAACTGCCTTATAAATTGAAGGAAAAATGGAGAACGACAGCTTGTGATATTTTAGAGCAAACGCAAAGGAGAGCAAGATTGAGCCACTTGGTACTATTTATGGAAAAGCAAGCGAGAATACTCCAGGACCCACTTTTCGGCGACATTCATGATCCTCTTGCCAATGTGAAGGTTTCAAAACCAAGGACTGCAGCTGAATCAACCTCAGGCAGATTTAAGAGCAAGGGGAGTAGTTTTGCTACTACGGTGGCAACAGTGTCTGACAGCAAAGCCGAAAAGTCACCTGTCAAAAGCAACATGCCTTTTGGTGCATATGATTTCGCATGTATTTTCTGTACCGGCAAGCATCCCTTACCTGAATGTCAGAAAATGAATGCACAGGCACATGAAGACAAAGTTCAGTTTCTCAGGGAAAAAGGACTATGCTTTGGATGTTCGAAAGTGGGACATTTGAGTAGAAATTGTAAACGGAGACTGACCTGCCAGAACTGCCAGGGCAGACATAGTTGGGGGCTGGTATACAACACTTACCACTTGCTGGAATAAAGTTGCACTTGGGGGAGAAAGGGGGGAAATAGTTGTGAATTTGATGACATTTAACTAATACTCTACTTAACGTTTAAAACAAATTAAGGCAAATACCTCTCCACTGTATATGATGCAGCCTAAGAAAAGAAAAGTGCAGATATTAGGATTTTGTTCATTTCTAAAACACCATGGAAAAGCAAAATAACCAATACAAATAAAATGTAAATGTAACGGCAATGTTTACGTCATGTAGATAGAATATCTCACCTGGTGGAACGTGATGAGCTAAAGTTAGCTTCATGTATGCGATGGATGATGCTACACTCTGAGGAAGAGTAGGCATGGCCTGGTCCAGTCTGGTGAAACTGAGACCCAACAAGTCAGGGGTTAACATCAGCCAATAATAACGAATGAAATCACATCTACCTGTCTTCAAAAAACATAATACTATATATTGATGGATCTACTTACATTATTTGGTATGATGAGCAGGAAATGTTTCCCTGAAAAGTGGCAAAAATATGTTGTCATTTCAAACCTTAATGTGCATGGTTACATTTTCTATTATCTTTACTTTATGTGTTTTACCGTTCCAGAGAACATAACAAGGTGGGACAAACTCAGCCAATCCAGTTGGAGATGCAGTCAGGGAGTCGAACACTGCGTTGATGACAACGTCTTTCTCAGCAGGAAGAGGCAACACCACAAGTTCTGCACTCTGCTTTGGAGACAGGAGCCTTACAGCCTCCAGCTGGACAGAAAGACAGTCAAGAAAAGATTATCACCACCACTGGATTTTATTTGATAATAATAAGGTAACTATTTGGTCTAATCATTCTTTAGAGTTTTTTTTATGTGGCAGCGATGAAGTCTTACAGGGGAGAAGCCTGGGTTGAGATTCAGGAATTCTCTGACAGACACAAGGGCTGAGAATGGCCCAAAGTTGTTCTGCAGCCAGTAAGCACTGCTGTTGTAGGGGACAGATCAGAACAAAGTATTAAGGCATCCAAACAGAAAAATGGCTGCAAATACCAGTCAAAACATTTTCCAGTAAAGATATCCCATTCTAATTGAGAATAGAATGGGAATATATTTATTCAGCAAATACATTTGAAAATGAGAGCCAAACTGTTATTGAGATATTGCAGTTAGTCAGTACCTGGCTGTGGTCGGGAGAGGAAAGGGAGGATTAGTTCCTTCAGGCCCAAATGCTGCTGCTGTGAGGTCATGTTGTCAAACTGATGGCTAAACTCCTTCAAACTGGTGAATCAAACACAGAATGAGAAATACTTATTTCTTAGCTTATTGGTGAAGCTAGAGAAAAGGCAACGGAGTCATCAAAATCAAAATCATCCCCCAGGAAGAATGAAGGTGCACAGAAATGTCTATGGAAATCCAGCAGTCAGAATTGCCACTCTCATCTCTCCAATCACATCCAGAACCACAGACGCTGATGGACCAGTCATGGTCATGGACTAGGGGAAGGATTACATGGATCAATATTTAATATTATTACATTTGCATTAATATTACGTGATGATATTTAGTGTACGGAATAGTAGATAAAGATTCTGGCTCTATAATAGAGATATTCTTTCAAATCTTGATAGACTGTTTGCCTGACAGTGAATAGGGAATTTTTATTAGCATTTTTTTTCATTAGCAAATCTTTTTAAGATTATTAAAAACATGAGCTTTAAATTTAAATAATTTCAGAATTCAGATGTGTTACTTTTAATTAGTTTTTAGAGATTGTTCATTCTGTCTTCACCATAAAAGTTGTTTTCAGTGTCTGGTTAGAGCTACTTTTTGTACCGTGTTGGCAAGAAGACCCAGAGCTGCGACCCCAGAGGTCTTAGAGAGGAACAGCTTCCAGACTGGTCTGGAACCAGTGGAGCTGGGGGGCTGGTTACACTTCATCACTGCTGCCAGATCCTGTGCTGTCAACATGGACACCTGGGTGGAGATAATGGACAAAGCAGAACAGAAAAAACAGGAAACCTTTAATGAAGTCAAAATTGAAAAATAATAACTGTTGCGTTCAATGTGAGAGACTTAAGTGGCTTACTGAAGCACACGTGTATTCTTCAATGCCAAAGTCACAAAAACGTCCATTCATCTGTCCGTTGTTGAGGAGGAGCTGTAGTGCAGTGCTTTGGTAGCCGAAAAGGAAAACATTTGAGTTGCAAAACGAAAAGTTTGTTCATTAAATATATTTGAGATATTGTAGGCATTGCCTCAGAACACTCACCTGTTAATTCCAACACAAATGTCTGTTTCTGTGAAAACATTAATTCATTCATTCATTATGAAAATAAATCACAATAAAATTCATAACAATGAATCAAAACTACTATACACTTACCATTTGCTGAAGTAACATTGCACTTGGGAAAGAAAGAAAGAGTGAAATGTTTTTAATTTGGTGACATTTAGTCAATTAGACTTTAAAATGTGAATATCATTTCAGGTACCTACCTCTCCACTGTAGATGATGCAGCCTAAGTATAGACAGAAAAAGTTTTGTTGATTTTAGAAATGCAATGGGAAAAACATAACCACTGCCAATAACATGTGAACATAACAGCATAGTGATACATCACTTTTAACTCAGTCGAAGATCTCACCTGGTGGAATTTGATGAAGCAAAGTCAGCTTGTTGTATGTGATGGATGATGCTACACTCGGTGGAAGAGTAAACATGGCCAGGTCCAGTCTGGTGAAACTGAGACCCAACAAGTTGGGGTTAACATAGGCCAAAAATAATGATTTGAATTATTTCTACTTGGTCTTCAAAAAACTAAATATACTGATAGATAACTTACATTATTTTGTACGACAAGCAGGAAATTTCACCCTGAAAAATGACAAAAAGAGTTTGTGATTTCAAACCAAATGTGCATAGTTACAGTTTATATTACCATCATTACTTCACAGTTTTTACCTTTCCAGAGAACATAACAAGGTGGGACACAAACTCAGCCAATCCTCTCTCCTTTGGAGATTCCGTCAGATAGTCAAACACTGCGTGGATGACAACGTCTTTCTCAGGAAGAAGAGGCAACACCACAAGTTCTGCACTCTGCTTTGGAGACAGGAGCCTTACAGCCTCCAGCTAGATGGAAAGAAAGTCAAGAAAAACTTGATCACCACCACTGGACTTTATTTTATATTTAAAAAGTAATTATCTCTTGGAGTTAATAATGCATCATTGTTATGTAATGTAACAACTTTAAAGTCTTACAGGGGAGAAGCCTGGGTTTAGATTCAGGAATTCACTGACAGACACAAGACCTGAGAATGCACCAAAGTTGTTCTCCAACCAGTAAACACTGCTGTTGGACACACGGCCTCGGTCTGAAGGGGACAGATCAGAATGAAACATTAAGGCATTGAAAGGTGTCTGGAAATACAGTCAATATATTTTCCTGTAAAAAAGATATAACATTTTAATAGATTGTAAAAAAGGCCTTGGAGAGGAACAGCTTCCAGACTGGTCTGGAACCAGTGGAGCTGGGGCACCAGTAGTTCGGTAGGCTTGCGTGCCGCACGTCTGGGGGCCAACATCCTCCGAGACGAGGCAGTGGTACTATTTAACCCATAGTTGGGGGCTGGTTCGTGGGCACCAGTAGTTCGGTAAGCTTGCGTGCCGCACGTCTGGGGGCCAACCTCCTCCGAGACGAGGCAGTAGTACTATTTAACCCATAGTTGGGGGCTGGTTCGTGGGCACCAGTAGTTCGGTAGGCTTGCGTGCCGCACGTCTGGGGGCCAACCTCCTCCGAGACGAGGCAGTGGTACTATTTAACCCATAGTTGGGGGCTGGTTCGTGGGCACCAGTAGTTCGGTAAGCTTGCGTGCCGCACGTCTGGGGGCCAACCTCCTCCGAGACGAGGCAGTGGTACTATTTAACCCATAGTTGGGGGCTGGTTCGTGGGCACCAGTAGTTCGGTAGGCTTGCGTGCCGCACGTCTGGGGGCCAACCTCCTCCGAGACGAGGCAGTGGTACTATTTAACCCATAGTTGGGGGCTGGTTCGTGGGCACCAGTAGTTCGGTAAGCTTGCGTGCCGCACGTCTGGGGGCCAACCTCCTCCGAGACGAGGCAGTGGTACTATTTAACCCATAGTTGGGGGCTGGTTCGTGGGCACCAGTAGTTCGGTAGGCTTGCGTGCCGCACGTCTGGGGGCCAACCTCCTCCGAGACGAGGCAGTGGTACTATTTAACCCATAGTTGGGGGCTGGTTCGTGGGCACCAGTAGTTCGGTAGGCTTGCGTGCCGCACGTCTGGGGGCCAACCTCCTCCGAGACTAGGCAGTGGTACTATTTAACCCATAGTTGGGGGCTGGTTCGTGGGCACCAGTAGTTCGGTAGGCTTGCGTGCCGCACGTCTGGGGGCCAACCTCCTCCGAGCATTATAATTGCACAAATTTAATGACCAGAAGTCTAGCTTCACATTTGCGCTTTTTATAGAATTGTCACATCAGAAGACAGACCCTTGCAGCGTAGAGAATAGAGAATAGTTATACCCTTCCAGACAAGAGCCATATCCCTGCAGACACGGCCGTCTTCAAGGCAAGAGTACAGTCAGAGTGCAACATATGCAACATTAAATAAATGCACTCATAAACCTTATAGACGCCGGTAGGGAGGGGCTTTATTATATTATTCGCTTATAGATTCCAACGAGTTGGAATCAACACTCGATTAATGTTAGGACGTATCAACAGATAAATCCTATTGACACACTTCCCTAAAGGCAAGGCTCCTTTCAGTCAGAGGAGGCATTTATCTGAGCTTCAGAGCTTGCTCTATCGGCTACGGCGATCGGATCCCTTCAAGACAGACTTCAAGACTGGAAGGGTAGAACTATTCTTTACACTGCGAGGCTCGGTCTTCTGATATGACATTCTATAAAAAGGTATTGAATTCATTGTTATATGGGTATTGAATTCATTGTTATATGGGTATTGAATTCCCATTATATGGGAGCGCCAATGGAGGGGGAAGGCTGCTTCTGTACACGCTCCTCAGCGTCGCAACGTTTTTCCTTCTTTTTAGTATTTTTAAGCTTTTATTATTTTACATGTACTTAAAAGACGTATGAAAAAATTGCCTTTCCCTGTTCTCAAGTAAAATATTGATATGCGATTAAAATGTGATTAATTGTGATTAATTCATTACAAAGCCTCTAATTAATTTGATAAATGTTTTTAATCGAGTCCCAACCCTAGTTCTTATATATATTTATAATGTTCTTACCCTTCATCACAGACACCTGTAGCAGAGTCTCCAAACTTTGTAATCCAGTGTACACAAACTGACCGTTGGAGATTTCCCCAGCAGAGCCACATGACTTCCCTGTGGAAGAGAAATAAATGTCCTTCAATACACTGGTATGAAATATCCAGTGGTGTAAAGTAACTAAGTACATTTACTAAAGTACCGTACTTAAGTACAATTAGAAGGTACTTTTACTTTACTGGAGTATTTCCAATTGTCTATACTTTTACTTACATCTCAGAGGCAAATATTGTACTGTTACTCCACTACAATTATTTGAAAACTTTAGTTACTAGTTATTGTAGATATACATTATTATATTATAAAAACATACATTAACCACTTGCCTTTCACAACCACAAGGACGCACGTACGCACGCACACGCCACTAACCTGTACACACTCGGGTCCAGATTGACAAAGGTGTCCATGTTGACATTGGAGCCAGCGGCACTTCTCACATAGGAAAGGGATGCACCACCTACAGGTCATAAAGAAAATACTGAATTTATCCATCTCTGAAGTGTGCGTGTGTGCGTGCGTGCGTACGCAATAAAGGACAAGGATAGGATAGAACGCAATGGTATGAGCCAAAAGCGTCGTGTTTATTGAATTCCTAAAGGAAGCGGAAATATGGAAAAATGAACAAAACCAGTTGACTGTGCAGCCCCAGGACAGTATCTCTAATATTTCAAAACACTCAAAAGCGAAATCAACCAAATCAACCACTTCATCAGTTACCGCAGCCCGACTCAAGGCTGAGGCTGAGAAGGCTGTGCTCCTTATAAGGGCATCGACTTTAAAGGCAAAGCAGGCTCTGGAAATGCAAGCCAGCCAGACTGGAACAAATGGAACTGGACATATGCCTGGCTGAATCCGATGCTAGATTAAAAATCCTGGCGGATCTTGACTCCATTTCACAACCACCAGCACCATCACTGCTTAAATCACAACCACAAATGTTACAGACAAAATCACAGGATGATGCCATGAATGAGTATCTGGAAAATACTAAAACCCCAAGCATCAATATGGACTCATTTCCAATTAATTCACTTGGAGCCAGACAAAAAAAAAATTACAAGGACCAACAAACCCAGGCCTAAGGCCACCAGAAATCACAGCAACTCATACCCAACAGCAAGCAATTGGGACAGGAACTGGAATTACAGTGTCAGACAATGACGACAAATTCTTGACTGTAATACAGAGGCAAAATGAGATTGCTGATTTACTGGTTGTACAGCTAAAATTTACCTCACTTCCAGTTTACTTCCCAGTTTACGATGGCAACCCTTTAGATTACCAGGCATTGATGAGGGCATTTGAGCATGGTATTGAGGAAAAGACTAGAAGCCACCAAGATAGGCTATATTACTTGGAACAGTACACCTCTGGACCCTACAGAGAATTGGTTAGGAGCTGTCTTCATATGAATGCCAACACAGGCTACATTCACGCTAAAACACTGTTAAAAAAGCATTTAGGAGATAACATAAAAATCTCAAGTGCCTATATGGAAAAAGCTTTAAATTGGAAAAGTATTAAGGCAGAGGATGGAGATGCACTGCATGCTTATGCACTCTTCCTGAGAGGCTGTTGTAACGCAATGAGAGATTTGGAGGATATAGAGGACCTGGATCTGACTTCTAACCTGAAACTCATTGTGTCCAAACTGCCTTATAAATTGAAGGAAAAATGGAGAACGACAGCTTGTGATATTTTAGAGCAAACGCAAAGGAGAGCAAGATTGAGCCACTTGGTACTATTTATGGAAAAGCAAGCGAGAATACTCCAGGACCCACTTTTCGGCGACATTCATGATCCTCTTGCCAATGTGAAGGTTTCAAAACCAAGGACTGCAGCTGAATCAACCTCAGGCAGATTTAAGAGCAAGGGGAGTAGTTTTGCTACTACGGTGGCAACAGTGTCTGACAGCAAAGCCGAAAAGTCACCTGTCAAAAGCAACATGCCTTTTGGTGCATATGATTTCGCATGTATTTTCTGTACCGGCAAGCATCCCTTACCTGAATGTCAGAAAATGAATGCACAGGCACATGAAGACAAAGTTCAGTTTCTCAGGGAAAAAGGACTATGCTTTGGATGTTCGAAAGTGGGACATTTGAGTAGAAATTGTAAACGGAGACTGACCTGCCAGAACTGCCAGGGCAGACATAGTTGGGGGCTGGTATACAACACTTACCACTTGCTGGAATAAAGTTGCACTTGGGGGAGAAAGGGGGGAAATAGTTGTGAATTTGATGACATTTAACTAATACTCTACTTAACGTTTAAAACAAATTAAGGCAAATACCTCTCCACTGTATATGATGCAGCCTAAGAAAAGAAAAGTGCAGATATTAGGATTTTGTTCATTTCTAAAACACCATGGAAAAGCAAAATAACCAATACAAATAAAATGTAAATGTAACGGCAATGTTTACGTCATGTAGATAGAATATCTCACCTGGTGGAACGTGATGAGCTAAAGTTAGCTTCATGTATGCGATGGATGATGCTACACTCTGAGGAAGAGTAGGCATGGCCTGGTCCAGTCTGGTGAAACTGAGACCCAACAAGTCAGGGGTTAACATCAGCCAATAATAACGAATGAAATCACATCTACCTGTCTTCAAAAAACATAATACTATATATTGATGGATCTACTTACATTATTTGGTATGATGAGCAGGAAATGTTTCCCTGAAAAGTGGCAAAAATATGTTGTCATTTCAAACCTTAATGTGCATGGTTACATTTTCTATTATCTTTACTTTATGTGTTTTACCGTTCCAGAGAACATAACAAGGTGGGACAAACTCAGCCAATCCAGTTGGAGATGCAGTCAGGGAGTCGAACACTGCGTTGATGACAACGTCTTTCTCAGCAGGAAGAGGCAACACCACAAGTTCTGCACTCTGCTTTGGAGACAGGAGCCTTACAGCCTCCAGCTGGACAGAAAGACAGTCAAGAAAAGATTATCACCACCACTGGATTTTATTTGATAATAATAAGGTAACTATTTGGTCTAATCATTCTTTAGAGTTTTTTTTATGTGGCAGCGATGAAGTCTTACAGGGGAGAAGCCTGGGTTGAGATTCAGGAATTCTCTGACAGACACAAGGGCTGAGAATGGCCCAAAGTTGTTCTGCAGCCAGTAAGCACTGCTGTTGTAGGGGACAGATCAGAACAAAGTATTAAGGCATCCAAACAGAAAAATGGCTGCAAATACCAGTCAAAACATTTTCCAGTAAAGATATCCCATTCTAATTGAGAATAGAATGGGAATATATTTATTCAGCAAATACATTTGAAAATGAGAGCCAAACTGTTATTGAGATATTGCAGTTAGTCAGTACCTGGCTGTGGTCGGGAGAGGAAAGGGAGGATTAGTTCCTTCAGGCCCAAATGCTGCTGCTGTGAGGTCATGTTGTCAAACTGATGGCTAAACTCCTTCAAACTGGTGAATCAAACACAGAATGAGAAATACTTATTTCTTAGCTTATTGGTGAAGCTAGAGAAAAGGCAACGGAGTCATCAAAATCAAAATCATCCCCCAGGAAGAATGAAGGTGCACAGAAATGTCTATGGAAATCCAGCAGTCAGAATTGCCACTCTCATCTCTCCAATCACATCCAGAACCACAGACGCTGATGGACCAGTCATGGTCATGGACTAGGGGAAGGATTACATGGATCAATATTTAATATTATTACATTTGCATTAATATTACGTGATGATATTTAGTGTACGGAATAGTAGATAAAGATTCTGGCTCTATAATAGAGATATTCTTTCAAATCTTGATAGACTGTTTGCCTGACAGTGAATAGGGAATTTTTATTAGCATTTTTTTTCATTAGCAAATCTTTTTAAGATTATTAAAAACATGAGCTTTAAATTTAAATAATTTCAGAATTCAGATGTGTTACTTTTAATTAGTTTTTAGAGATTGTTCATTCTGTCTTCACCATAAAAGTTGTTTTCAGTGTCTGGTTAGAGCTACTTTTTGTACCGTGTTGGCAAGAAGACCCAGAGCTGCGACCCCAGAGGTCTTAGAGAGGAACAGCTTCCAGACTGGTCTGGAACCAGTGGAGCTGGGGGGCTGGTTACACTTCATCACTGCTGCCAGATCCTGTGCTGTCAACATGGACACCTGGGTGGAGATAATGGACAAAGCAGAACAGAAAAAACAGGAAACCTTTAATGAAGTCAAAATTGAAAAATAATAACTGTTGCGTTCAATGTGAGAGACTTAAGTGGCTTACTGAAGCACACGTGTATTCTTCAATGCCAAAGTCACAAAAACGTCCATTCATCTGTCCGTTGTTGAGGAGGAGCTGTAGTGCAGTGCTTTGGTAGCCGAAAAGGAAAACATTTGAGTTGCAAAACGAAAAGTTTGTTCATTAAATATATTTGAGATATTGTAGGCATTGCCTCAGAACACTCACCTGTTAATTCCAACACAAATGTCTGTTTCTGTGAAAACATTAATTCATTCATTCATTATGAAAATAAATCACAATAAAATTCATAACAATGAATCAAAACTACTATACACTTACCATTTGCTGAAGTAACATTGCACTTGGGAAAGAAAGAAAGAGTGAAATGTTTTTAATTTGGTGACATTTAGTCAATTAGACTTTAAAATGTGAATATCATTTCAGGTACCTACCTCTCCACTGTAGATGATGCAGCCTAAGTATAGACAGAAAAAGTTTTGTTGATTTTAGAAATGCAATGGGAAAAACATAACCACTGCCAATAACATGTGAACATAACAGCATAGTGATACATCACTTTTAACTCAGTCGAAGATCTCACCTGGTGGAATTTGATGAAGCAAAGTCAGCTTGTTGTATGTGATGGATGATGCTACACTCGGTGGAAGAGTAAACATGGCCAGGTCCAGTCTGGTGAAACTGAGACCCAACAAGTTGGGGTTAACATAGGCCAAAAATAATGATTTGAATTATTTCTACTTGGTCTTCAAAAAACTAAATATACTGATAGATAACTTACATTATTTTGTACGACAAGCAGGAAATTTCACCCTGAAAAATGACAAAAAGAGTTTGTGATTTCAAACCAAATGTGCATAGTTACAGTTTATATTACCATCATTACTTCACAGTTTTTACCTTTCCAGAGAACATAACAAGGTGGGACACAAACTCAGCCAATCCTCTCTCCTTTGGAGATTCCGTCAGATAGTCAAACACTGCGTGGATGACAACGTCTTTCTCAGGAAGAAGAGGCAACACCACAAGTTCTGCACTCTGCTTTGGAGACAGGAGCCTTACAGCCTCCAGCTAGATGGAAAGAAAGTCAAGAAAAACTTGATCACCACCACTGGACTTTATTTTATATTTAAAAAGTAATTATCTCTTGGAGTTAATAATGCATCATTGTTATGTAATGTAACAACTTTAAAGTCTTACAGGGGAGAAGCCTGGGTTTAGATTCAGGAATTCACTGACAGACACAAGACCTGAGAATGCACCAAAGTTGTTCTCCAACCAGTAAACACTGCTGTTGGACACACGGCCTCGGTCTGAAGGGGACAGATCAGAATGAAACATTAAGGCATTGAAAGGTGTCTGGAAATACAGTCAATATATTTTCCTGTAAAAAAGATATAACATTTTAATAGATTGTAAAAAAGGCCTTGGAGAGGAACAGCTTCCAGACTGGTCTGGAACCAGTGGAGCTGGGGCACCAGTAGTTCGGTAGGCTTGCGTGCCGCACGTCTGGGGGCCAACATCCTCCGAGACGAGGCAGTGGTACTATTTAACCCATAGTTGGGGGCTGGTTCGTGGGCACCAGTAGTTCGGTAAGCTTGCGTGCCGCACGTCTGGGGGCCAACCTCCTCCGAGACGAGGCAGTAGTACTATTTAACCCATAGTTGGGGGCTGGTTCGTGGGCACCAGTAGTTCGGTAGGCTTGCGTGCCGCACGTCTGGGGGCCAACCTCCTCCGAGACGAGGCAGTGGTACTATTTAACCCATAGTTGGGGGCTGGTTCGTGGGCACCAGTAGTTCGGTAAGCTTGCGTGCCGCACGTCTGGGGGCCAACCTCCTCCGAGACGAGGCAGTGGTACTATTTAACCCATAGTTGGGGGCTGGTTCGTGGGCACCAGTAGTTCGGTAGGCTTGCGTGCCGCACGTCTGGGGGCCAACCTCCTCCGAAACGAGGCAGTGGTACTATTTAACCCATAGTTGGGGGCTGGTTCGTGGGCACCAGTAGTTCGGTAAGCTTGCGTGCCGCACGTCTGGGGGCCAACCTCCTCCGAGACGAGGCAGTGGTACTATTTAACCCATAGTTGGGGGCTGGTTCGTGGGCACCAGTAGTTCGGTAGGCTTGCGTGCCGCACGTCTGGGGGCCAACCTCCTCCGAGACGAGGCAGTGGTACTATTTAACCCATAGTTGGGGGCTGGTTCGTGGGCACCAGTAGTTCGGTAAGCTTGCGTGCCGCACGTCTGGGGGCCAACCTCCTCCGAGACGAGGCAGTGGTACTATTTAACCCATAGTTGGGGGCTGGTTCGTGGGCACCAGTAGTTCGGTAGGCTTGCGTGCCGCACGTCTGGGGGCCAACCTCCTCCGAGACTAGGCAGTGGTACTATTTAACCCATAGTTGGGGGCTGGTTCGTGGGCACCAGTAGTTCGGTAGGCTTGCGTGCCGCACGTCTGGGGGCCAACCTCCTCCGAGCATTATAATTGCACAAATTTAATGACCAGAAGTCTAGCTTCACATTTGCGCTTTTTATAGAATTGTCACATCAGAAGACAGACCCTTGCAGCGTAGAGAATAGAGAATAGTTATACCCTTCCAGACAAGAGCCATATCCCTGCAGACACGGCCGTCTTCAAGGCAAGAGTACAGTCAGAGTGCAACATATGCAACATTAAATAAATGCACTCATAAACCTTATAGACGCCGGTAGGGAGGGGCTTTATTATATTATTCGCTTATAGATTCCAACGAGTTGGAATCAACACTCGATTAATGTTAGGACGTATCAACAGATAAATCCTATTGACACACTTCCCTAAAGGCAAGGCTCCTTTCAGTCAGAGGAGGCATTTATCTGAGCTTCAGAGCTTGCTCTATCGGCTACGGCGATCGGATCCCTTCAAGACAGACTTCAAGACTGGAAGGGTAGAACTATTCTTTACACTGCGAGGCGCGGTCTTCTGATATGACATTCTATAAAAAGGTATTGAATTCATTGTTATATGGGTATTGAATTCATTGTTATATGGGTATTGAATTCCCATTATATGGGAGCGCCAATGGAGGGGGAAGGCTGCTTCTGTACACGCTCCTCAGCGTCGCAACGTTTTTCCTTCTTTTTAGTATTTTTAAGCTTTTATTATTTTACATGTACTTAAAAGACGTATGAAAAAATTGCCTTTCCCTGTTCTCAAGTAAAATATTGATATGCGATTAAAATGTGATTAATTGTGATTAATTCATTACAAAGCCTCTAATTAATTTGATAAATGTTTTTAATCGAGTCCCAACCCTAGTTCTTATATATATTTATAATGTTCTTACCCTTCATCACAGACACCTGTAGCAGAGTCTCCAAACTTTGTAATCCAGTGTACACAAACTGACCGTTGGAGATTTCCCCAGCAGAGCCACATGACTTCCCTGTGGAAGAGAAATAAATGTCCTTCAATACACTGGTATGAAATATACAGTGGTGTAAAGTAACTAAGTACATTTACTAAAGTACCGTACTTAAGTACAATTAGAAGGTACTTTTACTTTACTGGAGTATTTCCAATTGTCTATACTTTTACTTACATCTCAGAGGCAAATATTGTACTGTTACTCCACTACAATTATTTGAAAACTTTAGTTACTAGTTATTGTAGATATACATTATTATATTATAAAAACATACATTAACCACTTGCCTTTCACAACCACAAGGACGCACGTACGCACGCACACGCCACTAACCTGTACACACTCGGGTCCAGATTGACAAAGGTGTCCATGTTGACATTGGAGCCAGCGGCACTTCTCACATAGGAAAGGGATGCACCACCTACAGGTCATAAAGAAAATACTGAATTTATCCATCTCTGAAGTGTGCGTGTGTGCGTGCGTGCGTACGCAATAAAGGACAAGGATAGGATAGAACGCAATGGTATGAGCCAAAAGCGTCGTGTTTATTGAATTCCTAAAGGAAGCGGAAATATGGAAAAATGAACAAAACCAGTTGACTGTGCAGCCCCAGGACAGTATCTCTAATATTTCAAAACACTCAAAAGCGAAATCAACCAAATCAACCACTTCATCAGTTACCGCAGCCCGACTCAAGGCTGAGGCTGAGAAGGCTGTGCTCCTTATAAGGGCATCGACTTTAAAGGCAAAGCAGGCTCTGGAAATGGAGCAGGCTAAAATGCAAGCCAGCCAGACTGGAACAAATGGAACTGGACATATGCCTGGCTGAATCCGATGCTAGATTAAAAATCCTGGCGGATCTTGACTCCATTTCACAACCACCAGCACCATCACTGCTTAAATCACAACCACAAATGTTACAGACAAAATCACAGGATGATGCCATGAATGAGTATCTGGAAAATACTAAAACCCCAAGCATCAATATGGACTCATTTCCAATTAATTCACTTGGAGCCAGACAAAAAAAAAATTACAAGGACCAACAAACCCAGGCCTAAGGCCACCAGAAATCACAGCAACTCATACCCAACAGCAAGCAATTGGGACAGGAACTGGAATTACAGTGTCAGACAATGACGACAAATTCTTGACTGTAATACAGAGGCAAAATGAGATTGCTGATTTACTGGTTGTACAGCTAAAATTTACCTCACTTCCAGTTTACTTCCCAGTTTACGATGGCAACCCTTTAGATTACCAGGCATTGATGAGGGCATTTGAGCATGGTATTGAGGAAAAGACTAGAAGCCACCAAGATAGGCTATATTACTTGGAACAGTACACCTCTGGACCCTACAGAGAATTGGTTAGGAGCTGTCTTCATATGAATGCCAACACAGGCTACATTCACGCTAAAACACTGTTAAAAAAGCATTTAGGAGATAACATAAAAATCTCAAGTGCCTATATGGAAAAAGCTTTAAATTGGAAAAGTATTAAGGCAGAGGATGGAGATGCACTGCATGCTTATGCACTCTTCCTGAGAGGCTGTTGTAACGCAATGAGAGATTTGGAGGATATAGAGGACCTGGATCTGACTTCTAACCTGAAACTCATTGTGTCCAAACTGCCTTATAAATTGAAGGAAAAATGGAGAACGACAGCTTGTGATATTTTAGAGCAAACGCAAAGGAGAGCAAGATTGAGCCACTTGGTACTATTTATGGAAAAGCAAGCGAGAATACTCCAGGACCCACTTTTCGGCGACATTCATGATCCTCTTGCCAATGTGAAGGTTTCAAAACCAAGGACTGCAGCTGAATCAACCTCAGGCAGATTTAAGAGCAAGGGGAGTAGTTTTGCTACTACGGTGGCAACAGTGTCTGACAGCAAAGCCGAAAAGTCACCTGTCAAAAGCAACATGCCTTTTGGTGCATATGATTTCGCATGTATTTTCTGTACCGGCAAGCATCCCTTACCTGAATGTCAGAAAATGAATGCACAGGCACATGAAGACAAAGTTCAGTTTCTCAGGGAAAAAGGACTATGCTTTGGATGTTCGAAAGTGGGACATTTGAGTAGAAATTGTAAACGGAGACTGACCTGCCAGAACTGCCAGGGCAGACATAGTTGGGGGCTGGTATACAACACTTACCACTTGCTGGAATAAAGTTGCACTTGGGGGAGAAAGGGGGGAAATAGTTGTGAATTTGATGACATTTAACTAATACTCTACTTAACGTTTAAAACAAATTAAGGCAAATACCTCTCCACTGTATATGATGCAGCCTAAGAAAAGAAAAGTGCAGATATTAGGATTTTGTTCATTTCTAAAACACCATGGAAAAGCAAAATAACCAATACAAATAAAATGTAAATGTAACGGCAATGTTTACGTCATGTAGATAGAATATCTCACCTGGTGGAACGTGATGAGCTAAAGTTAGCTTCATGTATGCGATGGATGATGCTACACTCTGAGGAAGAGTAGGCATGGCCTGGTCCAGTCTGGTGAAACTGAGACCCAACAAGTCAGGGGTTAACATCAGCCAATAATAACGAATGAAATCACATCTACCTGTCTTCAAAAAACATAATACTATATATTGATGGATCTACTTACATTATTTGGTATGATGAGCAGGAAATGTTTCCCTGAAAAGTGGCAAAAATATGTTGTCATTTCAAACCTTAATGTGCATGGTTACATTTTCTATTATCTTTACTTTATGTGTTTTACCGTTCCAGAGAACATAACAAGGTGGGACAAACTCAGCCAATCCAGTTGGAGATGCAGTCAGGGAGTCGAACACTGCGTTGATGACAACGTCTTTCTCAGCAGGAAGAGGCAACACCACAAGTTCTGCACTCTGCTTTGGAGACAGGAGCCTTACAGCCTCCAGCTGGACAGAAAGACAGTCAAGAAAAGATTATCACCACCACTGGATTTTATTTGATAATAATAAGGTAACTATTTGGTCTAATCATTCTTTAGAGTTTTTTTTATGTGGCAGCGATGAAGTCTTACAGGGGAGAAGCCTGGGTTGAGATTCAGGAATTCTCTGACAGACACAAGGGCTGAGAATGGCCCAAAGTTGTTCTGCAGCCAGTAAGCACTGCTGTTGTAGGGGACAGATCAGAACAAAGTATTAAGGCATCCAAACAGAAAAATGGCTGCAAATACCAGTCAAAACATTTTCCAGTAAAGATATCCCATTCTAATTGAGAATAGAATGGGAATATATTTATTCAGCAAATACATTTGAAAATGAGAGCCAAACTGTTATTGAGATATTGCAGTTAGTCAGTACCTGGCTGTGGTCGGGAGAGGAAAGGGAGGATTAGTTCCTTCAGGCCCAAATGCTGCTGCTGTGAGGTCATGTTGTCAAACTGATGGCTAAACTCCTTCAAACTGGTGAATCAAACACAGAATGAGAAATACTTATTTCTTAGCTTATTGGTGAAGCTAGAGAAAAGGCAACGGAGTCATCAAAATCAAAATCATCCCCCAGGAAGAATGAAGGTGCACAGAAATGTCTATGGAAATCCAGCAGTCAGAATTGCCACTCTCATCTCTCCAATCACATCCAGAACCACAGACGCTGATGGACCAGTCATGGTCATGGACTAGGGGAAGGATTACATGGATCAATATTTAATATTATTACATTTGCATTAATATTACGTGATGATATTTAGTGTACGGAATAGTAGATAAAGATTCTGGCTCTATAATAGAGATATTCTTTCAAATCTTGATAGACTGTTTGCCTGACAGTGAATAGGGAATTTTTATTAGCATTTTTTTTCATTAGCAAATCTTTTTAAGATTATTAAAAACATGAGCTTTAAATTTAAATAATTTCAGAATTCAGATGTGTTACTTTTAATTAGTTTTTAGAGATTGTTCATTCTGTCTTCACCATAAAAGTTGTTTTCAGTGTCTGGTTAGAGCTACTTTTTGTACCGTGTTGGCAAGAAGACCCAGAGCTGCGACCCCAGAGGTCTTAGAGAGGAACAGCTTCCAGACTGGTCTGGAACCAGTGGAGCTGGGGGGCTGGTTACACTTCATCACTGCTGCCAGATCCTGTGCTGTCAACATGGACACCTGGGTGGAGATAATGGACAAAGCAGAACAGAAAAAACAGGAAACCTTTAATGAAGTCAAAATTGAAAAATAATAACTGTTGCGTTCAATGTGAGAGACTTAAGTGGCTTACTGAAGCACACGTGTATTCTTCAATGCCAAAGTCACAAAAACGTCCATTCATCTGTCCGTTGTTGAGGAGGAGCTGTAGTGCAGTGCTTTGGTAGCCGAAAAGGAAAACATTTGAGTTGCAAAACGAAAAGTTTGTTCATTAAATATATTTGAGATATTGTAGGCATTGCCTCAGAACACTCACCTGTTAATTCCAACACAAATGTCTGTTTCTGTGAAAACATTAATTCATTCATTCATTATGAAAATAAATCACAATAAAATTCATAACAATGAATCAAAACTACTATACACTTACCATTTGCTGAAGTAACATTGCACTTGGGAAAGAAAGAAAGAGTGAAATGTTTTTAATTTGGTGACATTTAGTCAATTAGACTTTAAAATGTGAATATCATTTCAGGTACCTACCTCTCCACTGTAGATGATGCAGCCTAAGTATAGACAGAAAAAGTTTTGTTGATTTTAGAAATGCAATGGGAAAAACATAACCACTGCCAATAACATGTGAACATAACAGCATAGTGATACATCACTTTTAACTCAGTCGAAGATCTCACCTGGTGGAATTTGATGAAGCAAAGTCAGCTTGTTGTATGTGATGGATGATGCTACACTCGGTGGAAGAGTAAACATGGCCAGGTCCAGTCTGGTGAAACTGAGACCCAACAAGTTGGGGTTAACATAGGCCAAAAATAATGATTTGAATTATTTCTACTTGGTCTTCAAAAAACTAAATATACTGATAGATAACTTACATTATTTTGTACGACAAGCAGGAAATTTCACCCTGAAAAATGACAAAAAGAGTTTGTGATTTCAAACCAAATGTGCATAGTTACAGTTTATATTACCATCATTACTTCACAGTTTTTACCTTTCCAGAGAACATAACAAGGTGGGACACAAACTCAGCCAATCCTCTCTCCTTTGGAGATTCCGTCAGATAGTCAAACACTGCGTGGATGACAACGTCTTTCTCAGGAAGAAGAGGCAACACCACAAGTTCTGCACTCTGCTTTGGAGACAGGAGCCTTACAGCCTCCAGCTAGATGGAAAGAAAGTCAAGAAAAACTTGATCACCACCACTGGACTTTATTTTATATTTAAAAAGTAATTATCTCTTGGAGTTAATAATGCATCATTGTTATGTAATGTAACAACTTTAAAGTCTTACAGGGGAGAAGCCTGGGTTTAGATTCAGGAATTCACTGACAGACACAAGACCTGAGAATGCACCAAAGTTGTTCTCCAACCAGTAAACACTGCTGTTGGACACACGGCCTCGGTCTGAAGGGGACAGATCAGAATGAAACATTAAGGCATTGAAAGGTGTCTGGAAATACAGTCAATATATTTTCCTGTAAAAAAGATATAACATTTTAATAGATTGTAAAAAAGGCCTTGGAGAGGAACAGCTTCCAGACTGGTCTGGAACCAGTGGAGCTGGGGCACCAGTAGTTCGGTAGGCTTGCGTGCCGCACGTCTGGGGGCCAACATCCTCCGAGACGAGGCAGTGGTACTATTTAACCCATAGTTGGGGGCTGGTTCGTGGGCACCAGTAGTTCGGTAAGCTTGCGTGCCGCACGTCTGGGGGCCAACCTCCTCCGAGACGAGGCAGTAGTACTATTTAACCCATAGTTGGGGGCTGGTTCGTGGGCACCAGTAGTTCGGTAGGCTTGCGTGCCGCACGTCTGGGGGCCAACCTCCTCCGAGACGAGGCAGTGGTACTATTTAACCCATAGTTGGGGGCTGGTTCGTGGGCACCAGTAGTTCGGTAAGCTTGCGTGCCGCACGTCTGGGGGCCAACCTCCTCCGAGACGAGGCAGTGGTACTATTTAACCCATAGTTGGGGGCTGGTTCGTGGGCACCAGTAGTTCGGTAGGCTTGCGTGCCGCACGTCTGGGGGCCAACCTCCTCCGAAACGAGGCAGTGGTACTATTTAACCCATAGTTGGGGGCTGGTTCGTGGGCACCAGTAGTTCGGTAAGCTTGCGTGCCGCACGTCTGGGGGCCAACCTCCTCCGAGACGAGGCAGTGGTACTATTTAACCCATAGTTGGGGGCTGGTTCGTGGGCACCAGTAGTTCGGTAGGCTTGCGTGCCGCACGTCTGGGGGCCAACCTCCTCCGAGACGAGGCAGTGGTACTATTTAACCCATAGTTGGGGGCTGGTTCGTGGGCACCAGTAGTTCGGTAAGCTTGCGTGCCGCACGTCTGGGGGCCAACCTCCTCCGAGACGAGGCAGTGGTACTATTTAACCCATAGTTGGGGGCTGGTTCGTGGGCACCAGTAGTTCGGTAGGCTTGCGTGCCGCACGTCTGGGGGCCAACCTCCTCCGAGACTAGGCAGTGGTACTATTTAACCCATAGTTGGGGGCTGGTTCGTGGGCACCAGTAGTTCGGTAGGCTTGCGTGCCGCACGTCTGGGGGCCAACCTCCTCCGAGCATTATAATTGCACAAATTTAATGACCAGAAGTCTAGCTTCACATTTGCGCTTTTTATAGAATTGTCACATCAGAAGACAGACCCTTGCAGCGTAGAGAATAGAGAATAGTTATACCCTTCCAGACAAGAGCCATATCCCTGCAGACACGGCCGTCTTCAAGGCAAGAGTACAGTCAGAGTGCAACATATGCAACATTAAATAAATGCACTCATAAACCTTATAGACGCCGGTAGGGAGGGGCTTTATTATATTATTCGCTTATAGATTCCAACGAGTTGGAATCAACACTCGATTAATGTTAGGACGTATCAACAGATAAATCCTATTGACACACTTCCCTAAAGGCAAGGCTCCTTTCAGTCAGAGGAGGCATTTATCTGAGCTTCAGAGCTTGCTCTATCGGCTACGGCGATCGGATCCCTTCAAGACAGACTTCAAGACTGGAAGGGTAGAACTATTCTTTACACTGCGAGGCGCGGTCTTCTGATATGACATTCTATAAAAAGGTATTGAATTCATTGTTATATGGGTATTGAATTCATTGTTATATGGGTATTGAATTCCCATTATATGGGAGCGCCAATGGAGGGGGAAGGCTGCTTCTGTACACGCTCCTCAGCGTCGCAACGTTTTTCCTTCTTTTTAGTATTTTTAAGCTTTTATTATTTTACATGTACTTAAAAGACGTATGAAAAAATTGCCTTAATTAAAATGATTAAAATGTGATTAATTGTGATTAATTCATTACAAAGCCTCTAATTAATTTGATAAATGTTTTTAATCGAGTCCCAACCCTAGTTCTTATATATATTTATAATGTTCTTACCCTTCATCACAGACACCTGTAGCAGAGTCTCCAAACTTTGATCCAGTGTACACAAACTGACCGTTGGAGATTTCCCCAGCAGAGCCACATGACTTCCCTGTGGAAGAGAAAGAAATGTCCTTCAATACACTGGTATGAAATATCCAGTGGTGTAAAGTAACTAAGTACATTTACTAAAGTACTGTACTTAAGTACAATTAGAAGGTACTTTTACGTTACTGGAGTATTTCCAATTGTCTATACTTTTACTTACATCTCAGAGGCAAATATTGTACTGTTACTCCACTACAATTATTTGAACACTTTAGTTACTAGTTATTGTAGATATAAATTATTATATTATAAAAACATACATTAACCACTTGCCTTTCACAACCACAAGGACGCACGTACGCACGCACACGCCACTAACCTGTACACACTCGGGTCCAGATTGACAAAGGTGTCCATGTTGACATTGGAGCCAGCGGCACTTCTCACATAGGAAAGGGATGCACCACCTACAGGTCATAAAGAAAATACTGAATTTATCCATCTCTGAAGTGTGCGTGTGTGCGTGCGTGTGTGCGTGTGTGCGTGCGTGCGCAATAAAGGACAAGGATAGGATAGAACGCAATGGTATGAGCCAAAAGCGTCGTGTTTATTGAATTCCTAAAGGAAGCGGAAATATGGAAAAATGAACAAAACCAGTTGACTGTGCAGCCCCAGGACAGTATCTCCAATATTTCAAAACACTCAAAAGCGAAATCAACCAAATCAACCACTTCATCAGTTACCGCAGCCCGACTCTACTCTACAAGCTCACTTGGTGCTGTGCTATGAGCTTGTATATCTGCTATTTTTTTTAACACTGGCCCTGGAATGACCCAAAGACACTTAGGCACACAGAAGTGAGCAGGTTTGTATGCCAGGTACTTATTAAAGCATACTTTCAAACGGAAACAAATATACTAAATAATACATACAGCAACTATACCAGTTAACTACACAACTGTACCAGTATGCAAACACATACTAGTACAGTTAAGTAAGGGTGCGACTGCTAGTATACTGCTTCTGGGTGAATACAGTAACTGCCTTTAAAACGAAATTGTGATTTTGAGAGACCAATTTCATCCAATCAGGAGAGAGAACTCATACAGGACACATCCTATACAATCAAGTTGTTGATTATGGTTGGATGAAATTGCCAACACACCCTTAATTTTCTGTTTAAAAAGGACCTGCAGAGACAGGCTGTTCCCTGTTACTAAACAAACACAAAGCAATGATGGCTATAAGCATATAGCTTTCTATAAACTGGACAATAGCAAAGAAACAGTGCCAAGATCGATCTTGAAAACTGTCATATTGTGCTGAAACATTGGCCACATATGGGTAAGACAGACACAGAGGATACACAATCAGAGCCTGTTAATGGGCATCAACAATGGATCATTTATTCAACCCCTAGCCACACCTCTAATCACCCCCCTATTATCACCTTTCAGTCAGCTGACAACTCTATAGAAAATTGAAGCAACACATACTTGTCACCTGAATACCAGTGGTTCTCAAACTATTGAATTGTCAAAGAGCTCTTTGACATTACAAAAGAGATTTGCATTAGACCACAAACCCCCATAACCTACTAGTATTTGACCTCCAGACAATGTCAATAAGCCAACATTAGATAGTTACACACCTTGCAGTAGGTCTGGGATGGTGTGTCTGTCACCTGGGTCCGCAGCCTGAGCTGTAAACAAATAAATACAATATTTTAGACACAAAGCTATGAAAGTACATGCATATCAATAGACAATAGCAGATCTACAAGCTCACAAGTGACCTACAAGCTGACAAGTGAGCTTGTAAGCCAACAAGCTCACAACATGTTGCATTGTGAGCTTGTAGATCTGCCATTTTCAAATAGCCAAAGTTTAAATGGGGCTGAAGTGGTTAATGTACCCTATGTTTTTTTTAAACAATAACCAAAATCAAAAGTAACTAAAGTTTTCTAACAATTGTAGTGGATTAAAGGTACAATATTTGCCTCTGAGCTGTAGTGGATAGAAGTACAAGTACAGTCTTTTTCTATGCAAACTGATACAGTAAAAATGACTGTTTTTGCTGGCAGCAGTGGCACACTATTACACTGTTGATATGGCAGTCAAAGAGTTAAGCTACAGAGTATATATATTGGCAATGCCTCCTTAAAAACGGACAATGGACTGACCCCAAGAAAATGTCCATATGCTAACATTAGATAGTTAGATCTAAACGGTTTTGATTTGCACATGTGTCATGTTATGTTAAACAAACCTTGCAGTAGTGCAGTCTGGGACGGTCCCCTCAGTCCACATCTGTGTTGGCCAAGATATCAGGTCCGATGTACAGCCACGCCACAGCTGAAAATGTCAAGCAAAAATACTGTATTTTAGACACAAATATATATTTGTCACCATATAAATATAGTGACAATAGCAGATCTACAAGCTCACAAGTTATCTACAAGCTAACAAGTGAGCTTGTCGATCGGCTATTTAAAATAAGGCAACAAGTTTACAGTGAGCTTGTAGATCTACTATTTTCCAAACATTAAACTCACAGTGAGCTTGTAGATATGTCAGTGATGTTGCTAGGTTTTCAATGTAATGTGTGTCCCAGAAAAATGTTATGGGTCCAAAATAAAATGTTTTTTTTTTTCTCTCGTTCTCTTTTATCTCCAAGTGTTATACTTATAGCTACATTCAAATTATCTGAACATTAAACAAAATGTGGCAAATTTTAAACTATTTGTTAAAAGAAAGTGTGTGTGAGTACATTATATCCTGATACACTGGTTCTCAACCTTTTCAGGCTGCGACCCCCCAAAATAATCATATTTTTACTGGGGGGCCGCCAAAATAATCATATTTGAACTGGGGATCCCCCAAAATAAACATATTTGAACTCCCCCCACCCCACCTGACAAGCACTTCAGGGGTTGTGGCATTACGTTTAGTTTGACTTGGTTCCACAGATAAATATTGTGAGGCGTTGTGAGCTTGTGGATCTGCTATTTTCTTAGATGATTTTAGATAAGAGCCTATCTAATGAATCATGCAGTGGCTATATTTTCAAAATAAATGCATGCTGCTTCGATGCGAGAGTGTGTTGTGTGTAACCAGTGATGGAAAGTAACTAAGTACATCTACTTAAGTACTGTACTTAAGTACAATTTTGAGGTATTTGTACTTTACTTGAGTATTTCCAATTTCCAATACCTTTACTTCTACTCCACTACATCTCAGAGGCAAATATTGTACTTTTACTCCACTACATTTATTTGAAAACTTTAGTTACTAGTTACTTTTCAGATATAAATTATGATATTATGAAACATACATTAACCACTTTAGCCCTATTTTATACACAGGCTATTTGAAAATAGCCAATCTACAAGCTCACAACGTTGTGAGCTTGTAGATCTGCTATTTAAAAAAATGGTAGTACTTTTACTTTTGGTACTTTAAGTACATTTTGATGCCAATACTTTTGTACTTTTACTCAAGTACATTTTGAAATCCAGACTTCTACTTGTAACAGAGTACTTCTACATTGCAGTATTGGTACTTTTACTTAAGTAAAACATTTGAGTACTTTTTCCACCACTGCGTGTAACCACAGCACAGATTTGCATCGCATTGTAAACAGCTGTGCCTCTTTTACACACTTTGAGTTTCTAACTTGCGGTCACAGTCAGTGTGTGGTACTTTTAGGTGGATCTTACTGTAACAGATAGCCCCAGATGCAATTCAACATTTGACAGACCAGTAGGGCAATCAGTAATGTTATCTCTATGGGCGCAACTCTTGCGCAATGTCTTAAAACATGTAACCGGCGGAGGAGAGAGGCGAATAAAGTGCTTTTTTCAACTCGTTGGATAGATTTTATGGTGAGTTAAAATTTAAAACATCTGTGAGCATTTCAGAAAATATACAGCGGAGGGTGAGGTTCCGATTGGAGCTATGTAACAGACAGATCTATCCACCGTTCCAGCCAGGACTGTCGATAGCAGCCACAGAGCATGGATCACAGACTATATATTATAACTATGATCACAGAAACACGACGGAGCCGGCAGCTAGCCGCTAAACATTAGCGTAAGTCGGTGTTGCCAGATCTAGTGAAAGAAAGAAGCAGCAAGTCTATACAAATTTAGACTTGCTGCAAAATTTAGTACAAATTTAGACGCCCAAAATAAGCAAATAGGGGGCAGTCAGTCAAACTTTATTGTCTAATGTTGAGAGCAGTGATTTTAAAACATTTTCATGCCATGGACCCCCAATATTTACAAGCTACTTGTACTTTACAGGGGAAAAAATGAAGCCCAAAGTCGCTTATAATTACAGATTTGGCAACACTGGACCAGCCGCAAACACAATACACACACCACACACGTAACAGTAACAGTGACCTGAAACAAACGTAGCCTGGCGATTGTACTTAATTCATTTAAGGTCCGTACATGTACATAAACGTTCACATTTCAAATATAAAGTTCTTACCCCATGGCCACAGATGTGATAATTCTGTTCGAGCCCTCAGAAGTAACCGTATCTTCAGTATTGTTCAATAAAAAGCATTTTAATCCGATCGGTGGACATTTTCTCAGCATGTCCGCCGTATGCTTTCAACTGCACGACCCATCGGTTGGTAGGTGTACTGCACTCTGATACAGTGTGCCAACTATGAGAAAATGGCCACCGATCGGATTAAGATGCGTTTTTATTGAACAATACGGAAGATACGGCTACTTCTGAGGGCCCGTACATAATTACAACATCCGTGGCCATGGGATAAAAACTGGGTTTGAAATCTGAACGTTCATGTAGATGTAGGGTCCAAAAAAGGCGGGAAAAAAGGTAGATATAAAGTAATAAAGGCGGGAAACAAGTAAATATAAAGTATTATTATTCACCTCAGACAAAAGACGACGAAATGAAAGTAGATCAGTGATATATGAACCGAAATCAAGTAGAACAGTTTCCAATAGTAATCTCTCATCGGACGGAGAGACCTAGCATCCGCAGGAACATTTGAGTAATGAGGCGAGCTTGCCAGGAGCCGTGGATTTAAGGGGAGGGACAACATCAGCAAGGGCTGTGATTGGTCTGACAAGCAGACATGCGTACATGCGTGTCTGTCTCTCTCCCGGCCCGCTGCAGCCAGCGTTGCCAGACTGTGGGAGAGAATCGAGCGACCCGGTCTGGGAAAACAAAGCCCAAAAGAAGCGACTGTGTGGACTATATGGGCCACGCGAGCCCCAACGGATGGTCTCTTTGTGCTGGTTGGGACCCAATAACGTTTAGATTTGATGTTTTATGTGCTTTTGATGACACAAGCCGTGGATGTTTTACATCTCCGCCGCAGCCTTCCGTTACGACCAGCGTTGCCAGGTTTGGGAGTGAAACGAGCGGCTGGCCTTTTAAACCTACTGTTTACATCGTCAGTATGAAAATAGCATATCCACAAGCCACACTGGTGAGAGCATAGTCAGACAGCAGCAGACAGGTAAAGGTGCGTTTTATTTTCCACAGAACTCCACAAAACGGCACTTAACACATGTAACATTGTGTGTTTAAACTGCCAGATGTTTCTTTTTTTTTATATGACCAAGAGAGGGATGCTGTGCTAACGTTGTAAACAGACGTTTAAATGGCTCCAATTGTGCTAATAGGTCATAATCATTGATCAGTATATACTCCCTAGTCCCTAAGGAAGACGATGTTATATTTAATATGATTTTAAATACATATTTAGCTTAGTTTAAGGCTCTTATTTGTTGAAAGGAGGAGATGCTAGCGAAATTAGCGCGTTAGCGTCATTTATTTAGGGGTTTAAAGGCTGTATGGGACAGTTTATAACACTGTAAAGCTAACGATTGTGCGCTCAGATAACCTGGTGAGCTGATGAATGTACAGTGGATTCATTGTTAGATCAATCTGGGATGTTATAAGTGTGTATTGGGCTGACTGTAACCTGAAGCTTAAAGCTAACAGTCCATGCTAGACACATCATTACTCATATAGACCATCACTGATCACCATTAAAGCCTCGAGCGGCCGGCTGCGGACTGTGTGTGTATAGCACTTTAAGGGTTGTCAGCCAATGGGAGGGTCTTTCCGGGACTAGTCCAAGGAAGTTTTTGAAAGGAAAGGACAGAGTCCGTCCGTTCTCTAGATATATGACGTGACACTCACGGGTGGCAAAATCGCACCGGAAGTTCGATGAATAACATTGCAGTGGATGGAGCCGGCTGGAGCAGCTCATGAACAAACATTATTTGTGAATGATTGAGACCATTGTGAAATAATCGCTTCAGGAAAATAAAAGAAAACATATCACACATTTTTTTCTGCTGTCTTGTTTTTCCATTTACACTCTACATCGTTTTATGTAGGTATCCAAAGAGCAGAGAGAGAGTAATCTCTCATAGAACAAACAGCAGAGGTCGCTGTTTTTCATTTTCAGTTGGGTCTGGCTACGCGAGACTACAGAGAGAGTAAAATTCTCACTGGGCAGCTCCCAACTCCCATGTGTTCATAGATTGATTGACAGGCATTGATTGACAGCTGTCTGCCAATCAATCAGTCAACACCTAATCACAGCTAATACATTTTGTGGCAACTATAAGCACATTTACTAAGGTCAATTCACAATGAATTGACCTTAGTAAATGTGCTTATAGTTGCCACTGCAGGTCAGTCCTTTAAATTAATTTCATATGTATTTACAAACATTTCCATAACACAATTACCAATAGGACAACTTACTTTGTTGCTTGTGAAACTCCTACTCTCCTACTGAAATTACATAAACTCCTACTGAAAATGTATTATATTAAAGGTTCTGAATAACAAACATTATTTAATTGGTTTTATATTGTTTAAATACCATTAAGACAATAAATAAGACTATTTGCAAAAGGGAAATGTGTTATTAAATTATTGTTGATACGTGAATACATTATTTGTTGAAGTTCAAAAATTCAAAATGCAAAATATCATATGGGTAAATTTACCCCTTGACTAGGATCAACTTACCCCTTACCTGGGGCAAGTTGAACCACATTACCATTTTTTTTTAAGAACCCATATTTTTACAACCATTTGTCATAGATGCACACTCATGATTTCAATTGATAGAAAACATCTTGAAGTTTTAGTAAATGTTTAGATTTTACTTCCATCTAATTTTTCCTTGCCTAGAGGTCAACATAAGTAAAAAGTGGTTCATCTTACCCCGTTCTCCATATACCGCTGTGACTGCGGAGCAAATAAAAAACAAAAATGCCAATCAAAAGACAGGATATAGCTAAACTGTCCATGCATCATTATGTTTTTTATTCATTTCTGAAGCCTTTAGGAATAACATTCCTAAATCTAATTTGTTTTCAAGTGTAATCATTCAGAAAGAATGATTCAAGCCAAATCTAACAATTACAACAATTTAGGCTGGGGATAGATTATATTATCGACTCAGTGGCCTGTTTTTCAGTGCATTGTTTGATTGATTTACGTGTCATGCTTGATTCCTCAGACGAAGATCCAGCAGAATCTAAATGTTTGTATTCTGTCAGTTCTGGACTGGGTTGTAGACATGTTTTAGGCCTATTTGTAAAACAAGCCAACGGTGTCTGTTGCTCATGACATAGGAACAGTGGAGATGACTTCTGACATGCAGCAGCGGTGAACAGGTTTGCCAGGAGTCATACACACACACACGCTAAGACAGGAGAAAAGGAACATTTACATTTGCAATACTTTTTATTCTGCTATTCTGTTATTGTCATTACAGTACAGATGCATCACAGAGGCAGGTCACATTCCATTCCTTTGTCTTGAAATTTCAATAGACCTAGATCCAGGAGGTGCGGAATGGGCCATCTGCCGCCAATTAAAGCAATTAAAGTACACAGATAGCTGGTGATCAGTTAAGGCGTTTGTACCTTTTCCTATGCAAACTGCCATCAATCAAACAGTAGAACAAGTTGTAAACGGAGCTATGCACAATATAATTGCAGGGCGAAATGTCTGGGCGAAGTGTCTGGAGGTGGGCGGGCGAAATGTCTGGGGGTGGGCGAAATGTCTGGGAAAAACGTCTGGGGAGGGCGAAATGTCCGGGCGAAATGTCTGGGGGTGGGCGAAATGTCCGCTCAAAAACGGGGGCGAAATGGTTTTAGGGCGAAGTGTCTGGTTACCACACACACACACACACACACACACACACACACACACACACACACACACACACACACACACACACACTATTACAAGCACGCACATGCGCACGAACCAAAAATAGATACATTTGTTTTCAATGCAAACGTCATTTCACTAATTTAAAAGTTAAAGAGAAGAAGTTAGCGAAATATATAACAGCAATAATAATAATAATAATAATAATAATAATAATAATAATAATAATAGACATACATTGTAATATTTATTTAACAATGAATATCAATGAATCAATTATATCAATACTGCAATTGTAGATACACTCTGTTACAAGTACAAGTCTGGTAATGAAAATGTACTTGAGTAAAAGTACAAAAGTATCGGCATCAAAATATACTTAAAGTGTGGTAGATTGTTGATAGTATTACATTCTTCTCAGTTAGTAAAGTATGTTTACTAATGGCAGTGGATATGAATGAATATATTAATCCATTATTTGAATAGCTTGAATGCACAACATGGTACGTATGTCTATACATATGAAACACAATGTTATACATTATACCAGGGATCTTCAACAGGGGGTCCGGGACCCCTAGGGGGTCCTCAGAGTTACTACAGGGGTCCGCCAAATCTTTGTGTGATATGATTTTTCTTTTTTTATATTAACCACTTGAACCCTAGCATCCCTTTTCTGAGAACTTTAGCCGATCAAAAATAGCCGATCTACAAGCTCACAACGCCTCGCACTGCGAGGCGTTGTGAGCTTGTAGATCTGCTATTTTTGGCAAAGAGTTATAGGTGTAGAGGGAGAAAAGAGCAGCAAAAGTATATCTGAAACACCATTCTATACAATATAGAGGGGGTCCCTGCTTCATCTCTCTCTCTCAGCTAGGGGGTCCTTGGCCTGAAAACGTTGAAGACCCCTGCATTATACAATATATGCTGTGCCCCCAACGGGGGTCCCTGGCCTGAAAACGTTTAAGACCCCTATGACTGCCACATTTCTGTGCCCTTGTATTAGGTGTTACAATGAATAATAAATCTACAGAATTAATATATGCTTCCAAAAAAGATGCACACCTTAAAGGATTTGTCTCTCAATGATCAAGTTATTTGAAACTTGTCCGCCATCTTATCATATAATGTAATCATCCAACTATGTTACATCTATGGTCTTGTATAAGATCATCCTGAACATTCCTCAAACCTAGTTTGTGTAATCTGAATCAGAACAGAAAGTCAAGACTAGTGTATAAATTATGTTAACACACATTGTTAGCACACAATCACACACAAACCTGAAAATAAGTATATATTTTGTGAGGATATTAACTACCCTAGGAGACACGGGGAGAACATGCAAACTCCACACAGAGAGGCCCTTTCACCAACCCCACCTAGGGTATTTCACTTTTACTGCATCCAGTTGACTGTCACATCACCGAGGCCATGGATTACTGCAGGGGTCTTCAACAGGGGGTCCGGGACCCCCAGGGGGTTCTCAGGGTTACTACAGGGGGGCCTCCAAATCTTTGTGTGATAGTTTTTTTTTTTGCTTGATGCTTGCTATGGAAATATCAACTCTACTTCAGTATAAAGGAAATAATTCCAACAGCTTATAATGCTAGCTATGATTCTGTAGTTTATAACACCGTACACTCCTTTCCAAGATGTGTGTGTGTGTGTGTGTGTGTGTGTGTGTGTGTGTGTGTGTGTGTGTTTGTGTATTGCCCAAAAAAGCATATAGTGTGTATATTATAGAAACTAAGTCAAACATTTTCGGTTCATGTTCTTTATTCTTTAACATAATTTAAACATTATCACAACATCATTCAGTGCACAACACTTTTAAAGTTTGTTGGCCTCTCACCATGGAAACTGGGGTTCGATTCCCCCCCACGATGCCTCCGGGTTGGCCAGGCATGCCAACAAATACAATTGGTTGTGTTCACAGGTGGGAAACCGCTAGCGTTCTCTGTTGCGGCTGCACTAGCGACTCCTACAGGTTGGTTGGGGTAGTGGAACTGGGAGGGATAGTGTATGTATTCCTCCACAGGTCCGCCCAATGAAACTCCTTTCATGTGGAAACAAGCAGTGGTGTAATGTAACTAAGTACATTTACTCAAGTACTGTACTTAAGTACAATTTTGAGGTATTTATACTTTAGTGGAGTATTTCCAATTTTCAATACTTTTACTTTTACTCCACTACACTTCTGAGGAAAATATTGTACTTTTACTCCACTACAATTATTGTAAAACTTTAGTTACTAGTTACTTTTTAGATTTAGAGTTGCATTACTAAACATACATTAACCACTTCAGCCCTTTATATATATCGGCTATTTGAAAATAGCCGATCTACAAGCTCACAGCGTGTCGCATCGCGACGCGTTGTGAGCTTGTAGATCTGCTATTTTCAAAAGATTTGTATACATTTTGAAAACTTGAAATGCATAATGACTACATTCTACTTATGGTAATTTAAGCACATTTTGATACCAATACCTTTGTACTTTTACTCAAGTAAATTTGGGATTTCGGACTTTCACTTGTAACAGAGCACTTCTACATTACTTTTACTTAAGTAAAACAATTTAGTACTTTTTTCCACCACTGGAAAGAAGCGGCTGGCGTACCGAGGAGATACGTGGTTGTCGGCACCCTCCCAAGACCAAACAGTAGGGGTTTCCAGTGACAGACAGCTATCTAGTTGTCTGACAAAAATAAAATAATTGAGGGTGTGCATTACTACTTCGTTACTTTTATATACATTTGGCAATTAGTAAATTGGGGAGAACATGAATGAAAAAACAAAACAAAAAACTTGGACCCCTCATGTCCATAACCTAAATAAATCACATTCCCCTGTGTTTTAAGATAGTGTAAGTTATATTGTTTTGGTTAAAACAAACATTCTTTTGTGTGGAAAAAGTTAAAGCTCTATATTAGTGTATAATCTATAATCAGTAATCTATATAACTGATAGTAATCATTGCTATACAGTTGGATACAATTGGTATCACGAGCTGAAAATGCATTTTCTGTTTATTAAAGTGCTGTAGAGACAGGGAGACCCCTGTTACTGAAAAACACTGTATAGCAATGACTGATGTCAGAATATATTGTAGCAATCTAACAGGAATACAAAAAAATTAAACGAACAAAAATACTTACTGCACCTTTAAGGTCTAAATAAGTAGGCTACTGTTAAAACTACTGTTAAAACAGATTAACATAAGGAACAGTGGATATATTTCGCAAAGAAAATATTTCAGAGAATACGCACTTTGTTCAATATACTTTTAGTGGACATTTTATATCTTATATATTTTGCTATTCAAGAATGACAACTGACAAATGGAAAACGGAAAATAATTGAAGAATTGAGGGTGTGCCAGTATACTGTATACTATGAATGGACTCTACATACACGTTAGTATGTGTTGTCGATACCGTGTATGTTACTATGTGCTTACCGTGTGCCATAGTCCACATACAGCAGCGTATGAAGAATTCACATAACCGTTCAAAACAGCAATCTGTCACTGCATCATGTACTGTTCCTGTTCATTAGCTGCTTTTAATGTTGTTGCTCAATAACACTTTGTAGCAGAAAATAACCACTATGGAATGAAACTTACAGGAGTTACAGCATGTGGTGCTTTTTCAGGGACCGTGTGAATAAAATCTATAGTTCATTATAAAAGTACAAGATAAAGTGACAGCCTACTGCAATTTGTCACCTTCCAAAATATCCTCCGTATGGCAAAAGCGGCTTTTCAGCTACTGACAAAAAAAACAAAAACAATCAGCTAAGGTTGCATGAATAATCTTGATTTGCACGTCTGTATAATCTCCTCACCTTAGATGTATGAATTATCTCTACTCTCTCTATCCTCTGTGGTATCCATTATTCTATTTGGAGGATTTGTTACATGGCAAAAAAACAACATCCTTTTTTTAAGTCAGTTGTGCTATATTCCCAAGGAATCGTTTTTTTTTTCAGGGTGTCTTAAAGGATTAGTTCACCCAAAAAATTACTTATTTTCTATCAATTACACACCCCACGAAGCCTTGAATTCATGGAGATTTTTTTGTTTTTGTCACATTCCTGAGCCAATAATTTGATAACCGGCGGACTCTCCGGTAGGAGACTCAATGGAGACTCTTTGAGTCTCCTCTACCGGAGACATTAGCATCTTTCCGCTGGTCATAAAATTATTGGCTTAGGAATGCGATAAAAACTCTCCATGAATTCAAGGCTTCATGGGGTGTGTAATTGATAGAAAAGAAGTATTTTTTTGTGGGTGAACTGCACCTTTAATCCCTGCTAAAGCTACATATAATTATTCCTCAGTATAATACGTTTTAATAACTTAAACCCTATACATAGTTGACCGGAGTTCCTCTCTATACTACTGTAGGTACACTCCTTTTTCCCCTCAACACCAAATATCGAAAATAGTCTGAAAGGTTAAATAATTTGCTATGCCTGTCATTGTTTTTAACCCTTTAAGACCGGTGAAAGCATCATTTGTGTCATTTTAAGATTTATTTGGCTATTCAAAAACAGCAGATATACAAGCTTGTAGATCTGCTATTTTTGAAAAATCGTGAACATTTGTGCAAACCTTGGAATATATATTTTTTAAAGCACAAATGTTTTTAACATTTGTAAAATATTTAGTTCCAGGGACCCCCCAGAAGCAAAGATTTAAGTTACAAAATGTAAAAAAAAAAAGAAAAAAAAGCACAAATGTCCATGATTTTTTTTAAATAGCAGATCTACAAGCTCACAAGCTTGTATATCTGCTATTTTTTAAATAGCTCAAAGAAATCTAAAAATGACACAGGTGCGTTCCCGGATTGAATGAGTTAAGAGTAGATTTCTAGGACAGTCTTTTTTTTCCTTCACTGCTTTGCAGGTCATAGCAGAGAAGAATGAGTGGAAGCAGCAGGGAGACTCTGAGAGAGACTGTGGTTGTTTGTTTGCAGTGTCCTGTGGTTATAGACGAGCAGGTTGTCAACGGTCTCCACCGCCGTCTGCACCACGTCGTAGGCCACCGCAAACAGGAAGTAGACAGGAAGCAGCCAGCTGAGGGCGAAGAAGCGCCCTGACACTGGCAGAGGTATGGAGATGTGTCTGAGTAGAGACAGACAGAGAGAGAGAGAAAACAGACAGTTCCCAAATTCACATCTGTAATTCAGCAGTCCTCAAACATTTTCATGTCACGGACCCCTAGAACAGTGGTTCTCAAACATTTTCATGTCAAGGACCCCCAAAATGATATGTATTTGGCCGCGGACCCCCATCTCCAAATATTTTGCTCCAGGGACCCCCCAGAAGCAAAGATTTGAGTTACAAATGTTTGCTTTAAAGGCACCAGCCCGTTTGAATATATATATCATATATTCAAAGATTTGCACGAATTTTCACGATTTCTCAAAAATAGCAGATCTACAAGCTCATAGTGCGGCACTTGGTGCACCGCTATGAGCTTGTACATCAGTTCTGCTATTTTTGAATAGCCAAAGTATAAAATGGGTTAAAATGATTGAGACGGTCTATTAACACATTTTGCTGGGGACCCCCTGGGACCCCTGGGGGTCCCCGGACCCCACTTTGAGAGCGGCCGGATTGCAACCGTGAGGTTGCCAGTTCTATCCCGGGCTCCCCCCCAGAGTTAGTGTCGAAGTGTCCTTGAACAAGAAGCTGAACCCCTAATTGCTCCCGATGAGCAGGTTGGTGCCTTGCATGGTTTCCTCCACCATCGTTGTATGAATGTGTGTGTGAATGGGAACAATCTATGTAAAGCGCTTTGGATAAAAGCACTATATAAATGCACTATTTACCATTTATAGGGGAAATGTGACATCATAGATGCATTATTTAAAAGTTACTTACTGGAATCTGTGTCCTCTGGAAGCCCTCAGCATCACAAAGATAAACAGTCCTACTTCAGTGTTGAGAGAGAAAGACACCACTTTGTCCAAGATCACAACAAAACCCTGTGGATGTAAGGAAATGGCTTTAGAAACTAAATAAGTAAGACTTCACACATCCAAACAAGATGCTACCTGTCTGGGTAAATGTGGTGTGTGTGTGTGTGTGTGTGTGTGTGTGTGTGTGTGTGTGTGTGTGTGTGTGTGTGTGTGTGTGTGTGTGTGTGTGTGTGTGTGTGTGTTTGCTTGCGCAGAAGCTATGATTTAGATAGCATGTTGTTCAGACTAGGCTAGGGGTTTATAGTTACTTTAAAATGTTAAATTGTTTTTCTTTTAACAACTGTATATACATGTCTATTTACCCTGTCATTTGTTGCCTAGGGCTCATGCTATTTACCCTAATCTCATACATGTACTGTAAGTCACTCTGGACATGAGTTTCTGCTCAATGCCTATATCGTTAACTGTATAAATTGTGTGTACTGTATGTATGTATGTATGTATGTATGTTGGCAGAAAATGTACCCTGGGATCACAAGCTGACACGATAAAGATGACACCAAACACAAATAATGACATCACTCCATTGGCCACACTGCGAGAGAGAGAGGGGGGGGGGAGGGAGAGAGAGAGAGAGAGAGAGAGAGAGAGAGAGAGAGAGAGAGAGAGAGAGAGAGAGAGTAACAGAGAAATGGAAAACGAGAATCAGAAAGGGTAGGATCAGTAGCATGAAACCAACTTCATTAGTCTAAGTAAGCATCCTGAATGCACCAGAAACTTTCCTATTACGCTGCCATGGGGGAGAAATAGATCGAAATTGATCTGCTTCTCTTTTTATGTGTGTGCAAATTGCCAGAGGAGCAAAGAAAGAATATAGACTAGAAATATGACTGCTAGAAAAGGACCGCATAGAAGCGAGCAAGAGGAAGAAGAACAGAGTTGTGGCTGTTTAAAGTTATGGCTGTTTAAAGCCCAGCCAATAGGGCATAGCAGTGGCGGCCATTTTCTGGTTCCACTTCAAAATAGTCAATGCATTTTTCCCATTGACATTTCCAAAAATACTTATATCAATTAATTTAAGCCTAGAATCAAGCCATCCAGGGTCCTGGTGAATCATGACCATAAAAAACATTTTTCTGTGATTTAAAAAAATGTTATATTTAATTATATGATATACTATATTTAATAAATACCCTTTGTTTTGCCGTTTTCAAAACATTTTTTTCACAGAATCAAACGTTTTATGGTCATGATGCACCAGGACCCTGGATGGCTTGATTCTAGGCTTAAAATAATTGATATAAATGTTTTTGGAAATGTCAATGGGAAAAATGCATTGACTATTTTGAAGTGGAACCAGAAAATGGCCGCCACTGCTATGCCCTATAGCAACGATGAGGGGGCGGGGCTTAATCAATTACAGCCTGTCCCTATTGGCCGTCTAAGAGCACCTACCAAGTTCGTGGCGCTTAGCATGCTGGGAACTGGAGTTATGGCTGCTTCATGCCAATACATTTGAATTGAATTGAATTGAATATAGACCACGAGGCACTCTGCTCTCAGATTCTAGAAGAGTCTGTGTGTGTAATCAACCTAGCATCTCTATTTTGTGCATGTCATAGGTGAAACATTTCCAAATATTTTCAAAACTAGTGAAAATATAGCCAATCAGCTATCTTCACTATTCATTGTACAACTAATTATATAGACCTTCGCAGTGACCGGACACTTTTAGAACGAAGTTGCTTCCGGAAATGAATTTCACATCCAGTGCAGCACTGTGGGTAGTGCAGTACTTCTCTGTGACATCGCAAATTAAACCAGTTTTTCTTAAAACTAGATTGATTGCATCAACAGGGGCATTATACTGTAGCATCATTTTACAAACAGGACCATTGTAAGTCTACATTGGATTGTTACGACATTATAGCTGATAATGAAATCCTCTACGGAAGAAAGGGATGGAATTTTTACTTCCGGAATCTCGCTGCCGAAGGTCTAATACTGTAGGCTGAAATG
The DNA here is from genome assembly GCF_963454915.1 of Gymnoscopelus microlampas. Taxonomy (NCBI): domain Eukaryota; kingdom Metazoa; phylum Chordata; class Actinopteri; order Myctophiformes; family Myctophidae; genus Gymnoscopelus; species Gymnoscopelus microlampas. The sequence goes on from NC_139946.1 coordinate 40,148,071, forward strand.
TCTGAAATGGTTCAGCCGTAATGAATCATAAATCATTACCTTCTAGCTGAGCAGATGCGTCGTGTGCTGGGCAGGTGTCTGTCCCAGGTCTTAGACAGCCACTCTAGTCTGCTGGTCCACAAAGACGCCACCAGCCCGTCAACTGCATAACACACAAAACAATAACACTAGAAACGTTGAAAGCTGTCATTTACATTGGGATGCGAATGAAGGGGTCCAGTTTGAGCAGTCTTTAGCACAATTGCAAGTAGATGATGTTAGGACTACAGAAGAAGACAGAAACATTTAGGGGTGTGACGTGCAGCACTTAGCCTGCAGGGTACGATGAGAGAGACAAGTTTCATGGTGCTTCACCACTTAAAACCCCAGCATCCGTATTCTGGGGAGAACTTTCGCAGATAATAGAAGATTGACAACAAGCTCACAAGCTTGTCGATCGGCTATTTTCAGCTAAAACTATTGTCATGAAGTGTGGGTCATGACCGAAAGAATAAGATAGCGGATACAAGCGGCCGAAATGAGTTTTCTCAGACAGGTGTCCGGCAGCAGCGTCCCCAGGAATTACTTTTAAAGATTTTTTTTTCCACCCCCCCCCCCAAATCGGCGATCGAAAACTGGTGAAAGTGGCCGTTTTCAAGATGTTTTGGCCATTATCTCTGGAACGGAAGGTCCAATCTGCTCAGTTCAAAGCTTGTTGGATGCGTGACTTTGGGGACATTAAGCACGCAATGACACATTTTCAGGTTATTTGGGTTTTCTAGGGGAGGCATGATCTTAGTTGGGCAGGCTGTCCTGCCTCTACAGTGGGTATACGCCACTGGTGTCCGGTACCACCCGTCTGCAGCTTGTGACAATAATAATTACACTGAATCCATTGGAACACAGGTTGTTTTTTTCAATCTCCTGAAAAGTAACCATTTTGGACATACAAGGTTTCCCACCCTTCCAGGAAACCGATGGATTGTGCAGTCAGGGTAAGGAATGAGACTTTGCCCCCAGGTGAAGGAGTTTAAGTATCTCGGGGTCTTGTTCACGAGTGAGGGGAGGACGGAGCGGGAGATCAGCTGGAGAATCGGAGCAGCAGGAGCGGTATATTGCAGTCGCTGTACTCGCACTGTGGTGACGAAAAGAGAGCTGAGCCAGAAGGCAAAGCTCTCTCGGTCTACCGAGCAATCTCCGTTCCTATACTCTCACCTATGGTCATGAAGTGTGTGGGTCATGACCAAAATAATAAGGTTGCGGATACAAGCGGCCAAAATGAGCTTTCTCAGACGGGTGGCTGGCATCTCCCTAAGAGAAGTTCAGTCACCCGAGAGAGACTCGGAGCAGAGCCAATGCTCCTTCGCTTGGAAAGGAGCCAGCTGAGGTGGTTTTCGGGCATCTAGTACGGATGCCTCCCGAGCGTCTCCCTAGTGGTTCTCAACCTTTTTCAGGCCGCGACCCCCCAAAATAATCATAATTGAACCCCCCATTTTGTTTGACTCCATTCCACAGATAAATATTGTGAAAATAGCAGATCTACAAGCTCACAACGCCTCGCGTTGTGAGCTTGTAGATTGGCTATTTTCACAATCTTTGCCTCGTTCTTACATTATTTGACAATTTGGCCAATGTTCTATAGTTTATTGATTACTTTTGTTGCAGAAATGGTGTTTTTCTTTTCTTCTCCAATGTTTTAAAAAGGTCTTAAAGGTCCTTAAAGGGCAAGACCACTTTGGTAGAAGTGTGGGTTGTGTTGTTACCTTGCCATGATGTAACTCCATAGGTGGACAAGAAATCAAAAATAATTGCTCCATTGATTAGATATTGATCATTCTAAACTTGTTCCTCATTGACTTAAATTGTACGGTAAAACAGCTCTCAAAGTCACTCTTTTAGCACGTAAACAAACGCAAACAAAGTTGATTCAGACAATATAGAACATGACCAAACCCAGTACTGTTTGTTTTTTTAATAAAAATGTTAACTTCCTGCTGATTTTACTATTTTAAGATCCAGATCCGGATCTGCGAATCCAGTCCGGGTTTTCTTCTTAATAAATATAGCAAAATCAACAGGAAGTTAACATTTTTATAAAAAAAAAAAAACAGTACTGGGTTTGGTGATGTTCTATATTGTCTGAATCAACTTTGTTTGCGTTTGTTTATGTGCTAAAAGAGTGACTTTGAGAGCTGTTTTACCATACAATGTAAGTCAATGAGGAGCATATTGTGCATTATCAATTTCTAATCAATGGAGCAATTTTTTTTTATTTCTTGTCCACCTTTGGAGTTACATCATGGCAAGGTAACTACACAACCCAAACCTCTACCAAAGTGGTCTTGCCCTTTAAATTGTCACTTCACTATCATCTGGGGACCCCCCCCAAAAATCATGTGGGGACCCCCCTGGGGGTCTCGACCCACAGGTTGAGAACCCACTGCCCTAGGGAGGTCCTCGCTGCATGTCCCACTGGGAAGAGACCCCGGGGCAGACCAAGGACCAGATGGGGGGGGATTACATCTCCACACTGGCCTGGGAACGCCTTGGGATCCCCCCAGGAAGAAGTGGCTAATGTTGCTCAGGAGAGGGAAGGCTGGAGCCCTCTGCTGGAACTGTTGTCCCCGCCACCCCGACTCCGGATAAGCGGTTGAAGATGGATGAATGGAAGGTTTCCACCCACCGACAGTGAAGATATATACTCTGCACTGCACACGCCTCAGTGTAAATCTCAGCCAGCAGAGGGGGAGCATGCGCCATATTCACAGCATAAAATAACAATACTAACAATATTTCTCAAGAAAGTTGACACTGTGTGACCAAGATTAATGTGCCATAGAAAGTACTCTTACTAGAGCTCTTAAAGTGTTTTAAGGTGTAGTCATACCAGATAAATATCAATTCAAAAGGTACAATATGCTATCCCTCATGAACATGTGGATGATGTGAGGTTAGTCACATATTGTATATATCGCTGAAGTTTAAAGAGGACGTAAGTGATAATAATAAGTGTTAATAAGCTCAATATTCCAATAGAATCCAATAGAAATAATTGTTATATTAGTATGTTGGGTGTCTAGTAAACAGAACATACATTTCCCAGGTTGGGATATACATTTTATCCAATCAGGAGACCATAAAATTGAAGCCGATAAATGGTCTCTCCTGATTGGATAAAATTGGTATTGGGAACTGAAGATCTATTTATTTACTAATGATCTGGAGAGACGGGGAGACTTCTGTTACTGAACAAACACTCTATAGTGGTGATTGGAATATAGAGCTTTATTTTATATTACTACTCAAATATTTGTACAGATTTTTTCCAAAAAGTTCACATACAAACACATAACAAACTACAAAACACCACAGACACTAGTACTCAATACATGATGAAACGGGTACACATACCAACCAATTACTGACATTTTAGTACAATACATTGACATATGAAGCGGCATTAATATCTCAAAATTAAAGTCAATAAGAGAAAAGAAAAAGAGAAGAATAAACAAATAAAATGTGGATGATGTGAGGTTAGTCACATATTGTATATATCGCTGAAGTTTAAAGAGGACGTAAGTGATAATAATAAGTGTTAATAAGCTCAATATTCCAATAGAATCCAATAGAAATAATTGTTATATTAGTATGTTGGGTGTCTAGTAAACAGAACATACATTTCCCAGGTTGGGATATACATTTTATCCAATCAGGAGACCATAAAATTGAAGCCGATAAATGGTCTCTCCTGATTGGATAAAATTGGTATTGGGAACTGAAGATCTATTTATTTACTAATGATCTGGAGAGACGGGGAGACTTCTGTTACTGAACAAACACTCTATAGTGGTGATTGGAATATAGAGCTTTATTTTATATTACTACTCAAATATTTGTACAGATTTTTTCCAAAAAGTTCACATACAAACACATAACAAACTACAAAACACCACAGACACTAGTACTCAATACATGATGAAACGGGTACACATACCAACCAATTACTGACATTTTAGTACAATACATTGACATATGAAGCGGCATTAATATCTCAAAATTAAAGTCAATAAGAGAAAAGAAAAAGAGAAGAATAAACAAATAAAATGTGGATGATGTGAGGTTAGTCACATATTGTATATATCGCTGAAGTTTAAAGAGGACGTAAGTGATAATAATAAGTGTTAATAAGCTCAATATTCCAATAGAATCCAATAGAAATAATTGTTATATTAGTATGTTGGGTGTCTAGTAAACAGAACATACATTTCCCAGGTTGGGATATACATTTTATCCAATCAGGAGACCATAAAATTGAAGCCGATAAATGGTCTCTCCTGATTGGATAAAATTGGTATTGGGAACTGAAGATCTATTTATTTACTAATGATCTGGAGAGACGGGGAGACTTCTGTTACTGAACAAACACTCTATAGTGGTGATTGGAATATAGAGCTTTATTTTATATTACTACTCAAATATTTGTACAGATTTTTTCCAAAAAGTTCACATACAAACACATAACAAACTACAAAACACCACAGACACTAGTACTCAATACATGATGAAACGGGTACACATACCAACCAATTACTGACATTTTAGTACAATACATTGACATATGAAGCGGCATTAATATCTCAAAATTAAAGTCAATAAGAGAAAAGAAAAAGAGAAGAATAAACAAATAAATACAAAATAAAAAGAAGAAGAATGGAACAGACTTTTTTTTTAAAGTGAAATGTAATTGCAATTTAACTTTTTTTTGGTAGGGAATACACTTGACAGCACCTCTGAAGAAGCTAGTAGAAAGTAAGAGACATAATGTAAGTGGACTTACTGGTGTGCTTCAAGGCAGATCCCATCACTAGGAAGGACACGGTGATGCTAATGGATATAAACACCTGGATGAGCTTGGCCACCCACGAGTAGCTGCTGTATCGCTCATTGATTATCTAGAGAGAGAGAGAGAGAGATGGAGTGTGTTGGTGGTGAGGACACATGTTGAATTATTAACCCATTCGATTCAGGAACGCATCTGTGCCATTTTAGATTTATTTGGCTATTCAAAAATAGCAGATATACAAGCTCAGATAAACAAGCTCGAGCTATGAGCTTGTAGATCTGCTATTTTTGAAAAATCTGAATCTATATATTTTATAAAGTGAACATTTGTAACTCAAATCTTTGCTTCTCGGGTTACGACAAATGTCTTCTAAATCCTAACAGTTTTTTATTTTATTTATGTTGCTATAATATCAGTGGTTCTCAAACTTTTTCATGTCAAGGACCACCCAAAATGTCCACGGACACCCCCCCCTGCCCCCCCATCTCAAAATATTTAGCAATTTCCAAGGACCCCCAGAAGCAAAGAATTTGGTAAAAAAATTATATATATATTATATTCAAAGATTTGCAAACATTTTTTAATTTTGCCATTTTTGAATAGCCAAATAAATCTAAAATGACACACATATGCGTTCCCGGTCTTAATGGGTTAAAGCATGAGCTCTTCACAAAGTAACATCAATAGTGATAATTTAACTCATGGAGTGTACACATGGAACCAAATGGGTCCTTACTCCACAGCACATGATATTATCTTTCTGTTTTGCATAATGGATTTTGGAGAACTGAGGAGTGAAGGAGTTCATTCATTGTTCGGCTTTGGGAGGAGACACATTGTGAGCATGTAGATCTGCTATTTTTGCTGAAAGATCACTTATAAAAATATATATAAAATCAATACATAACCTACTCTGTGCCACGGTCATGCTGATAAAATACATCACAGTTCAGAGCTGAGTACAACTGTATATGTAAACATTCTCACCAAAGGCAGAAATTGTCAAATTCATACATGAATTCATGCTACTGTACCACAGTAGAGTAGTGAACAACCTGCAATGTTGCTACCTGGCCACTAGGGGCTGCTAAAGAGCTATTCCATTTTCTGTGAGAGGTTCAGGTTTGTCTCCCTCGTACGATAATATGTATAGAAATATTTGATGGATTTAAGAGTGTAGAGACCTTTAACAGCACCATTTCTCACACTGCAGAGGAAAACATGAAACATGCCTTTGATATTTTTCATGGTCCCCTTTGTAAATTCAAAGAAGTTACAGAAGTTTAGTTTGGTTCCTTTCTGAAAAGAATCATGGGAGTAAAGTTTGCGTGTAGCGCCGGGGGGTTGAACTACACACGCACACACACAGGCGCACACACACACACACACACACACACAGGCGCACACACACACACACACACACACACACACACACACACACACACACACACACACACACACACACACACACACACACACACACACACACACACACACACACACACACACACACACACACACACACACACACACACACACACACACACAAATCCGGAACTTATTTTTGTGTCAGTAGTGAATAAAACGTTATTGTTTGTGTGCCAGCGACAAGCTTCAAGGTTTGATCTTTAAAGCCGTTCCCCTGCATGCCTCAGAAAGTAAACACCATGTTCCCACTCCAGGCTTTTAACAGCATCTGTTTCTCATATATCATGACAAAAGACAACAGAAACAACCATCCACACTGCAAAACACGTATTTCTCTGATATTTATCAACGATGCAAACTGCATAGTGTTATATTTTTAATTGCACTGTAATTTTTTTAATATACTGTTTGACCCCAGGATGAATAGTCACTGCAGAGGCAGTCACTAATGGAGATCTAAAATAAACAATAAACAACAAACAATAGTGTTGCTGTCTGGCAGAAAACTTGTATCTCCATATTTCAATAAGAATACAAATTCCCCCCGTAAATGAATGCCCTCGTTCATTGTACGAGTGTCACGCAGAAGTAGCATCTATACAAGCTCACAACACAATGCATTGTGAGTTTGTAGATTGGCTATTTTAGCTATTTCTGAAACCTTTTGAAACTGAAGGTCTGAAGGTCCGGAGGGCACTTGAAACAATTTTGATTCATTTTCTAAACTTTTAACCCATTAAGACCTGGAACTGTGTCATTTTTAGATTTGAGCTAAAAAGCATTATTTTACACTTTGGGCTATTCAAAAATAGCAGATCTACAAGCTCATAGCACGGCACCGAGTGCCGCGCTACGAGCTTGTAGATCTGCTATTTTTGAAAATTCGTGAAAATGTGTGCAAATCTTTGAATATATATATTTTTAAAGCGAACATTTTTAACTCAAGTTTTTGCTTCTGGGGGTCCCTGGAACAAAATATTTTGATGGGGGTCCGCGGCCAGATACATATAATTTTGGGGGTCCTTGACATGAAAAAGATTGAGCACCACTGATATAGAAACATATGTTTTTCAGAAAACTGGAATTTAGGAGACATGTCGGCTTCAGGTCTCAATGGGTTAACCCTTTAAGACCGGGAACGCATCTGTGTCGTGTTTTAGATTTCTTTGGGCTATTCAAAAATAGCAGATATACAAGCTCATAGCGCGGCACTCGGTGCCGCGCTATGAGCTCAACTTGTGGATCTGCTATTTTGGGGAAAAAAATTAAAATGTTTGCAAATCCTTCAATATATATATATATTTTATTTTATTTTTTAACTTTTAACTTTTAACATTTTTAACTCAAATCTTTGCTTCTGGGGGGTCCCTGGAACAAAACTTTTTCATGTCAAGGACCCCCAAAATTACACGTATTTGGCCCCAGACCCCCATCTCAAAATATGTTGTTCCAGGGACCCCCCAGAAGCAAAGATTTGAGTAGATTTAGCTTAAAACTTATTATTTATTCAAATATTTGCACAAACGTTCAAGATTTTTCTAAAATAGCAGATCTACAAGCTTGTAGCTTCCATTTGCTATTTGCATGCTATGAGCTTGTAGATCTGCTATTTTTCAATAGCCAAAGAAATAAAAAAAATGACACAGATGCCTTCCCGGATTGAACGGATTAAGACTACATAACAGACTTTAATGTCACGCTGTGGCATTTACTCTGGTACTAAGAAGTGTCTGAAAGCCATCAGGAAGAAAAGTCAAGGAGAGCTGAGAGAAAGGAAGAGAGAGGAGAGAGAGTACATGTGAATCAAGCAATTTGGGAGAGCGAGGTGTCTGCAGCTGATAATGAAGTGCATTTTCTTTACACCAGTGGGGGTCCTTGACATTTTCATGTCAAGGACCCCCGAACTCTATGTGATTTTCTGTGGACCTCAATCTGTAACGAGAAGAGTTGTGTTAAAGTGTGGAACATCGTGACATACAATTTTCTTTTTCAATGTGGCCGTGAAAAGAAGTGCAGCCAATTCTCTTATTAAAAAAATGACTTACTGCCAACATCGTGAGTCAATTTCCTATTACTGACAGTTCTGAACTCCATAAAATGACTTTATAACGACACTGGAGGGAGGTTTTGGGAGGTTTCCAGAGATAATTAATAAGCGTTTTTTACTTCATAATGCCCCGTCCCAAGAGAGGCGTGAAACGATTTGTATCTGTGAGGAATGGTGGTTCGAAATGTCACTCTAGTACGGCGTTGTCTCAAAACAGCAGTAGAGCAAAACATAAACTGAATGTAGAAGATTATAAGGTCTTTTAGGAGTTCAGTTTAAGTACAGATAACTTCCATAACCTTGTGGGTATAGAAAGTTTACTTTGTTACTTCTTTTGATAATCTGATATGTGTGCGTTGAGATCAACACATCACATTATAATTGCCGCATTCTCACATTCTAAACCAGGGGTCTTCAACAGGGGCTCCGGGACCCCTAGGGGGTCCTCAGAGTTACTACAGGGGGTCCGCCAAATATTTGTGTCATAGGATTTTTTTTTTTACATGAACCACTTGAACCCTAGCATCCCTTTTCTGAGGAGAACTTTAGCCAAAAATAGCAGATCTACAAGCTCACAACGCCTCGTGCTGCGAGGCGTTGTGAGCTTGTAGATCGGCTATTTTTGGCAAGGAGTTATAGGTGTAGAGGAGAAAAAAAGCAGAAGAAGTTTATCTGAAACACAATTTTATACAATATAGAGGGGGTCCCTGCTTCATCTCTATCTCAGCTAGGGGGTCCTTGGCCTGAAAAGGTTGAAGACCCCTGTTCTAAACCATTTATGATAATATACACTGAGTCTGACAAAACTGTGTTATGGGATTATAGTGACACAGTTGACCCAGAAATAATTCTACCACAATAACACACATTGTAGAATAGTTTATACTAGACCATACCCGTCCCGGGGATATGAGAACCCAAAGTATGTGCAGTTTGGGCTGTGTGCTGTGCACAGATAGTATATCAGGGATGGAAAGTGACTTTGTACACGGTACCTGCAACAGTTCCAACACAGACACGCACGCGTCCCGTCGCCGCGTCGTGGACCCACAGGGAACACACACACACACACACACATACACACACACACACACTACCGCACACACAGGCGCGCGCGACCCGTCACGAACCCACAGCGAACACACATACACCCACACAAACACGAACGGACGGACAGGGGGCAAAACATAGTCACAATTAGACGTTAGTGCATCCATTCTGTGTGCAGCATAGTGGTAGAACAATCACAACTGAGCCTTCAGCACCTTTATATATATTTTTTCTGACCGGCCCCTTTCTCGAGCATTTTAATGTGCGTGTTTTGCTGTTCTGATGTTCCGGTCATAACACTAACATGGCCTGTGTGTCGCTGTGTAGACAGAGCATGGTTTGAGTACAAATTAAGTACATTAATGCACGACAAGGAGGGATTAGATACAAACTTCCAGCAAATGTCATTATGTCACATGGAGCCAAGGACCGGAATCACATTATGACCTCATCTGAGCTAAAGAGTAAATAATGAAATAAATAGAAGTAAACGGAAGCACAGAGTATAATTCGGACAATAACAGGCAGCCCTAATGAGAAGGCTATAAATAAAGGTCAACACATACGCACACCATTCACCAAGTTGGTTCCCATGGAAACTAAAAGGAAAATAATTTGAGGAGAAAGTATAGGATGTTCAAAGGCACACAGATGTGTTGTACATGTACTGTACACACACCCACGTGCATGGAGAGCATGGTTCAGGTAAAGGCCATGTGGTGAGTACCTGCAGGCTTGGTTTTTGTAGGAAAAAAATATATACATTAGAGATCAAAGTAGACCCCAAGAGTTGGTGGTGCTCCTGGATCAATGGGATAGTAGTACTATATAAAAAAGAGAGCAAGATCCAGGCAGGCGGGCATACGGGCACAAAAAAACGGGAGAAAAGAACAACGCTTAAAAGCCTTTAATAAAACATGGTTAGTTCAAATAAAAAATTGTCAGCATGTTTTGACGAAAGACAAGTCATCAGGACAGGCTGTCACACAGTCCTGATGAAGACCTGTGTTTTACCCATTCTTTTTCTCCCATTTCTTTCTGAGTGCCAGATCTTGCTCTCTTTTTCATGGCGTTTGTTTTTTGTTGGGAAATCGCTGTCAACAATACAATACACGGACCCTGTCATTCTGTCCAAGTCATTGAGGAAACGGTACCACGTCTATCTTGAATTATTATCCGAACGATCCTTTATCAACCAAAATATCCATTATAAAATGTAGATTCCTTCAGAACATGATGTGATACAGTATATTCCATCTTATAGAGCTTAGCAGGACATATTTGGTGAGCAGCCTGCAATATTCAGTTGTTGCACGTTCAGGTATTATGTTCTAAAAAACATGTTAAAATCAGAGGGCAGGGTAGGGGCGTCTCTGGTATTAATACAGGAGTGGAGGCGATGTTTGAAATAGGGCTTATATGAACAAAATGCATATCCTTTGAATTGCATTCATCTCATTTCAATATTGTTTTTAAAACAATGAGACCATACTGTAATCTGTTTGACATGCAAGAGAGGGAGTTTTGAAATGCAGCCTTTATCCTCATTTAATTTCATCACACCTGCAGAGGGGAAGCTAATCATTTCAGTAAATCCTAAGGATTAGAGGATACTGCGTGGTAAATGAAAATATGAAAAGCATCTCCATAGTGGATTAATAACTTGCACCATAGCCAGACTTAATGAGAATAAATCACGTGACTACTGACTGTTGAATTGTAAATTTGCGTTTTCCCTCATAATCAAAACATGAATATTTTAGTGGAGTGCAACTCCTGAACCTTCCAATTTAAGAGTTATGCAGCTAAATACTGTATGCTGCTATTGTGACATAAATTATGCTCAGAAAGCACCAGACATGGAATATGATTAAAGTATGTTGTAATAGTGACTTGAACGCATCTGTGTCACTTTTTGATTTGAGCTAAAATGCATTATTTTACACTTTGGCTATTCAAAAATAGCAGATATACAAGCTCATAGCACGGCACCGAGTGCCGCGCTACGAGCTTGTAGATCTGCTATTTTTGAAAAATCGAGAACATTTGTGCAAAGCTTTGAATATATATTTTTAAAGCAAACATTTGTAACTCAAATCTTTGCTTCTGGGGGTCCCTGAAACTAAATATTTTGAGATGGGGTCGGCGGCCAAATCATATCATTTCGGGGGTCCTTGACATGAAAAGGTTTGAGCACCACTGATATAGAAACATAAGTTTTTTTCAGAATACTGTTGGGATTTATAAGACATTTTGTAGAATCGGCCTCAGGTCTTAAAGGGTTAAAGTATGTTGTAATAGTGACTTAAAGTGCATGCAAATCTCCTCGGTGTCAGACATAAATCTGGCTGACCCACAGTGCAGAAGATGAGAGTATCGTGGTAAAGAGGAGGAGGAGGAGGAAGAAGAAGAGCAAGGAAAGGACAGAAGGAGATGAGTGAGGTTGTGGTTTGGGTTCAAACTCATTTCATCCTCCACAGTTGAAGAGCAGGCAGAGGAAGGACTGCTTGGAAGATTTAAGCAATGGTTATTGCTTTAAAGATATAAGATAAGATAAACCTTTGATCCCCAAGTGGATATTCAGGTGTCATGGCAGCAACAGGCAGTGAGCGGGAAAGGCAGGATAGCGGACAGGTAGAGGCTACACGTTAGAATAGAGAGATAAGAAAAATATAGAATACAGATAGAAATCAAATAAATAGACTTCGAGTCTTGACACTATAGACATGGGTGTGAATCTTAAATGTCTTCAGTCAAGTGTGTGCGTGTGTGTGTGTGTGTGTGTGTGTGTGTGTGTGTGTGTGTGTGTGTGTGCGTGCGTGCGTGTGTATGTGTGTGTGTGTGTGTGTGTGTGTGTGTGTGTGTGTGTGTGAGGGTGAACCAAAGTTCACAGCCTTGACTGCAGACATGAAAGCAATGCCTCTCCTCTATCTCCATTCCTTGCTGTCCCCTCAGCCTGCTTTTTCAACTGTTCAATGCAGTATACGAATGAGAAAAAAAACGTTCTGGAGGATCTGCATAGTGATAGAGAGAGACAGCCCCGGATACGTTTGACTAATGAAGGGCTTTGGAAGACACTTCAGTAAATGAGCCATCTACTCTCATAATCTCTCTCTCTCTCTCTCTCTCTCTCTCTCTGTATTTCTTTTTTCCACTCTCTCTCCTGCTAGCTCTGACATTATTTTTCTCTCTCTCTCTCTCTCCCGTCATCCTGTATGTTAGAAGCAAACATTACGTAGTGGAGGGATGATATACGACTAAACGCTCCAGTTAATGAGGAAGCTGTGTTCAGATAGGACTTAAATGACTCAAAATCTTTGCAAACTTTTGGTAGGCATGAGGAGGAGCAAGTTCTAACAGCCTGGTTCACCATTTGCAAACAAATCCGATTCAGAACGATGCTGCTGCAGGTGTTTCAACGTAGGAGTGAGTTTACACCATGTCTCATCAGAAGTGTGCATGTTATAGTAACGGTGGTTCAGCCTGACTCTGACTGAACCACTGTTACTATTATGTTGATAGTTTTTTTTCTTATTTACACGTTGTAACTGTATGAACATGAATTCATGATTGCAAAATGTTCATATAGCAATCATGAATTCATGGGAAAATTAATAAAATACAGTATATACATATATATATAAAAAAAGAAGTGTGCATGGACAGGACATACGGTCTCTCTTTCTCCGTCTGTCTTGTAGCTTATAGCATTGGTTCTCAAAGTGGGGTCCTTGGGGCGGGGGGGATTCCAGGGGGCCCCCAGCAAAATGCGTTAATACAGTATCGAAATCATTTTCACCAATTTATCCATTTATGCATTGGCAATTCAAAAAAAGCAGATCTACAAGCTCACAGCGCGTCACTTCGTGCCGCGCTGTGAGCTTGTACATCTGCTATTTTTGAACATTTTTTAACTAATCTTGAAAGTGTTTTTGACAACATTTTTGAATAATTCAAATCTTTTTAACACACATCTTCTCTTCTGGGGGTTCCTGGCACAAAGCATTTTCAGATGGGGGTCCGCGGCCAAATATATATCAATTCGGGGGTCCTTGACATGAAGTTTGAGAACCACCGGGTATGGAAGGTAGCACATGGAATGTCTCATAGTGCGTACGGTCAAAACACAAGCAGGAGAATTAATATCAGTTACAATGTGGGGGATGAGTGTCTGTGTATGTTGGGGGGGGGGGGGGGGGGGGGGGGGGGGGGATTTCTTATCCTCACACATATAAACCAGACTGTGAGGTCTGGATGCCAGCCAGGCCTATAGCTTTGCAATCCCTGTTCAGGGTTTATACTGTACTGTTTTCATCAGCAGCTCATGGATGTGTTAACAGGGTATACAGCGTTGGTTCTCAAAGTGGGGTCCGGGGACCCCCAGGGGTACTTGAGGGGGTTCCAGGGGGTCCCCAGCTAAATGATGGACAGGAACCAAATGGACCCTTATGGGTCTGTAACTCTGAGAGTGTACAAATGGAACCAAATGGACCCTAACGGGTCCATTTGGTTCCATTTGTACACTCTCAGAGTTAAATTAACATTGATTTTACAATATGAATTGGGGTCCCAGAAATAGAAATGCCATTAAATGGGGGTCCGTAGCCTAATGCATGTCAAACTGGGGGTCCTTGAAATTAAAATGGTTGAGAATCACTGCTAGAGCCGTAAAAAATCTTCTCTTATGAGGGTCCCTGGCATATATTTTTCAAATGGGGGTCCGCGGGCGAATAAGTGTCAATTTGGGGGTCCTTGACATGAAAAAGTTTGAGAACCATTGGTATACAGTACATGCAGTATGCATCTCTTCCTGTGTAACTTGTGGTCAGCAGCATATCCACTGAGACAGTGTGCACTAACATATTTCTATCACCATCAACACTAACACCAAATTATCATCACTGCATTATTATCACTAGAAGACCATACCCCGTGGGGGGATATGCGCACATGATTTGGCAACCCGGGAGCCAGCGAACACAAAAACGCTAATAAACAGCTGACATTTGGGGGAAGCGAATAACAGGCTTCGGTGTTCCGTGCACATAGTAATGGTCAATGGCTGTGTGCAAATTCAGATCAATTGATCCAGCCACTGAGGAGAACCGGGCAGAAGAGATTGTTTGGCGAATTATAGGAGGATATAGGAGGATAACAGTCAATGAATGATAGATGTTGGGACAAAAATTGAGCTAGACAAGCAGACAGACAGACAGACAGACAGACAGACAGACAGACAACCCATGGGTTCCAACTTTCAGGTTCATTTTGGGATCTTGCCATCCAGTTTTGTCCTTCTGAGGGCACCAGGCATGGGCTGAAGAATGAGATACTGTCTGTGTGATACTATTACTGCATTTTTATCCACACAACACTGTATGGTGCAAGCACTACACAGACTGAATGACAGACAAAGAGAGAGACAGACTGGCACAGCCTTGTGTTGCTGACTGACTGACTGACAGTCGTGGATTGCTTCTTTCTAACAGTTCAAAAGGCCAGAACTGTCTTGATGAGAACTTTTCAATTGGCTTATTGATCCATTTAAGTGGGATTTGAAAGACAGTATTAACCCATTAAAGCCGGGAACGCATCCGCGTGTAACCGCTTTAAGCATTATTTTATACTTTGGCTATTTTCCTTTTTTAAATCATGAAAATGTGTGCAAATCTTTGAATGTATATATACTTTTGAAGCGAAAATGTTTAACTCAAATCTTTGCTTCAATAGCAACATAATAAATAAATATAAAACTGTTAGGATTTAGAAGACATTTGTAGAATCCCCCAGAAGCAAAGATTTTAATTAAAATGTTCGCTTTAAAAAATATATATATATATTCAAAGATTTACACACATTTTTCACGATTTTTCAAAAATAGCAGATCTACAAGCTCATAGCGCGGCACTCAGTGCCGCGCTATGAGCTTGTATATCTGCTATTTTCTAATAGCCCAAAGAGATCTACTGTAAAATGACACAGATGCGTTCCCGGATTCAATGGGTTAACTGGCCAGATTCTGCACGGATTTCCAAGCGGTCAAAGCCATATTTCACTGCCTTTCCCAGCTCCCCTCCACACGACTCCATCAACAGTCAGGCCGGCCTTCCTGCTGATCATCTATTCACCTCTGACATTCAGCTTTGGTTTCTTTACTCTCTTTATTGACCGCTGGAAACAAACAATGCATCACTGGAAATGGAAAATAAATGACAGGAAAGAGCAGAGCAGTATCTCCGGCTGCCCTGCATTGAACTCTTTATGTGCTAGAAGTTGTAGGAATTTAAGGTGAACAGAAGCCAAACTACAATCAGCAGAGACTATTGAGCCATCAATATTGTTCTGTCTCTTTCTCCCTCTCTGCTGGACTGTCTTTCTTTGTCTTTTCCATGTCTGTCTGTCTCTCTTTCTACCTCTGGACGTCTGTCTCTCTTTCTCCCTCTGGATGTCTGTCTCTCTCATTTGCCTGCGTCTCTCTTTCTCCACTGACCGTCGTATACTTGCATGTCTGTCTCTCTTTTCTCCCTCTCTACATGGAAGTTCTCACCATTTATCTAATCATGAATTTCAACTTCTACTATCCTCTCTCTTTTATCTATATCTCTATACTTGAGTGCATATGCATGCATATATGGAAGTTCCATGGTATGGGCAAAGTTGGAGATAAAGTAAAACACATAGATACATTTCATCTATCCATCTATTTTACTTTATCTCTAACTTTGCCCTTTCTACAATATATCTATACTTCAGTAAATATAGGAATGATATGAATAAGAGGAAGCAGAGTATTACATTTTTTTTACTCATTGAAAAAATAACAATAGCCAATGCATGCCAAATGTCGGCATGCATTCAAGGGGAATAGTGTGTGTGTGTGTGTGCACGTGCGTGCGTCCTCTCCTTCCATGTCCTAGCCTGACAATCACTTTGTTTCTCTTCTGAGAGAGTGCATTACCCTTGGAAATGAGGTCAGATCACAGCGCGTATGTCAGAACAGTAATATATTACACGTCCGGCGTGGCTGACACCATACTGTTCCACTACTACTGCTACTGTACTACGGCACGCTCCCTGACTGCTTATACTTCCATTTTAGGAAACAACCCAGGATGAATATAGAATCAAATAGAACAGAGACGGTTGCTATTTCCGCTCTGCGTGCCGTTGCCAACACGTTCCCCCGCCTACGCCTTTGTTTTTCCCTGCCTCTCATCATTAAATTTTATCACTGGTGGGAAAAGTTCTTTATGACGCCTTCTGGTATGTGTGTCATTATACTGTGTAGTGAACTAAATAAATTAAACTTCCCCGGTCTGACAGCACATATCCAAGCTGTGTCATTTTGTTAGAACAGGAAGAGTTCTGTGGCAGTAACAACTTAACCCATTGAGACCGGGAACGCAGCGGTGGCATTTTTAGATTTCCTTGGCTATTAAAAAATAGCAGATCTACTTGTATATCTGCTATTTTTGAAAAAAAAAATCTGTGTCAAATCTTTGAATATATGTCTTTTTTTAAAGTGATTTTTTTAAACTAAAATCTTTGCTTCTGGGGGTCCCTGGAACAACACATTTTGAGATGGGGGGCCGCAGCCAAATACATATAATTTTGGGGGTCCTTGAGAACCACTGATATAGAAACATAAGTTTTTTTCAAAAAACTGTTAGGATTTAGAAGACATTTGTAGAATCCACAGAAGCAAAGATTTTAGTTACAAATGTTCGCTTTAATAAAGATATAGATTCAAAGATTTGCACACAATTTCAAGATTTTTCAAAAATAGCAGATCTACAAGCTCGTTGCATGGTAGATCTGCTATTTTTTAATAGCCAAATAAATCTAAAAATGACACAGATGCGTTACTTCCCGGTCTTAATGGGTTAAAGAAAATTTCAAGGGATGTGACTCCAGCTGTTATTTGTTGCTCAATGAATGTTTTTTTAGCACTTAACACTACACACATTTCCTAGCTTGTCAGTGAACTATATAGACAGACACTGAATAAAAAGCAAACGTAGAATTTATCTAGCCAGGCTGATGTGGAGGCATTGTAGATAGACAAATGTTATTACAGGGACATTTTTAGACAAGCAGCCCTTTTAAAAGCTTTAAGTGTATTCATATATTCATATTGTTTAATATGTCCTCTGCTTTGACTGAGGGTGAAATACAGACGTGCTTGCTGATGCCTGCACAATAAAATGCTATGCATTTAACCTGAATCCAGTCCACTCATCAAAAATACACACACACACACACACACACACACACACACACACACACACACACACACACACACACACACACACACACACACACACACACACACACACACACACGTATAAAGTATTTATTACGCTAGTATTCTTGCTGTTTTATTACTATTTAGAATCACATTCCGTTCCATCAAAAGACGTCACTGCTTTTACATTATGTTAAAAAAAAAAACACTTTTTAAACTTGGGGGTGATAAAACATGGGGAGGGGGATTATAGGAGAGGCCTTCACTTTCAATACTCTCCACCTGCACAGCAGCTTGTGAATCATATGCTGTTTACATGTCTTTTCAAAGATATCCACCCGTAGATTTATTTACAAATAGCACATTGGTTTTCTCCATTGATTTCCCAGGGATCCATAACACTTTATAATGCAATAGAGCAGGAACACACAACAATATGCACATCAGACATCAGTGTGTGTGTGTGTGTGTGTGTGTGTGTGTGTGTGTGTGTGTGTGTGTGTGTGTGTGTGTGTGTGTGTGTGTGTGTGTGTGTGTGTGTGTGTGTGTGTGTGTGTGTGTGTGGAGATGTAGATGTGTGTATATTCTTACCTTCGTCAGTGGAATGGTTGCAATTTCTCCTGCTTTCTCCGAACTGGAGAGAAAGACAACAACAAAAGAAAACAAGACGAAACAACAACAAAAGTTTTATCGGTTGTAAATTTGAGATACAAATACAAAGATTTATTTACAGACAACGATTTTGAGGTACAGATGCAAATGTTATTTACAAATCATCTGTGCATGTATTTGTGCACTGCGTTTTATGAGTTACTGAGTACTTATGAGACTGTTCTGATTCCACAGCTAAAAACTGACATATCCATCCTTTAAAATACACATGTTTACCGCCAAAGACGGACATGTCTTTTTTTTACCCAAGATAACCTGATCCGAAGACTTACTGGGAAGTCCTGTGTACTTTTTTTTACTATGTATTTTTGGCAAAACATGCTATTTTCAACTGGCTGCAATTATGGAACGGATTACCGCAATCAGATTTTTTTTCTTCCCGATTGTACGAGACTCCTGTGTGTGTAATGAGTGAATCACCGTGAGGACGGTGATCACGGAAAATATTTTGTGACTACTTGAAAAGGTAATAAAAACGTAAAAAATGCTGGCACTTAAAAAACCTCTGGCAGTGAATATGTTAACAATTTTCACAGTTAACAATGTTCAACCTGGCTTCCTTATTTTAGGTAAATACAGGTGAAAAAAAAAATCCAAAAAATAATTTTAACAAAATTTCACAAATTAAAAAACATAGCCAATATACTTAGATCTTTGACCAACAAGTAGATTGGACAGGGCAGGTGGTGAAGGTGTGTGAATGTGTGTGAAACAGGATAGGGTTGAATAGACTGATTATGTCTCATTCTCTCAGAAATGAAGATTTACAAAATACTGTATAATATGAGCCAGGGGACAGAAACCTTCCCTCAGGACTAGGGTTGTCCGATATTGGCTTTTTTACCGATAACCGATATACCGATATTGTCCAACTCTTAATTACCGATACCGATATCAACCGATACCGATATATGCGGGATTATTGTGATTAGGGTAAGCTCAAATTTCATATCACACACACCATATACAGTAAAAACTCCTGTAACTTATTTATAAAGCAAAAAAAAATGTGGTTTTCAAAAACCGATACCGATATTTTCCCGATATCAATTTTTATGCTAATATCGGCCGATAATATCGGGAGGCCGATAAAATCGGACATCCCTACTCAGGACATTATAGAGCTGTCACTGCAGGTACAGTATACGTCTTGTGCAAATCCAGGTGCTGCGGTGCTGGGTGCTTATCTCCTCTTTCACTGGTTAAGAAGCTTAGGTCTGCAAGTAAACCCCCCCCCTCAAACCAGATTCCAGTCCATCACAGGGGTTTACCCCCCAATCCATTGTTACGGTGTGTCTCAGATCATTCCAATGTATGCTGCAAAGTACTATAACTATAACATACAATCTGCCCACGGAACCATCCTAACCCATTTAGACCAAGAACGCATCTGTGTCATTTTAGATTTCTTTGGGCTATTCAAAAATAGCAGATATACAAGCTCATAGCGCGGCACCGAGTGCCCCGCTACGAGCTTGTTGATCTGCTATTTTTGAAAAATCGTGAAAATTCGTGAAAATCTTTCAATATATATATATTTTTAGAGCGAACGTTTGTAACTCATATCTTCGCTTCTGGGGGTCCCTGGAACAAGATATTTTACAAATGTTTAAAAAATATATATATTCAAAGATTTGCACACATTTTCACGATTTTTCAAAAATAGCAGAGCGTTGTATATCTGTTATTTTTTGAATAGCCAAATAAATCTAAAAATGACACCCGTCTTAATGGGTTAATTCATCAGCAAGTACCACATGCAATTTAGACACGGCAAATGCGGTTTGAAACTGCTGGGAACTGAACCAAAACTGTATGTTTAGACCACTTATCTTATCACTCAAACAGAGAGCGTCTCCTTTCAAACCCCAATGGTTCTAATCAGCCCCCCGCCCACAGGAGTGGCCCAATTCTCTCACAACTTGCTACAAAAATCCCTCATGAAAAACTATATAATCTCCTACCTTTCATTTTCAACCTTCACATGTGTCTCCTTCTCTAATAATCAAAAAGTGCTATATATTTCATCTCGCAATTTACTTCCGGATGGTTCGTTTTGCACTTTTTTTGCCACATCGGTCACGGGAAAGAAATAAGCGCTGCCGTGGTCTATGGAAACGAGCCCAAAAGTGCACCCAAATAAGCCCAAAATCGCTTATACAAACAGTCAGACCTGGCAACGCAGCCTACGCCAATCATGCGTGAGAGATCTACAAGCTATGGGGCAGAGACGCCACCGTATCTTAGCAACAACTACAGCGCTCACTCTCATTGGTCGTGTCACGCTAAGAGCAGTCTCCAGACAATGGCATCGCAGACAGCTTGCTGTTACTGCTGTAGCCATCACAGTTAGTCCCAGCGACGACGGACAGGGCGCTGTGATAGCTGCCATGTCGCTAACGCTAACGTGGTTGTCATGCCTGCAGCGGCTGTGCAATCAATTCAATTCAATTCAATTCAAAGGGCTTTATTGGCATGAGAAAACATACGTTTACATTGCCAAAGCAAAAAGCAATCACTTTGTCAACAATGCACGTTCGTGTGGTGAATGTCAATATTGCTGCTCAGTTCGTCCATTGTAGATGGTGTCTGTTTGTGTGTGTCTTCTGGAGAACTATGTAGCTCCACAGCAACTACAGTAACTAACGTAATGGCAGGACCGCCCCGTGCAACGCATGTTAGGCTGCATTATGGTCATGTAGTAATTTCAGATAATTTCGCCCCCCCCCCCCCCCCCACATATTGTGAAAATAGCCGATCTACAAGCTCAAAACACCTCACGTTGAGAGGCTTTGTAAGCTTGTAGATCGGCTATTTTCTACATGACTGCCTCTTTCTTACACTCTTTGACAATGTGGCCCATGTTTTCATAGTATAGTTTGTTGACTACTTTTGTTGCAGAAATGCTCATTTCCTTTACTTTCCTTTTTTTATTGTCTCCGCCAGGCCGAAAGGCATGGCGCAAGACTATGTTTCACCCCCTGTCCGTCCGTCTGTGATAGCTAATCTCTCACATCGTTGACTTGATCGCAGCAAAATAACAGCCCGATGAGTCAGTGAGAGCTGGATAAACGAGGTAAAATGTGTCAAAAGGAGTCTGTACGGCTGTCGATAAATGAACACATGACGTCGGTGGGAGAGGAGATTGTGTCTTTTGGACAAACAGCAGCATCGTGCTGATGTTTGTTGTGTGAAGCAGCTTCATGTCACAGTGTTTGTGTTGGAGCGCCTCAGTGCGGCTACAGAGTTCATGTGCAACCTCTTCCAGAGAGAGACAGAGACACTAGAAACTCTGCTGGGGAAAAAAAACACTGCTGGGCATTGACTTTCATATGGACATTGATCTACACACTGCAGGTATATCTGCTACACACACAACATCAAACTACACACTGCAGGTATGATGCAGCGTTTGCATTACAGCCAGCATGCCAGCGTAGTTCCCATATGGTTTCAAGGTGGGCTAAACCATATGGACCCCATGTCAGCAATGTCAGCGGCATCCACTTCAGTCCCAACTGCGATGCCCATGCAGGCTATAAGTAGCTTCTACCTGGCCCTTAGGTGGGCCCCAACTACCCATGTTTATGTGGGACCAAGGCGGGTCCTACCTGGGTTTGCCCATGCAGGCTTTAACTGGGTTCTACCTGGGCCCTAGGTGTACCCTAACCAACCACAGTGCAGTGCCCATCGCTCCAATTGTTGTGACGTCAGGGCTCTCAATACTGCACATTGGTGGAGGAGGAGGGGCCGCAGGGCGACCGCACACATCGCTGAACCAATGGTAGCCCACGGATGTTTCCTCTGGGGATTTACAATCTGCCCCTCTATGCCACATATCATCCGCACTACAGGGTCTTCACTGACCGAGCCACGGCCCCACTGACCCTCATGACGCTACGCCACTTATATGAGTTGCCAAGTGGCCGCGGGCGCTACGTGGGCGTGGCCGCGGGCTAGATGCGAGCCCCCGCGTAGCGGGGGCGAGCTTCTAGTCTGGTCAAAGTGTGTGTGTGTGTATATGATGAATAAGACTACAAAATGTCGACACAAAAGACAGGCTGTGTATTGTTCAGGACAGCTTGGGGGTTTGTGGTGGTGTCATGGGTATGTCAGTGTGCACGTGGCCCTGGTCCAGAAGATACACTACACACCACAAAGACACCCATGTACCTGTCAAACTACTTCAAAAACATCAAAGACGTCCACAAAGACAACATCAGAGGGAGCTCCACAGATTACTCTCAAGCCAGATTTGGCTCTAACAAGGGATTAAATGTGTTCTACTGCTATGCCACAAAAATGTGGAATGCCCTACCAACATAGTTATAAAAACATGTGAATCCTTACTCTCCTGCAATTCGGAACTGGCCCCTGTAAAGAGTCAAATCCTACCCCCAACCCCCTCGAACTGTTTACTGTGTATATTTTTATTATCAATTTTTACCCGTTTATATGAAGTTTTGGCATAATAGTGTATATTTGTCTGTCATTAAATATTTCGATGAATTGAGTACAAAGGACCCCAATGGAAACAAGCCATAGTGCTTTCTTGGGTTGAAAATCCTCTTAACAGACCTTGTATTCAATTCAAACTTTATTCCAGACACACAGGGGGTCCATAGAGTACATAGAAATATCACACAACAATACATTACCAAAAAAAATCATAAATTCATACCTAGAGGCTGACTCTATAGTGTTTACGCAGCCTGGACGAGTACCAGAGACAGCTCTTCCCAGGATTGACTATATCCTCAATAATGCTCTTCCGGGACTCACCCAGGCGAGACATGAATCCATAATGGAGTGTCTTCAGAGAGCCTCACAAGTGTGGATTCAACATGTTATAAACAAGTGACTGGCAGTATGCCATCTAGGGCAGTGGTTGTCAAACTTTTTCATGTCAAGGACCCCCAAATTGACACTTATTAGCCCGCGGACCCCCATTTGAAAAGATATGCCAAGGACCCCCATAAGAGAAGATTTTCACGGCTCTAGCAGTGATTCTCAACCATTTTAATTTCAAGGACCCCCAGTTTTACATGCATTAGGGCTACGGACCCCCATTTAATGGCATTTATACCTCTGGGACCCCAATTTATATTGTAAAATCAATGTCAGCTTAACTCTGAGAGTGTAAAAATGGAACCAAATGGACCCGTTAGGGTCCATTTGGTTCCATTTGTACACTCTCAGAGTTACAGACCCATAAGGGTCCATTTGGTTCCATTTGTACACTCTCAGAGTTACAGACCCATAAGGGTCCATTTTGTTCCGATCCATCATTTAGCTGGGTACCCCCTGGAACCCCCTCAAGTACCCCTGGGGGTCCCCGGACCCCACTTTGAGAACCATGGATCTAGGGACCTTAAGTAGTATCCTCAGGAAATCATTATATTGAACTGTACTTCCCTGTGCTTGTCTTTGCAAATAAAGTATTCAATCAATCAATCAATCAATCAATCAAGCAAGCATTAGGGTTTGTCAGGTGCTTGGTTGTATATAGCCTGACACTCAGCCTGAATTTTCATTTCGTTTCACTCCATTATTCAGTCTGAACGCCCTCTCAGTGCAGCCGTTTTCTGAGAAGGGGGCGTGGCCAAAGTTGGACTCTTTGGCGATTGGTTCATACTAGATTATCCCGCTCCCCGATTCGTCGTACAGATTTTCAACCGAGAAAAGCCCGCCTTCGACAGCGTCACCAGACCCTGAATGCGAGGCTAGCGATTCAGGGTGGGGAGCCAGGCTAGGTTGTATAGGGAGTACAATACAAAATGATGGTTGACCAAACAAGTAAAAATAGTTGGGCGACATATTTATCCAACATCGATGCACAATGAAAATATAACATTGGTAAGATTTCTCTTACTCTCTGTCTCAATTTAGCTGCCTTTTTTCTTTATCTCCCTCGAGCCATCTTTCTCGTTTTTAATTAAATTGCAATGGCAACACACATTGCTTTGCCCTTTGGTGACAACACTGACAACAACAGAAATTACAGTGTCTGTGTCTTAACAAGACTATCAAACTCTGCCCCTCCTTGCTGTTTTTCTGGCGTACACATCTCTACTTCTCCACTCTCTTGTCACTCTCTACCTCTCTATCATCCACCTTTGGGAGTGGGACAACATGACTCATTTTCAAGCAATGGCTTTAAGCAACAAAACCGTGGGAAGAGAAGCATTCCTGGTGAAGCAGTGAATTGACAGGGTCAGATTGCTTATGAGGGCCTGAGTGTCATATTTCATCCCCAGCTGAACAGCATAATTGGAATAGGGAGTGATGCAGAAATAATGGACAGTGAAGGCAGCTAATGTAATTCAGCTAATGCATTTTTTTTGCAATTTCTTGTTGCATTTAAAGAAAAGACACAATCAAATATATGTGTAACTGTGTATCTGTGTATCTATCTCTATCTATCTATCTATCTATCTATCTATCTATCTATCTATCTATATATATATATATATATATATATATATATATATATATATATATATACATATATATATAATCAATCACCATGTGTATCTCACCATATCTTGCCATGTGTGACAACAGAGCTCTTATTCATAGTAATAGAACATCAATTACCGTCTTAGCACATTAATTTACAGCAATTGGCAAACATGTCTTTAAATTGGACAACTGCCAGAATCTGTGGTAAGAATTATTTGTCCGCACCTATCGGGGACTGACAAAAACATCTTTTATGACAAAATAACTAGGGCTTATGTGAAAATAAGTAAATAGTAACAACAACGGTCCTCAGTATATCTAGTTGCTGGTTTTGTTAACAGGCCAGACGCAATATAATTATTGGAAAGGTCAATTCAGAAATGGCATACAGGTAATAGACTGACTAATTGATGTGAGGAATGTGAGACCTTATTGCCTCGACAGGGTAAATCAAGATGAGATGGACAGTCCATCAAGGGTGAAGAGACATAAATGAAGGATTTCTGCCCATTCAAACGACTGAGACATTCATTTAGCAATGTGGTGCCAAATGCCGTATTATGAAGGTGAACGTGCGTGTATGGTGTCTAGACAGTAAAATCCTCTGTGTTAATGTATCGATTAGAAACATTTGTTCCCTCTCAGAGTTCATTTAAAAGTGACTGTGTATTCCACTGCTGTTCAGTCCATCTCCCACGTGTCAGCGTCAAGGATTTGTTTCCTTACCAAGGAAGGTTTTTTATATATATATATATATATATATATATATATATATATATATATGTATATTCTTTTTCATAGTGGCTTCCCACCAGCCAAAAGGCTGATCTCCAAAATAATTCATCTTCATTTGGAAGTGTTGTTCTGAAAATAGGGGCTGGCTCATTGCCTGTTACTTTAATGTAACCTTTGCTCTTTTCTCCCCTTGTTCTTTCTCTCGCCTCTCTATTGTCTTCCTAAGTAACTAAGTACATTTACTCAAGTACTGTACTTAAGTACAATTTTGAGGTATTATAGGTACTTTATTGGAGTATTTCCAGTTTTCAGTACTTTTACTCCATTACATCTCAGAGGCAAATATTATACTTTTACTCCACCACAATGATTTGGACAATTTAGTTATTAGTTACTTAATTATTACAAAACATACGTTACCCGGTTCGGCCCTATACACATTTTCGGCCATTTGAAAATAGCCGATCTACAAGCTCACAATGCGACGCATTGTGAGCTTGTAGATCTGCTATTTTCAAAAGATTTTTTTAATACATTTTGAACTTACTGAGTACTTTCTACTTTTGTCACTTTAAGTACATTTTGATACCAATACTTTTGTACTTGTAGTATAAAAAAAAAATCCGGTCTTTTACTTGTAACAGAGTGCAGTATTGCACTCTGTATTGCAGTATTGATACTTAAAGTTCAATTTTTAAAAATTTTTCCACCACTGCTTCCTTCCTTCCTCCTCCTCCACCAGGATTATCTGTTTCTATCCTTTTTGCTGTCCCTGGTAGCTAGCCAGCTCCTAGCCTACAGACAGATCCCCTGGGGAGATACGAGAACGCCACGGTAGGGTTATGAATATAAGATGAGGCATAAACTGTGATAAAACGTTTGGCAGGCCATCGCTAAGACTGTGAATCCTGCGTTTTCCACTTTTTAACCGCGATACGGGCCATTTCTCTGTTGCTTTCTGTTAACCGTGGGTTACAGTATCTGCATGTATACCCAGACAGTTTACAATTTATGCATTTAGCAGATATGCTCTTATCCGGAGCGATGTACAAGTATGAGATCGGAGTACGTGACATGAGCCCTAGTCCACACGCAACAGGGTAAACAGCAGTGGTGGAAAATGTACTCAAAATAATGTTTTTCTTAAGTAAAAGTATCAATACTGCAATGTGGAAGTACTCTGTTACAAGTAAAAGTCTGGAATTCAAAATTTACTTGAGTAAAAGTACAAAAGTATTGGTATAAAAATGTACCTAAAGTACCAAAAGTAGAAAGTACTCATTATGCAGAATGTCACAAGTTCAACGTGTATGCAAATATTTTGAAAATAGCAAATCTACAAGCTCACAATGCGTCACATCGCGACGCATTGTGAGCTTGTAGATCTGCTATTTTCAAATGGCCGAAATGTAGCCTATATAGGGCTGAAGTGGTTCATGCACGTTTTGTAATAATAATCTAAATCTGCAAAGTAACTAGTAACTAAAGCTGTCAAATAATTGTAGTGGAGTAAAAGTACAACATTTGCCTCTGAGATGTAATGGAGTAAAAGTACAACATTTGCCTCTGAGATGTAATGGAGTAGAAGTAAAAGTATTGAAAATTGGAAATACTCAAGAGTTTACTTAATTTCTCAAAAGCGTACTTAAGTAGAGTATTTGAGTAAATGTACTAAGTTACTTTACACCACTGGTAAACAGTCATGTAAGTAGAGTGCAACGAAGAACAAGTTGGTGTTTCAAGGAAACTAGGAGATCAGGCACACACATACTGTACTGTAGAACATAGCATCTGTCCTGCTGTCTAACATAATACCGTACTTCATATTTGTGGACAAGCAAACCGTTAGCCTCATGGCATGATTAAATAACTCATATCTTTAAGGTTTTAAGGAGAGACAAAACAAAAACAAATCACTTTCTGCCTAAGTCACCTAGATTACTTAGGCAGGAAGTAAAAAACGTTCTGATTCATCCTGCCGTATTACCTATGTTCTCAGCCTCATCAGAGTCAGAATGATTGCTACATTCAAAATAATTTCTGCCTTAGTCAACTTAGAAATGTACTTTCTGCCTAAAGGTCTTTTCAGTCTTTTCATCTAATAATAATAATAATAATAATAGTAATAATAATAATAATAATAATAATAATAATAATAATAACTAGAAAAAGTGCTCCTCGGAGCACAAGTCTCCGCCAGCAGACTTGTGTTGGGAATGTTGGGAATGTTCTAATTCTTACAAAAAATAGAACATGTTACTGTGTCATATAACATGACACAAGTGTCCTATCCGTCTGTATAACTGTCCTATCCGTCCTGTCTGTATAAGTGTCCTATCCGTCCTGTCTGTAAAAGTGTTCTATCCGTCCTGTCTGTATAAGTGTCCTATCCGTCCTGTCTGTATAAGTGTCCTATCCGTCCTGTCTATGTAAGTGTCCTATCCGTCCTGTCTGTGTACAGTAAGTGTCCTATCACTCCTGTCTGTGTAAGTGTCCTATCTGTCCTGTCTGTGTAAGTGTCCTATCCAATTGTTACAGTATCCGCCATTTCTCAGCCATTTCGTGATTATTCCTGTCTTACCTCACTTTGAAAGAGGCTAAGACTCTTTCAAAGTGACACATGTATTTATAGGCCGCTATACGTCACTAGCCAATCAGATCACACTATTTCACCGTATTGTCACGTGTCACGTGAGGCTTGACCAATGTTATGTCTCCTGGCGGAAAGTGAAAACAATGTCTCCTGGCGGAGACAATAACAACAATAATGTTGGGAATGTTCTAATTCTTATGTTCTAATTCTTACAAAAAATAGAACATATTACTGTGTCATAGTAACATGACACAAGTGTCCTATCCGTCTGTATAACTGTCCTATCCGTCCTGTCTGTATAAGTGTCCTATCCGTCCTGTCTGTATAAGTGTCCTATCCGTCCTGTCTGTATAAGTGTCCTATCCGTCCTGTCTGTATAAGTGTCCTATCCGTCCTGTCTGTGTAAGTGTCCTATCCGTCCTGTCTGTGTAAGTGTCCTATCTGTCCTGTCTGTGTAAGTGTCCTATCCAATTGTTACAGTATCCGCCATTTCTCAGCCATTTCGTGATTATTCCTGTCTTACCTCACTTTGAAAGAGGCAAAGACTCTTTCAAAGTGACACATGTATTTATAGCCCGTTATATGTCACTGGCCAATCAGATCACACTATTTCACCGTATTGTCAAGTGTCATGTGAGGCTCGACCAATGTTTGCTTGGCTGACGGAAAGTGAAAACAAACTCTCCTGGCGGAGACAATAATAATAATAACTAGAAAAAGTGCTCCTCGGAGCACAACTCTCCGCTGTTGGGAATGTTGGGAATGTTCTATCTGTATAAGTGTCCTTCCGTCCTGTCTGTATAAGTGTCCTATCCCTCCTGTCTGTATAAGTGTCCTATCCAATTGTTACAGTATCCGCCATTTCTCAACCATTTCGTGATTGTTCCTGTCTTACCTCACTCTTACCAGACTTGTGTTGGGAATGTTGGGAATGTTCTAATTCTTATGTTCTAACTGTCCTATCCATCCTGTCTGTATAAGTGTCCGATCCGTCTGTATAAGTGTCCTATCCGTCTTGTCTGTATAAGTGTCCTATCCGTCCTGTCTATGTAAGTGTCCTATCCCTCCTGTCTGTGTAGGTGTCCTATCCCTCCTGTCTGTATAAGTGTCCTATCCGTCCTGTCTGTATACTGTAAGTGTCCTATCCGTCCTGTCTGTATACTGTAAGTGTCCTATCCGTCCTGTCTGTGTAAGTGTCATATCCCTCCTGTCTATGTAAGTGTCCTATCCGTCCTGTCTGTGTAAGTGTCCTATCCGTCCTGTCTGTATAAGTGTCATATCCCTCCTGTCTATGTAAGTGTCCTATCCGTCCTGTCTGTGTAAGTGTCATATCCCTCCTGTCTGTGTAAGTGTTCTATCCGTCCTGTCTGTATAAGTGTCCTATCCGTCCTGTCTGTGTACTGTAAGTGTCCTATCCGTCTGTGTAAGTGTCATATCCCTCCTGTCTATATAAGTGTCCTATCTGTCCTATCTGCCAATTATGTATCAGCCATGCAGCCATTTCGTGATGGTTCCTGTCTTACCTCACTTTGACGGTGGCAGAGACACCGTCAAAGTGACGCCATGTATTTATACAGTATTTCACCGTATTGTCACGTGTCACGTGAGGCTTGACCAATCGGTGTGTCATATTTAGAAAGTGAAAACAATACTCTCCTGCGGAGAGTAATAATAAGGATAATAGAAAAAGTGCTCCTCGGAGCACAACTCTCCGCCAGAAGACTTGTGTTGGTTCGAAGGTCGCGAAGGTCGCTATCCCTCTTGTATATGTAAGTGTCCTATCCATCCTGTCTGGGTAAGTGTCCTCTTCCGTTCATTCTGTGTAAGTGTCCTATCCCTCCTGTCCTATCCGTCCTGTCTATGTAAGTGTCATATCCCTCCTGTCTATATAAGTGTCCTATCTGTCCTATCTGTCCAATAAGACAGATAGGAACAATTGGACCGCGACTACTTGACTACTTCCGGTTCGAAGGTCTGGGAGTGAGCTAGTGGCCGGATTTTCGGTATTGGAATCTGGCTTATCACAGTGACACATGTATTTATAGGTCGCTATCCCTCTTGTATATGTAAGTGTCCTATCCAACCCGTCTGGGTAAGTGTCCTCTTCCGTTCTGTCTGTGTGAGTGTCCTATCCCTCCTGTCTGTATAAGTGTCCTATGTCATATCCCTCCTGTCTATATAAATGTCCTATCTGTCCTATCTGCCAATTATGTATCAGCCATGCAGCCATTTCATGGTTCCCGTCTTACCTCACTCTGACAGTGGCGGAGACACTGTCAGAGTGATGCCATGTATATATAGGCCCGGTGGCGTCACTAGCCAATCAGATCACAGTATTTCACGTGTCACGTGAGGCTTGACCAATCGGTGTGTCATGTTTAGAAAGTGAAAACGCAGTGATAACAATACTCTCCTGGCGGAGAGTAATAATAACTAGAAAAAGTGCTCCTCGGAGCACAACTCTCCGCTGTTGGGAATGTTGGGAATGTTCTATCTGTATAAGTGTCCTATCCGTCCTGTCTGTATAAGTGTCCTATCCCTCCTGTCTGTATAAGTGTCCTATCCGTCCTGTCTATGTAAGTGTCCTATCCGTCCTGTCTGTGTAAGTGTCCTATCCGTCCTGTCTGTGTAAGTGTCCTATCCAATTGTTACAGTATCCGCCATTTATCAACCATTTCGTGATTGTTCCTGTCTTACCTCACTCTTACCAGACTTGTGTTGGGAATGTTGGGAATGTTCTAATTCTTATGTTCTAACCGTCCTATCCATCCTGTCTGTATAAGTGTCCGATCCGTCCTGTCTGTATAAGTGTCCTATCCGTCTGTATAAGTGTCCTATCCGTCTTGTCTGTATAAGTGTCCTATCCGTCCTGTCTATGTAAGTGTCCTATCCCACCTGTCTGTGTAAGTGTCCTATCCCTCCTGTCTGTATAAGTGTCCTATCCGTCCTGTCTGTATACTGTAAGTGTCCTATCCGTCCTGTCTGTATACTGTAAGTGTCCTATCCGTCCTGTCTGTGTAAGTGTCATATCCCTCCTGTCTATGTAAGTGTCCTATCCGTCCTGTCTGTGTAAGTGTTCTATCCGTCCTGTCTGTATAAGTGTCCTATCCGTCCTGTCTGCATAAGTGTCCTATCCGGCCTGTCTGTATAAGTGTCCTATCCGTCCTGTCTGTGTACTGTAAGTGTCATATCCCTCCTGTCTATATAAGTGTCCTATCTGTCCTATCTGCCAATTATGTATCAGCCATGCAGCCATTTCGTGATGGTTCCTGTCTTACCTCACTTTGACGGTGGCAAGACACCGTCAAAGTGACGCCATGTATTTATACAGTATTTCACCGTATTGTCACGTGTCACGTGAGGCTTGACCAATCGGTGTGTCATATTTAGAAAGTGAAAACAAAACTCTCCTACGGAGAGTAATAATAAGGGTAATAATAATAATAATAATAATAACTAGAAAAAGTGCTCCTCGGAGCACAACTCTCCGCTGTTGGGAATGTTCTATCTGTATAAGTGTCCTATCCGTCCTGTCTGTATAAGTGTCCTATCCCTCCTGTCTGTATAAGTGTCCTATCCGTCCTGTCTGTGTAAGTGTCCTATCCGTCCTGTCTGTGTAAGTGTCCTATCCAATTGTTACAGTATCCGCCATTTCTCAACCATTTCGTGATTGTTCCTGTCTTACCTCACTCTTACCAGACTTGTGTTGGGAATGTTGGGAATGTTGTAATTCTTATGTTCTAACTGTCCTATCCATCCTGTCTGTATAAGTGTCCGATCCGTCCTGTCTGTATAAGTGTCCTATCCGTCCTGTCTATGTAAGTGTCCTATCCCTCCTGTCTGTATAAGTGTCCTATCCGTCCTGTCTGTATACTGTAAGTGTCCTATCCGTCCTGTCTGTGTAAGTGTCATATCCCTCCTGTCTGTGTAAGTGTCCTATCCGTCCTGTCTGTGTAAGTGTCCTATCCGTCCTGTCTGTATAAGTGTCCTATCCGTCCTGTCTGTATAAGTGTCCTATCCGTCCTGTCTGTGTACTGTAAGTGTCCTATCCGTCTGTGTAAGTGTCATATCCCTCCTGTCTATATAAGTGTCCTATCTGCCAATTATGTATCAGCCATGCAGCCATTTCGTGATGGTTCCTGTCTTACCTCACTTTGACAGTGGCAAGGACACTGTCAAAGTGATGCCATGTATTTATACAGTATTTCACCGTATTGTCACGTGTCACGTGAGGCTTGACCAATCGGTGTGTCATATTTAGAAAGTGAAAACAATACTCTCCTGCGGAGAGTAATAAGGGTAATAATAACTAGAAAATGTGCTCAGGTCTCCGCCAGTATGTTCCTGATTAATCATGTCTTACCTCACTTCAAAAGATATAAATGATCTTTTGAAGTGACACACCTATTTATAGGACTCTATTTCATCATGCGTCTCGCTAGCCAATCAAAGCACACCCTTTCAACATATTGTCACGTGTCACGTGAAGCTTGACCAATGTTAGCTTGGTGGACACACGGAAGGACGAGAACGAAAACATAGTCTCCTGGAGGAGACAATAATATCATTATACAATGATATGAGAAGTTCAACAAGTTGGCGACATTCCCTGAGACAACATTGTCCAGACGTCTCTTCACCTCATTGTAGCTAACCTGTTGTTAGCAACAGGTTAGATCGTGGTACTGACGGACAAATGTAAACGTTGCCAACTCAATGTTTATTCTACATAATGACGTCATATTACAATGACATCACACCATGTAATTGTCCATTACAATGAATTGTCAAATAAACTAAATGTCATTTAGCAACATACAACGGCCAACCTTATTATAAACCAACCCTGGATAATTAATTCATAACACGGTGACGGTGGTGTTGGTGTGTGAAATGTTTTGCTGGACAGTACATCTGAGAGCAGAACCAAAGACAGGCTATGCTGCTGTTGCAGTAGAACACAAGGTGTACTGCTTTGGAGGTGAAAAGAATGACAGTGATCAGATTGAAGTTCACATTTTCAACACAGTACCTTTACGCTGGGTGAAGTTGCCCCCTGTGACATCTAAAAGAGGAAAGCGCCCCCTTGAGGTTCCCTCCGTGCGCAGGTACCACACAGCTGTGCCAATAGCAAATTTAATCTACATCTGGGGAGGGTACCATCCTTACAGCAGAAACCCGTTCTATACAGACGGCAACCTGCTCTATGCATTTGATGTCGACACCCACAGATGGTTCAAACCCCAGGTTTCTGGGACTGTTCCAGAGGCAAGGTGCAACCACTCAGCCTGTGTCTTGGGGAAGGTAATGTTTATCTATGGAGGAATCAACCAGATAAGACACAAAGACACCTACAAGTTGAACACCACAACAATGGTCTGGTCGTTAATTAACACCAGAGGCACTCTACCACCTGCTTCATCAAGTCACTCTGCTACCATCATCGGGACAAAGATGTTTGTATTTGGGGGCTGGGGGGGGCAGCAGGGGTACGTCTACTACAACAACATCACAGTGTTTGACACAGAGACCAACTGCTGGCTGAGCATGCCTTCTGCACAGCCTCTCCCAGAACAACGCTGTTGTCATTCAGCCTTTGCCTACAATGGAGAGCTGTACATATATGGTGGCGCCGCCAGGAACCAGTACTTTAATGATCTGTGGAAATTCAACCCAGAGACCTTCTCCTGGAAGAAGGTTGAACTCAAGGGAAACGGCCCTTCTCAGAGGTGTAGGATGTGCTTTTGCGAGGTGGGAGATTGTATCATCCTCTTTGGAGGACACAAACATAACCAAACACCCACTAATGATCTGTACATCTTAGATTTAAATCCAACACTGAAGACACTATGCAAGCTAGTAGTTATTCAGTACAGTCTGAAGCAGAATGAACTCCCACATGACATCAGGTGGGAACTGGCAGCCATGACTAAAAACCACTAGAAAGGTTCACATGCTCAGTGGAGCGCAGATCTCTGGCAGGAAGTGTGACCAGTCTATAACGTCAGCCATCTGTGATCCATGACGTATGACTCCATAGTTAGTAAATGGGGGTCCCCAGATGACAGTGAAGGGACAATTGAAGGACTATATTTTTGTTGCCAGACCCAAGGGGTCTGGCTTACATGAGGCTTTGTACCTGTTTTCTCCATACATGGGCATGCCCCCTTTGTCTTTAGGCCCCAGCCATAAAAGTCTGTCCCCCTTTCGTCCATATATGGGCATACACAGGCTGACACGTCATGTGAAGTCCGGCTTATAAAATTCTGTCCCCCTTTCGTCTATACATGGGCATAGACACATGGGCATCTGCCGGGTCTGGCAGAACCAGGTCTCCTGGTCTTGTTTTAATATTACTCAGAAGTAATCAACAAACTATATTATAAAAACTGTGTCAAACATTGGCCAAATTGTCAAATAACACAAGAAAGGGCCTACTCTGTGTGGAGTTCGCATGTTCTCCCCGTGTCTCCTAGGGTAGTTAATACCCTCACAAAAACATGTAGTAATCCTGGTCGCAATACCACCTCCCTCCCCCATGACAGCCGGGGCGCCTGAAGGAGGGGAAGGGAACTGGTTGGAATAACGTGCTCCTTCCCAGGCCCGGCGCCAGGATGAAATGGTGTCATATTGCAATGACATCACACCATGTAATTGCCCATTAAAATGAATTGTCAAATAAACTAAATGTCATTTAGCAACGTGCAACGACCAACCTTACTATAAACCAAGCCTGGATAATTAATTCATAACACTGTTTGACGGTGGTGTTGGTGTGTGAAATGTTTTGCTGGACAGTACATCTGAGAGCAGAACCAAAGACAGGCTATGCTGCTGCTGCTGCTGCAGTAGAACACAAAGTGTACTGCTTTGGAGGTGAAAAGAATGACAGTGATCAGATTGAAGTTCACATTTTCAACACAGTACCTTTATGCTGGATGAAGTTGCCCCCAGTGACATCTAAAAGAGGAGAACACCCCCTTGAGGTTCCTTCCGTGCGCAGGTACCACTCAGCTGTGCCAATAGCAAATTTAATCTACATCTGGGGAGGGTACCATCCTTACAGCAGAAACCCGTTCTATACAGACGGCAACCTGCTCTATGCATTTGATGTCGACACCCACAGATGGTTCAAACCCCAGGTTTCTGGGACTGTTCCAGAGGCAAGGTGCAACCACTCAGCCTGTGTCTTGGGGAAGGTAATGTTTATCTATGGAGGAATCAACCAGATAAGACACAAAGACACCTACAAGTTGAACACCACAACAATGGTCTGGTCGTTAATTAACACCAGAGGCACTCTACCACCTGCTTCATCAAGTCACTCTGCTACCATCATCGGGACAAAGATGTTTGTATTTGGGGGCTGGGGGTCCCAGCAGGGGTACGTCTACTACAACAACATCACAGTGTTTGACACAGAGACCAACTGCTGGCTGAGCATGCCTTCTGCACAGCCTCTCCCAGAACAACGCTGTTCTCATTCAGCCTTTGCCTACAATGGAGAGCTGTACATATATGGTGGCGGCACCAGGAACCTGTACTTTAAGGATCTGTGGAAATTCAACCCAGAGACCTTCTCCTGGAAGAAGGTTGAACTCAAGGGAAAAGGCCCTTCTCAGACGAGTAGGATGTGCTTTTGCGAGGTGGGAGATCGTATCATCCTCTTTGGAGGAGAGAAACATAACCAAACACCCACTAATGATCTGTACATCTTAGATTTAAATCCAACACTGAAGACACTATGCAAGCTAGTAGTTATTCAGTACAGTCTGAAGCAGAATGAACTCCCACATGACATCAGGTGGGAACTGGCAGCCATGACTAAAAACCACTAGAAAGGTTCACATGCTCAGTGGAGCGCACATCTCTGCCAGGAAGTGTGACCAGTCTATAACGTCAGCCATCTGTGATCCATGACGTATGACTCCATAGTTGGTAAATGGGGGTCCCCAGATGACAGTGAAGGGACAATTGAAGGACTATATTTGCCAGACCCAAGGGGTCGGCCTACATGAGGCTTTGTACCTGTTTTCTCCATACATGGGCATTCCCCCTTTAGGCCCCAGCCATAAAAGTATGTCCCCCTTTCGTCCATACATGGGCATAGAAGGGACCTCTGAAAAGGGACACAGGCTGACACGTCATGTGAAGTCCGGCTTAGCCGTGACGTAGTGCTCTGATCTTTCAACCACTATGGGTCTGGCAGTACCAGGTCTCCTAGTTCCCTTGTTTTAATATTACTCAGAAGTAATCAACAAACTATATTATAAAAACTGTGTCAAACATTGGCCAAATTGTCAAATAACACAAGAAAGGGCCTACTCTGTGTGGAGTTTGCATGTTCTCCCTGTGTCTCCTAGGGTAGTTAATACCCTCACAAAAACATGTAGTAATCCTGGTCGCTATACCACCTCCCCCATGACAGCCGGGGCGCCTGATGGAGGGGAAGGGAACTGGTTGGAATAACGTGCTCCTTCCCAGGCCCGGCGCCAGGATGAAATGGTGTCATATTGCAATGACATCACACCATGTAATTGTCCATTAAAATGAATTGTCAAATAAACTAAATGTCATTTAGCAACGTGCAACGACCAACCTTACTATAAACCAACCCTGGATAATTAATTCATAATAACAACGTTTGATGGTGGTGTTGGTGTGTGAAATGTTTTGCTGGACAGTACATCTGAGAGGAGAACCAAAGACAGGCTATGCTGCTGCTGCAGTAGAACACAAGGTGTACTGCTTTGGAGGTGAAAAGAATGACAGTGATCAGATTGAAGTTCACATCTTCAACACAGTACCTTTACGTTGGGTGAAGTTGCCCCCAGTGACATCTAAAAGAGGAGAACGCCCCCGTGAGTTTCCCTCCGTGCGCAGGTACCACACAGCTGTGCCAATAGCAGATTTAATCTACATCTGGGGAGGGGACCCTTACGGAAACCTGCTCTATGCATTTGATGTCAACACCCACAGATGGTTCAAACCCCAGGTTTCTGGGACTGTTCCAGAGGCGAGGTGGTACCACTCAGCCTGTGTCTTGGGGAAGGTAATGTTTATCTATGGAGGAATCAACCAGATAAGACACAAAGACACCTACAAGTTGAACACCACAACAATGGTCTGGTCGTTAATTAACACCAGAGGCACCCCACCACCTGCTTCAGCGAGTCACTCTGCCACCATAATCGGGACAAAGATGTTTGTATTTGGGGGCTGGGGGTCCCAGCAGGGGTACGTCTACTACAACAACATCACAGTGTTTGACACAGAGACCAACTGCTGGCTGAGCATGCCTTCTGCACAGCCTCTCCCAGAACAACGCTGTTGTCATTCAGCCTTTGCCTACAATGGAGAGCTGTACATATATGGTGGCGCCATCAGGAGCCTGTACTTTAATGATCTGTGGAAATTCAACCCAGAGACCTTCTCCTGGAAGAAGGTTGAACTCAAGGGAAACGGCCCTTCTCAGAGGTATAGGATGTGCTTTTGCGAGGTGGGAGATCGTATCATCCTCTTTGGAGGACAGAAACACAACAACACACCCACTAATGATCTGTACATCTTAGATTTAAATCCAACACTGAAGACACTATGCGAGCTAGTAGTTATTCAGTACAGTCTGAAGCAGAATGAACTCCCACATGACATCAGGTGGGAACTGGCAGCCATGACTAAAAACCACTAGAAAGGTTCACATGCTCAGTGGAGCGCACATCTCTGCCAGGAAGTGTGACCAGTCTATAACGTCAGCCATCTGTGATCCATGACGTATGACTCCATAGTTGGTAAATGGGCGTCCCCAGATGACAGTGAAGGGACAATTGAAGGACTATTATATTTTTGGGGCGGTGTAACCGCCCCCTATAAGTGAGTTTTGGACACTGACCAATCCTGCACCGTGATTGGCCAATAGTCTACAACGCAGTCTACACCCCTAACCCTTCCATTGTTAATGCAAATCGATACTTTTGCAAAGTCAGCCAATCACATTACAGCTAGTGTCATCACCACTAACTGTAATGTGATTGGCTGACTTTGCAAATTCAGGACTGTGATTGGCTAGCGAAACACATGTGCAGCCCTATGAATAGCAGTATGGACTTAAAAAAAAGTCATTTATCCTTTTTTTTTTAAGTGAGTCATGTTGTGATGACCACACACCGCCCACTTCACACTGGGTGTGATTTTTGCGGCGCTATAGAGCGGATCCTGCTCTATACCTGACTTTGTCCTTGTCCGTCAACGTTCTGATTGGTCAGGTCCGTCAACGTTCTGATTGGTCAGGTCCGTCAACGTTCTGATTGGTCAGGTCCGTCAACGTTCTGATTGGTCAGGTGCGTCAACAAAGTGATTGGTCAAGCTTCACATGACGTGTGGCTATAAACACATTATAAACACATATCGATGACAAAATGTATCAAAGGCGCCGCTACCTTCACACAGGGTGTGATTTTTAATATTACTCAGAAGTAATCAACAAACTATACTATAAAAACTGTGTCAAACATTGGCCAAATTGTCAAATAACACAAGAAAGGGCCCACTCTGTGTGGAGTTTGCATGTTCTCCCTGTGTCTCCTAGGGCAGTTAATACCCTCACAAAAACATGTAGTAATCCTGGTCGCTATACCACCTCCCCCATGACAGGGACGCCCATAGATATATATATAAAGGCTGGATGGCTCAAGGGGGCGGCGCAAGCGTAGCTCAACCGCGGCCATCTTGAAACAGGCATTCATAACATTATGTCTATGGTGCATATACTTTGAAATAACCATAGCGTGCTCAGTTCATCCGAACGGTTTGGTGTTTTGTAACCACCAAAGATGTAGTTATGATACTGCATACTTATAATTATAATCATGTTTTTTTTTTAATGTATAAAAAAAATACAATAATATCATAACTACATCTTTGGTGCTTACAAAACACCAAACCGTTTGAAAATCGGATGAAAATTGAGCACGCTATGGTTATTTCAAAGAATATGCACCATAGACATAATGTTATGAATGCCTGTTTCAAGATGGCCGCCATGTGGCAACGTCGTACTCCATTGGCCAGCAGCGCGGGTGAGTCACCTAGCCTTATATATATCTATGGGGACGCCTGATAGAGGGGAAGGGAACTGGTTGGAATAACGTGCTCCTTCCACGGGCTACGTTCAACCGGGGAAACTCTCCCCTGTCAAGTGACAAGAAGGTCAGTTGGCTCTCATGCATTGAAGGAGGCATGAGCTCGGCCCTGGGCTCCCTAGGCTGGTGGGGGGAGTGTAGCGCCCAGGATCACTTAGAAAAAAATGGGTTACAAAATCATGGGATACATTTTTTTTATAAAAAATAAATAAATAACACAAGAAAGAGTCAAAGTGCATCTCACACACTTTCTCTGTTGCCTTGAGGAGAGTTAACATATTACCTGCCAAGATATTAAACATTAAACGTTTTTTTATCCCCTTCACGCGTAATTACCTTAAATCGACGATCTTTGAAACGCCATGTAAGCAACGTTGTGTACAAGGTATAGATATATATATATATATCTGCTTTTTTTTTTTTTTAGGTAGATTTGGTCTGGCACCGCTCAGTTGTGATTGGATTCCACTCCCTCCGAAGTAGTGAGGGACCAATCAGGGCCCAGTATGCAAATATGGGGGTGTTTATCACCATAGGCATTTCTGAGAGTGTGTGCCGTCGCCAAGAGACAGCCTGAATGGAATGTGGTTCAATGTGGGCGTGCACTTCTGTTCATATAAATATGGTGGGGGCGTGGCTGTGGAAAGGGGGCGGGTCCACCGAGTGGTTGTGATATTGCCCTGACAACCAACAACAACCAATAAAAGCCATGACTGTCCCTTCGGGCTATAGAATCTATCCTCCTGGAGATGGGATCCCTGACGTTCTCGTTTCACAATATGCTGCCAGTAGCCCCTCCCTACAGTATGTCACGCTGCGAAGTTTGCGCTACGTCGCGCTAGATGAGAGCCCAGCGCAGCAGTCTTTATAAGGTGCTTGTAAAGACTGGTGGTTGCGGTTTGTCCCCGTTTCTAAAACGTTATTTTGCTATGAATTATGCTATGAGGCTAACGAAACGGTATAATCGCACGCACGCACACACATACACTTTTTTTTTTTTAATTAGTTGATCCATATGTAACTCTGAGACTGTACAAATGCAACTGAATCCATATTGGTTAAAGGTGTTCACTCTCAGAGTTAAATTAACACTGAGGATTTTTACTGTGTAATGTGCATGCACTTGTGTCATCTCACAGCAACACAACACAGGTTAAAGGGCCGTCTACACAACTCTCTCTCACTCTCTCTCTCTCTCTCTGCAACCATCCCTTGTAATTCATTTCATTCTCCTGCTCGCAGCTCTTGACCATCTCCTCCGGCGAGTGAAAAGAGAGTCCTACATTTACAGCCAACGCCAGTACTCATGTGCCTTCACCACATTTGCCCACTATCCTGTCTTACATAACCCATTAAGACCGGGAACGCATCTGTGTCATTTTTAGATTTCTTTGGGCTATTCAAAAATTGCAGATTTACAAGCTCATAGCGCGGCACTGAGTGCCGCGCTATGAGCTTGTAGATCTGCTATTTTTGAAAAATCGTGATTTGTTTTTGCAATTTAAAGCCAACATTTGTAACTCAAATCTTTGCCGGGGGGGGGGGGGGGGGGAGGGTCCCTGGAACATTTTTTTTTCAGATGGGGGTCCACAGCCAAATACATATAATTTGGGTGGTCCTTGACATGAAAAAGTTTGAGCACCACTGATAAATAGCAACATACGATTTACAAAAAAAAACTTTTTAGAAGACATTTGTAGAATTCCCCAGAAGCAAAGATTTGAGTTACACATGTTCGCTTAAAAAAAAAATATATATATATATATTCAAAGATTGGCACAAAAAAATAATTAAGATTTTTTTTAAATAGCAGAACTACAAGCTCATAGCGTGGCACTCTATGCCGCGCTATGAGCTTGTATATCTGCTATTTTTTTTGAATAGCCAAAGAAATCTAAAAATGACACAAATGCGTTCCCCCCGGTCTTCATGGGATAAACGCTTCCCACTGATTGAAGTGCTGCAGTCTCCAGCCTCTACTATCAGTAAATAGTCCTTGTCGGCCTCCTCAGTGTCTAGAGCCTGAGGGCTTGTAACGGTGTCTGTGCGGTCAGCCGGCCCAGCCCAGCCCGAGCTGTCTGGATGTGAGGAAGAGCTATAGGCTGTGAGTGTATTTTCTACACTGTTAACGTAACTCTGAAGGTTTACAAATGTAATGTGCACATTTGTACACTCCACACATGTATTAATAGTTCATTAAAATGGTAAATGGATGCATTTTCCAAAGCAATTCATATTCCTGAGCATTATATTCACCCATTCACACACACGAGGTGGTATGGGATTGAACCGGGAACCTTTAGATTCCCAAGTGGCCGTTCTACCCTCCTGAGCCACTGCTGTCCTAGCCTCGATCGCCAGGCTTTTATTTTCCTTTACGTGGTCTGCTCTTTTTTCCCTCTACAATAGAGGGAAAAAACAATAGACGTTAGACGATAGATTGCCAATGTAGCAGATGTCCCGGATAAACAGGCAGATATGCGGGCAGACCATTAACCTTCAAAGGGCTAACACAACAAGCCTTTGAAGTCCCCAATCATCTTCATTCCCTAATGAAAAGACAACATTCTTCAAGATGCCCAGGAACAGAGCTAAGGTCTGCGACAGCTCAAAACCGACAGGAGAGCTTAAGACGGACCCGGTCCACTCGTTCCAGGACACCCCCGCCGTTGTCTCACGGAAGTGTGAAAGTTCATGCTGGCCCCGATGCGACCTCACGGAGCCGACACGACACACACACACCCACACACACCCACACACACACCCACACACACACACGCACACACACAGGCACCCCCCCCCCTTTCCTTTCTCTACCTCTGTCTCTCTCTTTTTCTCTCGCCGCGCATTGAAAACCAAGTTTCGCCACCAAGAGATCTTCTGCACGTGACTTTGTAAGGAGACGCGAATAATGGACAATAATGTGAAATATATTACTGTACTGTAACACCATGTATATGCCTTGATGTAAAGCTGAAAAAGTAAGGAGGGCTCCTTCTGACTCAGGTCAGAAGTGCAGAGAAGGGCCCTACTTTCCCTGTTCCCCCCCCCGCGGTGACCAGGTCAGCAAGTCTGGCCACCAAGATAAGCAATTGACATTAGCATGAATTATGTCACTTCAAAGACATGTTCCACTATAAGAGCTTGCAGCACCCGCTGTTCATTGCTCTGGTACCCCACCAACCAACCCACCTGAAGTAGAGGATTCCACCTCCTTCAAGACTCTACCTCGGGAGACGCGGACACGCTGTCCCGCAGCACCAGGAGGCCTTCTGCGGCCTCTCTCTCTCTCCAGCCGCCGTCTTCCCCCCGGATCGCGCAGTGACCAACCAGAGGGTCATTGCGTCCTGTTTGATCGAGGACAGCCGCCGCGATCACTACCTCAGTCTGCCCTTACACTGAGCTACAGTCCTCTTTCGAACATTTTGTCGAATATTAGTATAAAGAGCCACGCCTGGCTCAAAGAACTTTCCACGGACCTTTTTCCTGAAACCGAGCCTCATCGCGTTCTCAAGGTGTGTGGTTCATCATGTGATTTGTGCATAACTTTTAAGGCGACATTACTATGTGTAACAGTGAATATATACATGCCATAGTTGGAGCATAACTCCTAAAAGTATTGTAATGATATATTCTAAATGCGTAGCTTTCTTTTCCTCTCTCATGATCTTTTCTTTTCCCTGTTTTCTTCCTTCCCTCACATTCAAAATGCATACATAACATAAATTTCTCCTTCACAAACTCTACTTGACGCTCCGTCCTAGTCGTAGTTGATGTGATGTCAATCTTTATGTCGTGTTTAGGAAATAGAGTTGTGACTGCTTTAAGAGAAAAGTTGTTGAGACCTCCTCACAAATGGTGAGGAGTCTTACAGTAACCGATCTCTCCCGTTAGGGTAGTTAAATTGACATGTGTGATCCACGGCCGTGGGTCATACTGCCAATTTAATAAAAGCAACTAAACGGTAACTCAGCGCCCCTTCTAATGAGGGGGTGTTCGACTTAACTGTCTCTATTCATAGGAATCATACCTTGATAAATCCTTGTAATTGTGAAGCCTGAATAAACCCTTTTATTATAACCTAAAACCCCTGATATTTGATGTCTCTTTGTCTAACCAGTTATAGAGTGTATTTCTTTGTTGAATGACATTTAATTTTACGCAGCCAAGAACTCACGTTACACAACCGTGACGTAGTTCAATATAACAGTGCAGATATACCCATATGTGGACTGTTATATTTGTAATTGTTTCATAAGTTGTATTTATATGATTTATGAAATAATTACGTTCTCGGTGATGAATACGCTGTGATATTATCACCGTATCTGTTACAGAGTGGTGCCCCGATGCGAGGCTGTGTTTTTGTCATTTACCAAATAAATAAATACTGCACTGGTCGGCAAATGATATCAAAAATCCACGTCACAAACAGACGTGGGGAATAGCAAAAAAGTGATCATTGAGAGAAAAGCTGGCAGAACGCGCGCTGCGCACGGATAGTATAGTTTGGCAAGTGGACAAAGTACAAATACCTTTTTTTTATTTTCACTATATAACCTAATCGCCGCTGCTGGCCAGCCGCGTGTGGGGTTATAGT
This sequence comes from Gymnoscopelus microlampas, assembly GCF_963454915.1. Classification (NCBI taxonomy): domain Eukaryota; kingdom Metazoa; phylum Chordata; class Actinopteri; order Myctophiformes; family Myctophidae; genus Gymnoscopelus; species Gymnoscopelus microlampas. Next base: position 40,191,869 of record NC_139946.1, read on the forward strand.
GAAGAAAAAAAAAAAGAGAAGTTATTTCCCCCTGGGAAAAAGTTTTGCTTAAATGTGGGTTCAGCACTCTGAAGGTTGTTCAAACTTTTCTAAACTAGCTACTTAGATAAAGAGATCCCTTCTAATCCTGACAAATTTTGTAATGGTTTCTAAGCATAACCAAGTGCGAAATTAGATCTAAACTGAACTGAGTTAATAAACCAGTAAGCGGGTTTTCTTTAGCTCTAGTAAAAACCTCTCAGGCTGTTACAGTCTAAAGGGAAGGGGACATTCGAGTGAATCATCATTATGATAATGCTTAACTATCACTTGGAATCTCAAATATAGCTTACCGATCAGACTGAGTTAATAAACCATAAGCGGGTTTTTTTTAATTCTAGTAAACCTCTAAAGCTGTTTAATACAGTCTAAAGGGAAGGGGACATTCGAGTGAACTTGGAATCCCAAATATAGCTTGCAGATCAGACCAAAAACAAAAATTAAATAAAAGATGCCAAGGGCTTAGTTTATTTTAATTGCTGTTTCTCCAAACTGATCCGCCATCTACCTTTGTGTGGTGACAATGGCTGCCTGAAATTGAGTCGTGTTTTCCTCACAAACAGACAACAGTAAAAGCCGCCGGGGGCCCGTACAACCCTCTGGCCAAAATTGTCTGATCCACTCCAAAAAAATTCAGTAGGCGCCATTTTAGATTACGTACACAGACCCCGCCCGCTGGTACCGTCATAGCACGTTCAGCGGACGTAAGGAGTTTAAGGCTCCTCCTCCACCCACGCTGAGACTGCGGAGCCAAACAGCGTGTTGGTTCTCTCGTGTGGGGGTACTTGGCTCACATTCCGTTAGTGAGACATTTTAATTAGGTTGGATCCGAGGTATCACTCACTATGCACAGCCCTGCAAGCTGACTCTAACCAAGAGACATTTTAGCGTACTGCTGCATGTACGGGTGAATGAGCGCTTGACTCATTTTACTCACGAACGGTTAACACTAAAATCTGTGTGTGTGTACTAACTGCTCACGTCGCTACGCGACAGGTTAAAGTTAATAAAAAGGATCCCAAACTAGCCTAAAGTTTGGAGGAGTGAAAGTTGTATTGTAAAGTAGTGTTGACGGTGTGTGGAAACAGAAAAAATCCTGTATTGTAATTGGAGGTTAATTATCGAATGCGTTTGAATCAGTGCTAGTTTGACTGTGAATTACTTATCAAAGCCGGGGTGAAGGAAGGCGTTTATCTGGTTTATTTGATTAGAAACTCACAGCCAAAGGCTTTGATTAATTTAAACCAAACGGATCACTTTGAAACAAGGTTTTGCTCGTTGTTATAAATAACAGCGTCAATAGGTTAGCTGCTTGGCTTTGCTCGATTATTATAAGTAAAAGTGTTAAAAGTTTGGTTACTTAAATTAAAGGAGGGGTTTCAAATTAATCTTGGGGCATCTTTAATCAAAGGTCGGAGTGAAAAGAATTAAAGTGGTCTCAAATACATTTAAACAATTGTTTGAAATAGTTGTTTGAATAGTTAATTGAAACTAAAACTTTCACCACCCAGTATTCACAAAAGAATCGGGATTGATCTTTGATTAAAGAAGAAACTTGTTTAATAGAAGAAACGTATGACAACCATTTTCAGGGCTCAAGATTAGGTAATTGGTTTTGGTTTTATTTTAGGTTTTAGGAAAATTAAGTAAAAAGGACTTGTCTTGGTTTATTTGGTTTTTCGATAAAGATTGAATAAAATAATAAAACAACTTTAACCCACATAAAATAGGAAGTTATAAAAAAAAAAAAATTTTTTTTATTACATTATCCGGATTAAAGTTTAAATTTTATTTTGAGTTTAAGTCACATTGAATTTTTTTTTTTTGATAAAAATTTTTTTTTGGGATTAAATTTTTTTTTAGAGGTTGAATTTGATTAAGAGAATTTTTTTTTTGAATTAAAAAAATTTTTTTTGAGATTAATTTTTCAAATTAATTTTTTTTTTTCTTCTTCGCATAAATTTTCACATTTCTCAAAATTTAATTTTCCCAAGTTGAAAGTTTCTTCTCAAAATGTAAAATTGGTTTCTTACTCTCAAAATTTTTAAATGGTCCTTTAAGTACACTTCTTTTGGATTAAAGTTTACTTTTACTTAACATTCTTCCCCAAAGAAAATTTGTCGATCAAATCAACTCCCTCTTTAACATTTTTAAGTCATTTTTGCAAACCCAAAAGAAACCTTCTAAGACCTTTTTGTTTTTTTTTTAATCTAGACACTTTACTATCCTAGTACAGTGAAGTGTGTTGAAAAATTGTAGGTCTCAAGCAAAGCCAAACACCTCGAGCTAAGTATAGGAAAAGCCTTGTCTCATTCCTGCACAGCCTCCTAAGTGCAATTCCACTACTGTTTCACCACTATTGTTGCATATACAACTCCTTCTAGTTTTGTCCGAAATATTATCTGCAACTAGGTAAACATTTTTTTTTTGGTAGTACGTCCTTTTCGTGTTAGCTACCATGGCACTCACTGACAACTGCCTACAGTTGGTTAAAGTCATCGCGTCCACGGTAAACGTCCCATTCGAAGATGGACCATGTAAAAAAAACAGCAGCGAATCGGACATACTGGCTAACCTATCGGACGCCAACACTATTTATCAGGAAAGTAGGCAATATAGCAAAGCTGAAATGCTACAGTGTACCGGAATCCTACTAGGTAACTTGGCTCAATTAAGGGTAGTTAGCCTAAACAAAAACGTCGCCCTGTCTATTGAGTGTGACACTCTCCTAAACCAGAATCAACAGCTTCAACACTCTTTAACCGATACAGAGAACAAAAACGTCGCCCTGTCTATTGAGGGTGACACTCTCCTAAACCAGAATCAACAGCTTCGACACTCTTTAACCGATACAGAGGACCAAGTCGTTAGACTGACTGATCAAATAGATAAACTCCGGAAAAGCGAGAGTTTATTAACTGAAGCTGAGAAAAAGGTTGATGAGCTAGAGGACGAGCTGAAAGATTTGGAAGGTAAAGCTGCTTCGCTGACAACAGCAGAGCAAGAACTAGCACAGCTAAGAGACAAAATTGCCACCCTAGAACTAACTGTAAAACAAATCACTCCTCCCACCCCCGGTGCAGCGCCTGGACAGCCAGGTCCTGTCAACAAGCGGGTAACTGAGCTAGAAATCGAGGTGCTCGACCTTCAGGACCGCCTCTCTGATGGACAGAAAAAGAGAACTACCCTATCCAAGGCACTCCTAGATGTCCAAAGGGACAATAGTGATTTCCAAACGCAGATTAGCGACCTGCGGATACAAGTAGGTACCAGAGAGGGTGCGGTAGTCGTTAAAGATCGCCTCATTGGGTCATTAAGACAGGAGATAGACAGCGCTGCACAGGAAAAGCAGGACTGGGATAGGTACATGTCAGACGCACACACTCAAATGACAAAGTTGAGACATGATCTACAGGGCGCTCAACACCAAATCACTAGCCTTAAAATAGAAGGCCAAATTGCCAGTCACGAGTTAAGTAAAGCGCCACGAGACAAGGTCCGTCCACCAGGGGGAGCCAGAACCCCGCCAGGCGGACTCCCTTTTCCTCTAGCACCGCTCCACCCTAGCCCAGGTCACGCCTCCCTGCATACGGGAAACAACACCCAAACCCCTGGACCACCAGCTGGTCCCGGGTTTGACATGTCTCTCCCCCCCTGGCAAACAGGAATGGGCGCGCCGGGGCAAAACCCCGCAGCGCCACATAGCACAGGTACTTCCCTAAGGGCAGCAAACGGTACACTGTCACCGCGCGTTAACACAGCCGGTCGACACCTAACCACTGACGATTTGAAAAAACTGGCTAAATTTATCCCACGCTTTAGCCCCACAACAGAGGGGGCTGTGGACACACACACGTATTTGGAAGACATTGACTATCATTTAGAAGAATATGCTCCTGTTACCGCAGACACCAAATTGAGACTCCTTACTCTGACCTCCAATCGGGAGGTCAGCAGTTTTGTTAGACGGCAAACAGAACACACCCGCCAAGACTGGCAGGCTATACGTAAGGCAATTATCGAGGAATTTGCAGACCACCGTAGCCTGGGGGGTATTACCGCCGCCGTCGGTGTCCGTCATTCAAGGGACGAACCTATTAACGCCTATTATGCAAAATTGCGTAGAGCGTTTTTCGGCGATCAAAACCTACCCAATATGGAAGAAGACGAAAACTTTAAAGCTTTGTTTTTGAGTAATTTACATTCTTCCATTAAAAAGCAGATTCCCTTAGGCGTTGAACCAAAACACACGCGAGCTAACCAGCTCCGCAATTTGGCCCGTGAAGCGTTCGATAGAGACCGTGCAAAGCCCCGAGAGCATGCAATATATCCAATAGAAAGCCTGGAGCTAGAAGGGGGGCACCCCCGCGCAGACGCGCCCAAAAACGATGGTGACCAGCCCTCGTACCAAAGGCGAAACGGCCGGGATCAATATAAAAGACAGGACGACCATGATCAATATAGGAGAACCGACCGCCAACCCTCGTCATGGAGGGGGCCTCGCTCCTCCTCATATGATCGTGACCGCCCCTCCTTTCAAAATCGTAGTCCCAGCCCGTTCAGGAAACTGCGTTTTAGCGACGAGCCGTCCAACGAACCCAAACCACTGCGCGCCCGGGAATTCTCACCTCGGCCCGCGGGTCTCGAACCTCGTGGCCATGATAAAAATAGTCAATACACGTCCGTTACAAACGATGCATTAACTCAACTCATAGGTGCAGCTCTCGATAAATTTGAAGCTAAAAAACCTAGGTGGAGACCATCTAAGAAACGGACTGATAGTAAACCCGTTGAAAAGGACCCAAAATCGGAAAAAAAGGACGTTCTGTGTGTATCGGTGCCCTCCCTAGTTGAACTCAATATCAACTCCTCCCAAGGTAGGCCGTGTAGTCCGTCTCAATGGAGCACCTGCGGCTCGGAAGCAAGCACCATACGCATCGGGTCACCACTTCTGGATGACACGATGCGCATCAGCGCCGCTGCTCTCCCTGAGGCCGTCGAAACGCTCGCTCCTTACGAGACCATGACACCTCCCTCACTGGAGGACGTAGGCAGCCAAATATTCACCATTCAACGCCAACCCCTCACGGGTCCAAACAAAATGCCTGCACACCAATCCCACACCAAATCGGGGTTTAGACAAGTGTTAGCAAAACTCATTCAGAGGGGCCAACGCCGAAAGTTGTACTTAACCATGACGTTAGAGAACACACTCACTCATGAAGCATTACTAGACACGGCAGCTGACATCACTCTGATGTCACACGGCCTATTCAAGGTCCTGCAGGATAGGGCTCGCCAACGCAACCGTGACATCAAACTTTGTCACCACCCTATTCTCATTGTCCCCTACGCTGAAGCAAGCACCATGCTAGACAAAGTAGCTCTATGCCAGGTCCAAATCGGACCCATGTCCATGATACATCCCATTTATGTGTCAACTTTAGACCACATTCCCTTGTTGCTGGGGCGGGACTTATTGGAGCGCTTACAGCCCCGAATTGACTATGCCGACCTCACAATTTCCACGGAACTCCGTGAGCCGGTGCCCCTGGCCGACACTGACTTCCAAGAAGTCCAGTGTCTGACAGTGGTACCGGGAGGAAAGCCAGACACGCCCCCTAAAACTAATGGGGGTAAAAGGGACCTCCTCCAGCAACAACAGGCGTTCCTGTGCCCCTTGGGCACCTCCCAACGCCCCGGGCAATACTGCCCTCAGGTCCTAAATGGGATCACCCTAGAGGGGGCCCTACTGACCGATGTAGCGTTGGCATTATGGTCTGAATGGTCGGCCATCAGCCGGGACACGTTTATCCAGCTTCAAGCGGCCAACCCAACACTAACCCTGTTAGACACCGCAATGCGATTCCCACTAGGTACACCCACACCATCAACACTGATTGCGGAGGGTATATGTTCTGTGGCCTTGCAATGGGGGGGGCGAAAACTGAATCATGCATTCTTAGTGGTCCCCAACCTCCCACAAGGGACATTCCTGGGAGCCGACCTAGCAGTCCGGTTAGCTGTCACAGTGGACACCATAAACAATGTACTTTGGGCATTAGCACCCATGGTGGAGGATGTAACCGTCCCCCACGCCAATCAGCTATTGGCCGGCCAAACCATGCCACATGTGTGCACCGTCATTAGTGAGCACGAGGTCACCATTCCGGCCCGCATGGCCGACGTGGCCATTCGTCTTAATGTCAAAACCGGACACGAGATAAGACAACCATTGGCTTTCTTCCAACCTGACGCCACGTTTATCAACAAAGGTTTGTCCTTCCAGGGGACACCAATGTTAAACATAGATGGCAGGGCTACGTACCTACTAGTAACTAACCGGTTGGAATCGAAAATAGTGTTACGTAAAGGAACCACTCTGGGCCTGCTCATCAGCTCTGATTTCTATGATTTCAGCCTGACAATCCCTGTAATTGGCAGAGTGCCCGCACTCCTCCAACCCAATCGAGCAGACCCAGACCTCGCCACCACCCTACCCAGGGGTTCAATATCCATTGTATCCCAGCTGCCCATAGACCAGGAGTCAGTCGGCAGAGTAGAGCTAGATGAAGACAACCACATGGTCGTCTACAACATCTCAGTGGATGAGGCAATTGTGCCACTAGGCACTAGCACGCAGCATGTTCCATGCCAGCCCGGGCCTACGAGCCCTAATCAAAAGGAACCCTACGCAGGGTTCAATGCCGAGCTGCAACAGGTTCTGGCCATGGGCGACGCAACCAATGACCCTAAATTCAAAAAGGAGTTCACACAGATACTGTATAAGCATGGGTCAGTGTTTGCCAAGGACTCATTAGACTGTGGGCTCACCGATATACACACGGTGCGCATCCCTACGCGGCCAGAAGCACCTCCTACGTATGTACGGCAATACAAAATTCCTCTTGCCTCATACGAACAAGTCCAACAAACAATTGATGTAATGTTAGACAACAAAATAATTCGGCCCTGCAACAGTACTTACAACGCCCCCCTGTGGCCAGTTCTGAAACCCAATGGAAAGTGGAGACCAACAGTAGACTATCGGCAATTGAACAAACAAATTCCGCTGTCCCGTTGGCCCATGACTCAATTAGAACAGGAACTTCCCAAGGTGAGAGACGCTACTGTATTTACAACCCTAGACGTGGCTTCGGGCTTCTGGACTTTGCCCGTCCACTCGGACGACCAGCACAAACTAGCATTCACATTCGGTGCCCGACAGTACACGTTCAATCGCCTACCTTTTGGCTATGCAAATTCACCAGCTGAGTTCAATATCTTTTTGAACAAAGCATGTCCGGATGCCACAGCTAGGGGTAACTTGATTTACGTAGATGATATCCTAATCCGTAGTAAAGACCTCAAGTCACATCTGACTGAAATTGACCATGTGTTGGGTCAACTCTCCGCCGCAGGGGCTAAAATTGTACTCCTAAAGGCACAATGGTTTCGCAAAAAGGTGAACTACGTAGGACTTCTAGTGGGACCACTGGGAGTAGAGCCACAAACTAGCCGTATCCAAGGGATGCTAAATCTCAAAACACCTACTAATGTCTCCGAGCTGCGCAGCTTCCTTGGCGTATGTAACTACAGCCGCCAATTCATAGAAGGCTATGCCGAAATTGCACGACCTCTCACCCAACTCCTGAAAAAGGAGGTTGTGTTCGAATGGGGTGAGGCTCACGCTAGTGCAATGTCCACGCTGCAAAAGCGACTATGCTCTGCGCCTTGCCTGGCATACCCCGATTCGGACAAAGCATTCCATTTAGAAGCCGGCTTCTCCCCTGTGAGCGTGTCGGCTGGTCTCTACCAAATGCATGACAAAGATAGGCGGGTTGTGGCCTACGCCAGCAAAGGTTTAACCGATGTAGAAAGAAAATTCTCAGATTGTGAAAAAGCACTGCTGGCAACCGTATGGGCAGTTAACCACTTTGCAAATTACGTGGGGGGTCAGAAGGTCATTGTCGAGACATGCCACCAGCCCGTTACTTTTCTGAACAGCCAACGCCTTCGCGAAGGCGCAGTCACTAACTCACGCATTGCAAAATGGCTAATGACTTTTCAAAGTCACGATGTAGAGGTGAAGTATGCCCAAAACCACAAAATGCCTTTGGGTTCTGGATTGGCCATATGTCAAAAATGCACACAGGATCCCACGGATCCTGACATCATTTCCCACGACATTACACCCCCTTTACCCACTCGCCACCACTACTTTGACGAAAACACATGCCAGACTATGCCCACCATTTACGTAGATGGTTGCTCGTACAGCAAACCCACACCGCGACAAGCGGGGGTGGGCATGGTGTGGTTAAACGACACGCCCACATCACCACAAAGTTTCAAACTGGGGGCTCAAACGTCACAATATGCTGAGATTTCGGCAGTGCTTATTGCACTACGTTGCGCCGCCAGTAATGGAATCCGAGAACTAGTCCTGTGCACTGACTCAAACTATGCTAGACTTAGCTTCACGTGCCACCTGCCAACATGGCGACAGAATAACTTTCTGACGGCCGCACGCAAACCAGTCAAACACAAAGATTTGATTCTCGCATGTGACCACATTGTTAACACAAACAGCATGCAGATTTATTGGAAGAAAGTAAGGGGCCACTCTCGTCTCCCTGGCACTGATAAAGTGTTTAACGATAAGACAGACGCCCTGGCAAAAGCGGGCGCAATCGACGGTACGCCATGGGAATTCCTCCCCGAATGGCTACCTCCTGTACCCACCCATTCTGTCTGCGTGGTCACTCGCGCTGCGGCTCGGGCCCCACAGACCCCACCCTGTGCTGCGGCTATTTCTGTTACGCCTGCTATTGGTGACGCTGATATACAATCATTGCAGGCTAGTGATCCAGCTGTGGCCCACATGATCGCTCTTTTAAAGGGAGAAGTTCCCGTGCCTTTGCCTGACACAGATGAATCCTCAGTTGAATACCTTGCACAGCTCATGTTGATTAAATGTCGCCTGTCTGTCTCCAATGGCCTACTTATATATGCTGCTGATGAATACACCTCACCTCGTTTGGTTATTCCTCAGCACCACAGGGGGGTCATACTAGCATTCGCACACGACTCACCAGCTGCTGGCCACAGAGGTATCAAAGCAACTTGCGATGAGCTGTGCCAGGTAGCATATTGGCCTAAAATGCACAAAGACGTTACAGACTATGTAAAGGGGTGCCTCATCTGCTGCCAGTTTCAGCCTAACAACCCTACACATAGGGCTCCTCTGCAAACGCGTGGAGTCACATTCCCATGGTCAGATCTACAAATAGATTGGGTGGGACCGATGACTAAATCTAGCCGAGGTAACAAGTATTTCCTAGCAATCACTTGCGCGTTCACTAAATGGATCGAGTGCTTACCAGCACCTAACGATACCGCAGAGACCACAGCCCTACTGCTGTTGAACCATGTTTTTTCCCGTTTTGGCCTACCCACGCGCCTGGTTAATTCCGATCGTGGGACACACTTCACAGCAGAAGTTATGACAGAACTGTGGAAATTATTAGGCGTCAAAAACCAGCTGCACATCAGCTATCACCCTAAGTCGTCTGGTCAAGTTGAACGCGGGAATCGAACCGTGATAGGCATACTAAAGAAATATGTGGCAACCAATCAAAAAGATTGGGATGTTAAACTACCACTGGTGTTAATGGCTATCAGAGCCAGTCCACACAATACGACTGGGGTATCACCATTTGAAATGATGACAGGTCGACAAATGACTCTGCCTCTGCACCTGCTGTACCACCCTGGTGATGCAAACTTAGCCACAGCCTACACCACGCATCAGTACCTTACTGACCTGCATGAACACTTAAAGACCACGTTTGCTTTTGCCCAAGAACATTTGATGAAAAGTGTAGAGGCCAGAAAAGCCTACTATGATCAAAAGTGCTCACAAGTGCAATTCGAGATTGGAGACCAAATCTGGTATTTTATCTTTGCTCACCCAGCTGGGATCAGCAGGGGAACCACAAAGAAACTCACTAAGAAATTCCTCCCTAGATGGAAAGGTCCCTACCTTGTGGTGGATAAATTATCCCCAGTAGCGTACAAGATTAAGATCCCCAAAACTCGGGGCGATCCAGAATTCAAATGGGTCCACAGAAATCAAATCAAGCTGCACACACCCCAAAAGGTCACCAGCGCAGCCGCGCCTGGCACGCCGCCAGGGCCATAGATTAAATCGGGAATATAAAGGGAAAACAAAGGCTCCCCTAGATAGGACCTCCAAGAGGCCTTAGGCAGTCGTACCTGAATATACCCGCACACTACTAAAACCTATTTGATGACGATAATTGTGACATGTATTAACCCAGTGGAAAGATCCACTAAAACCACAAACCGTTTAAACGTAATATGACATGTACTGTATGAACAGGATGTCTGGAGTTTTGTACAAGCAGATCTTCCCATATGCATGTGCATCCTGATGCTAACCGTATGTTGGTTTTGTTTTGTTTTTGTTTATTTCAGCATGAAAGGCCCACAAATACTCACACTCTTGTTGCTGTGCGTGGGAACTCGGACCCAACCGGAGCTCATAACAATAGCCAGTGCCACCGGGGTGGTGTTAAGAGAAAACACAGGCCTCCTGATCACTGATTGTAAAACCTACACCCATAAGGTATATATCCATCTCAGTCCCCGATCTCTCTACCAAGATCACCTTAGGACTGTAAATAAAAATGTCAACATCGACGCCGACACTCAGTGGTACGCCCAGGATACTATAGAACATGCCGAATGGGAGATCTCTAACATATTAAGGCAGCTAGAAAAGTACACACTGTCCCCAGAGGACCTAGCAGGGCTCACTACCCACAGGGCCAAGCGGTTCCTCGGGGCACTCTTGACCGCAGTCGCGGCCGTGGGGTCTCTTTTTAGTTTAGGTACCTCTGGAGTCAATGCCGTAAGCCTTCACACTATCAGACAGCAGATACTTGAACTCCAAGAGGACCGACCCCAAATCCAGGCCGCAATCCTACACCAATCCCACAATTTAGTGGCCATTGGCAAAACTCTCCGTGACACCATTGTAGTAGTAAATACACAAAGTGCACTGCTAAATAACACTCGAGTGGCCATGAACCATTTGCTCAAGGTAGTAAACATGCAGGCCGCTAATCGCCAAATAGTCAATATGCTAATGAATGACATGTTGAGAGAAATTAGCTCATCAGTGGACGCACTCTCTATTGGAAGAATCCCAACTTATCTTGTTCCCCTTTCTCTAGTCCAAGAGATCCTGGCCTCAGCGACCGGGGAAGCCATTAGCCTTACCCAAGCTCACCTGGCCTATTCATTAGGTAGTGCCCTTCCCCTGACAGTGGACCCTGAGAGAAGAGAACTCTCGTTCCTACTCACTCTCCCTGTCATTGAAAACCACAACATATATCGTTTAAAGGACGTAGTCAACCTGGGTGGCTGGCACGACGACACATACGTCAAGGTTACCACGCCAACCGTGGTAGCCTACCACGACAGCACCCCTGACCTCTATCTGGCCCCAAATCTGAAAATGTGTACTCTGATCAAAGACATCCATTACCTATGCCCTAGCAAGCCTTTTGTGAGGGATAACACCAATGGCATCTGTGGCCTTAAGCCCATGATAGATGACGCCAGGTGTCTGGCCCAATCCACTCATAGATCCCAAGTTACCCTTACCCAGGCTGAAATTGTAGGTCACAGATGGCTAGTCAACACCCCTGTAGATTTCGGTACCATTCGCTATGACGTGCATGACACTTCAAATCGTGTTGCACTACCACCACAGACCTTCTGGGTCACAGTGCCCAAAGGCTCCATTTTTCATGTAGATGAAATGGCTTTGTACCACTTGCCAGAGGAACAGTATCAAGCCGTGCTTGAGGTGTCCGGATTTTTTGACAAACATAAGATCGCTTTCGACCCAGACACCATTAGACAGATGTCAGATGAAGGTACCCAAACCATCGAATTATCCGTGTTAGATGAGGTCCTCGAAGCTAAGCCCACTCTGCTCAGCGACGACCATTTTACTCTGGCCGGCTCTTGGTCTGCCTCTGACACCCTGTTGTTCACTCTGGTCATATTAGGATACATCCTCACGGCAGCTATCACTTTCTTTATGGCCAAGCGTTATTTGCTAAAAGACCAATGCGTTACTAACCTCCGTTCAAGATGCCTTACCCCTAACCCAACCTCTGGAGATATAGAGGCTCCCGAGCTGGTTGGGCTACAAGCACCGTTTGAGGGTGATCGTGGCACTATGCCAAGCGCCCGCGACCCCTCAGTGTAACAACATAGGCTAGTGATCCACCTGACACCAATAAGGCCCGAGCCTATTGGAAGCATAACTACCTCCCCACCGCAAGGTGGGATGACCGTGTGTTTTGTATTTTGTTTTAAAAAAAAAAAAAACCTTTATATCAATTTTTTTATATAGCTTTTGCATTTGATTTTTTTTTTTTACACTTTTATATACACTTGTCTTTGACGTTCTATTATTACTTTAAGTCAATGATAATTTTGGGTGCAATACCCGCCCAGACGGGCTTTTTGGTTTGCTGTTAGAAATTCCCTGCATGCGATTTTTTTCCCCTACCCAAAAACCACCTTTTTAGGTTTCGAGGAAAACCTCATAGGTTCATTTAGATGTTAGACAAAGGTTGCATTTATACTATGCCTTTGACCTTTGTTCTTTTACGTGTTTTTTCTTTTTACTTCTTTCTCCCACTGGGCCCCCGTAGAGACTCAGAACCCCATGTCATACTGGGTAAACACTGGCCCTAGCCATAGTTAACTCTCCCAATTCTCGGACACAGACGGTCCTGACACAAACCTGTTTTATTGATTTCTTTCCTTTGGCCCCTTTCAGAAACTTCTAGCCAACAGCCAAGCCCGGCTGGCTAAAAGCCCATAGAGAAAGAACACATACTTCACTCTCTCCACCTCTGTCCTTTCCCATCTGTGTCTTTACGTAGGTTGCATGCCACTGGACCATAGCAGTGTCGCCTTAGGGTTTATTGCCAAGTCTAATGGTGGCCGCCCCAGGAGGCCAGATGGAATGTATGTCCCGCTGTGTGTTGTCTCCCTGTTATCCAGTTGCTGCGTTCCTGTATGCCATGAGATGACCCGGACCTGCGGTCCGACCTCGCATGGCCTAAATGGGTGGTCTGTAGCAGATGTCCCGGATAAACAGGCAGATATGCGGGCAGACCATTAACCTTCAAAGGGCTAACACAACAAGCCTTTGAAGTCCCCAATCATCTTCATTCCCTAATGAAAAGACAACATTCTTCAAGATGCCCAGGAACAGAGCTAAGGTCTGCGACAGCTCAAAACCGACAGGAGAGCTTAAGACGGACCCGGTCCACTCGTTCCAGGACACCCCCGCCGTTGTCTCACGGAAGTGTGAAAGTTCATGCTGGCCCCGATGCGACCTCACGGAGCCGACACGACACACACACACCCACACACACCCACACACACACCCACACACACACACGCACACACACAGGCACCCCCCCCCCTTTCCTTTCTCTACCTCTGTCTCTCTCTTTTTCTCTCGCCGCGCATTGAAAACCAAGTTTCGCCACCAAGAGATCTTCTGCACGTGACTTTGTAAGGAGACGCGAATAATGGACAATAATGTGAAATATATTACTGTACTGTAACACCATGTATATGCCTTGATGTAAAGCTGAAAAAGTAAGGAGGGCTCCTTCTGACTCAGGTCAGAAGTGCAGAGAAGGGCCCTACTTTCCCTGTTCCCCCCCCCGCGGTGACCAGGTCAGCAAGTCTGGCCACCAAGATAAGCAATTGACATTAGCATGAATTATGTCACTTCAAAGACATGTTCCACTATAAGAGCTTGCAGCACCCGCTGTTCATTGCTCTGGTACCCCACCAACCAACCCACCTGAAGTAGAGGATTCCACCTCCTTCAAGACTCTACCTCGGGAGACGCGGACACGCTGTCCCGCAGCACCAGGAGGCCTTCTGCGGCCTCTCTCTCTCTCCAGCCGCCGTCTTCCCCCCGGATCGCGCAGTGACCAACCAGAGGGTCATTGCGTCCTGTTTGATCGAGGACAGCCGCCGCGATCACTACCTCAGTCTGCCCTTACACTGAGCTACAGTCCTCTTTCGAACATTTTGTCGAATATTAGTATAAAGAGCCACGCCTGGCTCAAAGAACTTTCCACGGACCTTTTTCCTGAAACCGAGCCTCATCGCGTTCTCAAGGTGTGTGGTTCATCATGTGATTTGTGCATAACTTTTAAGGCGACATTACTATGTGTAACAGTGAATATATACATGCCATAGTTGGAGCATAACTCCTAAAAGTATTGTAATGATATATTCTAAATGCGTAGCTTTCTTTTCCTCTCTCATGATCTTTTCTTTTCCCTGTTTTCTTCCTTCCCTCACATTCAAAATGCATACATAACATAAATTTCTCCTTCACAAACTCTACTTGACGCTCCGTCCTAGTCGTAGTTGATGTGATGTCAATCTTTATGTCGTGTTTAGGAAATAGAGTTGTGACTGCTTTAAGAGAAAAGTTGTTGAGACCTCCTCACAAATGGTGAGGAGTCTTACAGTAACCGATCTCTCCCGTTAGGGTAGTTAAATTGACATGTGTGATCCACGGCCGTGGGTCATACTGCCAATTTAATAAAAGCAACTAAACGGTAACTCAGCGCCCCTTCTAATGAGGGGGTGTTCGACTTAACTGTCTCTATTCATAGGAATCATACCTTGATAAATCCTTGTAATTGTGAAGCCTGAATAAACCCTTTTATTATAACCTAAAACCCCTGATATTTGATGTCTCTTTGTCTAACCAGTTATAGAGTGTATTTCTTTGTTGAATGACATTTAATTTTACGCAGCCAAGAACTCACGTTACACAACCGTGACGTAGTTCAATATAACAGTGCAGATATACCCATATGTGGACTGTTATATTTGTAATTGTTTCATAAGTTGTATTTATATGATTTATGAAATAATTACGTTCTCGGTGATGAATACGCTGTGATATTATCACCGTATCTGTTACACCAACAATAGACGATCTACAAGCTCACAACGCCTCGCAGCGCGAGGCGTTGTGAGCTTGTAGATCGGCTATTTTTGGCTTAAGTTCTCCTCAGAAAAGGGACGTTAGGGTTCAAGTTGTTAAGGTAAAAAAAAAAAAATCATATCACACAAAGATTTGGCGGACCCCCCGTAGTATACTCTAAGGACCCCCTAGGGGTCCCGGACCCCCTGTTGAAGACCCCTGCAATATACACATGATAATAATAACAATACTACAGTACTGCATGATAACAGCTCTTCACAGTACCTTAAAGTCTGCCCATCTTGTCATCCTACTGT